>NC_054826.1:59436002-59739033 GCF_018345385.1 Vulpes lagopus | reverse complement strand
AAATAACAGAATAATTTGAAAATCCATTGTTCTCCCCATCAAGGTGTATTTTTAGGTTAGTTGGTCCCTTATCACTCTTTGGAGTTTCAATAAATATATGTACTTTTTAAAAGAGGTTATCACAGGAGCCTTCTAGATATTCTGAATAATCTCCTTTCTGTACCATTCTTCCCTTGCGACCATGTTCTACTCACACCCAGTGTAACTGCTCTAAAAAACAAGTCATAGGGACGCCCGGGTGGCTCAGCGGTTAAGCGCCTGCCTTAGGCTCAGGGCGTGATCCCGGAGCTCCAGGATCGAGTCCCACGTTGGGTTCCCCGCAGGGAGCCTGCTTCTTCCCCTGCTTGTGTCTCTGCCTCTCTCTGTATGTCTCTCATGAATAAATAAATGAAATCTTTAAAAATAAATAAATAAATAAATAAATAAATAAATAAATAAATAAATAAAAATAGTAAGTCATAAATTGGTGTCATTCCCTCCCGCAGAAATCACCACTGACCTCCGTGGGGTTGACATCCAAATACCCTTGTGTCCCTTGAGGCTCTTCAGATTCCGAACTCACCCTCACTTGGCTGGCAGGCTGACCTGCGGTTTTGCTTCCACATCGGCCCTCTCCAGGCCCTGTACCCTCAGTCTCCCCCTCCCACACCGAAGTCTTCATCCACACAGGGTCCTTTCTTTGCACAGCCTTTCCCAGCCCCTCGTCTCCCACCCCTCTTAAAGACGCAGCTTAAATGCTTATTCTTCCAAGGAGCCTCTCCCAAATGTCCTCATTCACTTGGTCAACAAACATTTGTTGTGGGTCTCCGGTCCCAAGTGTTAATGATGCAGAAAACAATAGTGAGTGTGACACACAGAGACACCCTGGGAGGTCACACAGGAACCAGATGTCGGCAAGGCAGCAAAGCAGAAGTCCCCGAGGTAGCCAACCCCGAGTGCAGCCCAGGCTCAAGGCGGATGCTCCTAATGCTGGTGGAATAAGAGGATGCTCCAGGGATGGATGAGTAATTCCCCGGGGACTTGGGGAAGCCGTGGGGCCCCTCCTGGGAGCAAGTGAAAGCAGCTGCGGGCGGATCCCCTGTGGTGCCACCAGGAATGTCACCTCAACCGGGACAACTGGTCTGGCTACTGGTGCTGCCAAAGCCCAGGGGAGGACGGGGCCCTGGTCTGAAGCTGAGCCAGGTCAGGAGCTGGCCAAGCAGGTGGAGGCAAGGAGAGCGAGAGCTGGTGGTGCGTGAAGGAGGCGTGCTGAGCCTCCCCCTCGAGGGGACTGAGGGGACTCGGGCAGAGTGGCAGGACGGGCAGCCGAGACGCCAGCAAGCAGATAGGGGCCTGGAAGTTCTCCACGTGGCTGGCCAGCCACTCGGGGGCCGGTGGGGAGGTGCAGTCCGGCACTTGGGGGGCACTCAGGATGTCCTGCTCAGGACACGAGCTCTGGCTTGAACAAACCAGCACGTGAACAAGCACGGCGGAGACCACTGCGCAGAACTCTCAGGGCATCAAAACACCCGCGCTCTGCGCTGCCACCTCCCTCGGGGCCACTTCACAAGAGAAGATTTGCAGGGCTTCTTTCTGAGGACAGAAGAGGAAATGGAAGAAACAAACCAGGAGTCCTTTCCTTTTTTTCTCTTTGGCCAATCAAAGGAAAGGGGAGGTCTTCTCAGTGCTTCACAGACCCCCAGAAATTGAGTTCCAGCCTAGCACCTCTGGGGGGCACTTGACAAAGGACCATTGGCTGCTCTCAGTGGGGGCCTTCAGCTCCGCACTTGTTCCAAGAGCATGACCTCTCCCCCATCCCCTCTCCCCCCAGGAGTCACCCTGCCCCTGTCTTACTGTGACCCCACTGGCAAGCTTCTGGCTGAGGCAGGTGCCTTAGTTGATAAAATGCTTCTCCTAATAGGAAAAGACCCTTTCTAGAGAAATAGATATCAGTGAAATATAGCCATGACCAAAGCCCTACTTGGACTTTCTGCAGAAGCCCTGAAAGCTCCATCGCCTAGCACTGGGGGATCGCGTTCCTCTTTCCCATCCAAGCAGTTTGGGAGAGTCCTGCGAGTGCACACCAGTCAGGGAGTGAATGGATCCTGGATGCGACAAAGGGTTCAAAGCAGAAGTAAGCAGGAATCAAAACCAGCCCAGACCCCGGACCCTGGGAGAGACTTGGGCCCACCTCTCTGACCGTGCAGAGGGAGACCCACGGTGGCCACATGGGCAGAGGGAGACCCAGGGTGGCCACATGGTGCAAGGAGGAAGGACTTGGGGAGAGGATGGGGAAGGCGGGGCGGGGGGCGGGGGTAAATTGAAGAGGATTGAAACGCCAGGCCCAGGCCGAAGAGTCTGACTGAAGTCAACAGGCGCTGGGGAGCCATGGAAGCCTCTGGAACAGAGGAAGTGCCAGTCCAAGGTCAGCCAGAATGTAGGGGAGAGACTGGAGCAGAAGAAGAGCTGCAGGCCTTGCGACCATCCCGGGTGGAGACTGTGCTTGAGGAGGGAGAGCCAGGACCCTCCCCAGCTGAATGCCAAGTGCTACAATAGGGCTGTCTATAGACTTGAGACTCCATCACGTGTTTGCCGGAAAGAATCAAGAAGCAGCCTTTTTAGAGGTCCTCACTTGGTCTCAGGAAAAACTTGTCCACGAAGAGCAATCAAGCAATGCGAAGGGTTGGGGGAACATTAGCTTTAGATGGAGATAGTCGAGGTTGGAGCATCGATGGTGTCCTACCATGACTCTGTGTAGGCGAGGATGGGGTTGGTCCAAAGCCCTAGTATCAGATACACCCAAATACCCTTGGCTTTTATGAATGTTTGTTCAATGAAGAGTCTCTTCTATGTCTCTGAGGTTGGTCCTCTCTCCTGTAAGATCCCCCACTTTGGGATATCTATAAAGTACTTGGAAGAAGAACATGATAGAAGCTCCATTGAACAGTAGGGTCCTCACTAGTGGGAATGCCCCGGGGACAGGCCCAGGCCAGGTTCATCTTCGGCCCCCCTGAATGTCTCGCCTGATACAGATGCTAGGTGGGTATTTATGGAGTATGCTGGTTGTTTAGGGAGACTCATTCCTCAGTGCAATCAGCATTTGGGTCCCAGAAGAACAGTGCAGTTGTTTTGAAAAGGAGTGGAAATTACTGACCTTCAAAGCAAATTTGAGCTGAGGGTGTGTCTAAAGCAAAACACAGAAAGGAGGTGCAAGCAGGGAGGGGACACGAAGATCTTCCAGCTTTGGTGGCGCACCCAGGAGAACATCTTCCAGAGCCAAGAGGAGGTGGAGCTCGAGAGAGGTGGGACCCAGGCTCCCTTCCCTCCTCCTGTGGTCTTTCAGGATGCTGCTGGTGTCTATCATGTTTTTCTCGGGGTAGGAGTAGGGACTGGCTTCCTCTGAGCAGGTGCCCCCGCGAAGGGAGCCTGGAGTCCCTGGAGGAAGGCAGCATGTGAGAAGGGGTTGATCAAGCCAGGCCAGCAAAATGGTGTGCGGCTGGCCGGCTGCATCGATCCACCCGGCGGGGCCAGGCCTGCTGTGCTCAGCAGGTATCTCGTCTGCCCTCGGCCACGCAGCCCTGAGTCTGTTTGCAATTACAGCCTGTTTTGATTATTAGGTCAGAATATTCATCTCCATGGGCTTATGATAAAAGGCCGGAGCAAGACGGCGCTTCTCATTTCAGACCAAGTCTCCCTCTCTTTGTGTGTGTGCATAGTTTCTGTCTTCTTCTTTAGCCAATTTATTCAGTCCTTGACTCCAAGGAGGGTGGTGGTTGTGAGAGGCACCCCAGAGGCAGGGAATACAGTGGCCCTCTATGGCAGGAGAAGGAGGCCTTGGCGGCTCCCCCAGAGCCCCACCCAGAGAGGAGGCCAGAGCTGGGAGGGCTTTTGACTCATCCAGAAGGCAGCTGGCTGCGGAGAGCAGGGCCTGAGATGGGGAGAGTCCTAGAAGCCCAGGCCTGGGAGGGGCCTTGAAAGTCAACTGTCCAACCCTTGACTCGTGGTTTGTTGCCTCTCCACATCCCTACCAAGTAATTTCTGTTCTCATTCCTCTGGGGATGGGGGAGTCTCTACCTCCTTGGGCCATCTGATTCACTGGACATCAGCTCTAGAAAGGGGAATGCATCTTTTCTTTTAAGAGCAGTGGCTCCTCAGCCTCCAAGTTCTCACCAGGCCAAATATCCCTGTTTCTTCAACACACTGAGTTTGCTATGGCTTCGAGTCTCATTACCATCCCGTGTAAATGCGGCATCTCCCGTGTGGTGTGAATACTCAGAGCTAGCAGGACTCGCCCCACTTCCTTCCAAATAGCCTAGCCCTCCATGCATGGAGTCTATCCTGCTTTTTGGTAGACCCAGTTCTAGACCTTCTTCTAGACCTGAAGAAGGAAATGCTCTCACAGGGCACAAGTGTAATTACGGCCCCTTCCTCCCCTCCCGCCCCTCCCCCATAGCCCCCTCCGCTGTCCTCAGAGCCCAGGCTCTGTAAGATGAGTTGGTGGCCCAGTTGCCTTCACTCCGTGACCCTGAAGAGCCTCAGGAATCTTCCGGACAAAGATGAAAGGGGTCAGAAGGAAGAAAGGGAAGTCATTATGCTCAGCCACGGAGCAGTCAGCAGGCTTTCCCCACCTCAGAGATCTGGTGGCCTGATTTCTGGAGTGGGGAGAGACACAGAGACAGAGACAGAGAGAGAGCTTATGGTCTCTTGCAGAGCCCTTGAGGGCTCAACAGTGATCTCTCCCATCCTTGTCAGTGTTACCACAATGCTGGGAAATAAATGCAATGACTTACGTGATGATCATTTTGCAAACTGGGGTTCAGAAAGGCAGCGGCGACCAAGCCAATGAAGGTTGACACTGGCAGAAGACAGAGGGGGTCTTTGACAGTCTGATGGGCAGGTCTACAGGATTAGTTTTAGATGGCGTGATAATATAAACGATATCATTTATCATTCAAACCGGGTCTTTGGGACTAAAGGGAGGCCCTGTGAATGTTTACACAGGACACAGACACAAACCAGGACCATCCCTGGCAAACCAGTGTTTCTCCTGCTGCCGTAGAGACTTCCAGCTCCAGGTCCCCCAAGCCAGCCTCTTCTGCAATACCACACCCACTTAAGAGAACAACCCGGAGGCACCACGTAGGCAGTGGCATCTCTGAGGACAGCTCATATTTTCTTCTCGCTAGTTCAGACCCGCCTTCTAAGATCCAGATTGTTCCATCCAGGTGCCCCCTGGACACCTCCTCCTGGATGACCACGGGCTCCTCCTCCCATGTAGCTCTGTGCAGTCCTGGCTACATGTAGGCATCTGGTCTACCCTGCAGCATGCACAAGGAGCCACGATCAAGGCCAGCCCTCAGCAACGACTCAGCCTTGAGCTCAACCTCGCCCCTTGATACAGGCCACCCAGCAATTCTTACTGCCCTCACCATCCCGGCCAGATCCCTTGGGCTTGTTCTCTAATTGGAGATGAATGCCCATCCCCTATTATTTTTCCACTTTTGACTTAATTCTGAGTTTAAGTCTCAGTGTTCTTACCCCTGACTTCTCTGAGAAGCCAAACCCCAGCTCACCCTTGGTCTGACTCAGGTCTTGGTTCACTTTATGCTGGTTCCCCCTGCCACCTTAGATCCCATCCTGTTCACCCTACATCCACTGCAAGCCAAGGACAACCATGCCCAAGTGAACCCACAGGCTCTCCCCAGAACCCAGTCCTCCTTCTGGACTCCTGATGTTAGTGAAAGACACCCCCAGGTACCCGGTCACCAAAGGGGGGCCCTGTTGGTCCCAGAACGACAGCCATGTTAGAAGGCTTCACACCTCGTCCTCCTGTTCCTTATGAGAATAATCACGCCATGTCTGGGTATCGCTCCCATCATCCTTTGCCGTCTCCCCTTTGCCCACTCACAGTGCCTGCCTGGGGCTGGCTGTGGTCAGCTATCAGTCACCGTCGCTGGGACAAAAGGCTGGATGGCTAGATGAAGATCACAAAGCCAGCAGAGGCCCAATCAAGAAATTTGGCTTAAAAAAAAAAAAAAGAAATTTGGCTTTATTCTATACCAGTTGAGCCACAAAGATTGCGTTGATTTAGTAGGAATGCTTCCTAAGCACGTGAACAATTATTATTGTTTTGAATTAGTGAGAATGAAATCCCATCGTCTTCCTCCCCAAAGCTACTTCTAGAAATGCCTAGCTGTAAATCCTCAGCGCCCAGGAGCAGCTAGACAAACACCCATCGTTGCTGCAGGGAAATGCTGCAGCTAGAAACCTCGCCAATCCATATTTTTCCCTTAAGGGAAAGGGAAGGAGCTCCAGAGCAGGGAGGAATTTTTTTCTTTTCGTGTTAAAAGGGAATCTTATAACTCTTTCCTGCCCTCCTAGCTTCACAAGAGATGCCTGAGGTTGAGCACGTCTGGCCAACTGAACGAGGAAAACATGAAATATGTTTAAGTAAGGGAGGCGTCAAGTGGCCTTCACGGCAGAAGGCGGCAGCCCCGGTGGTCTCGCGACCTGCTGGCACTTGCCCAGTCCCTTATCTGTTGATATCAACGCACCCACTCTTCTGACTTTGCCCCTGGCTCCAAGGCTGTGCTTAGCATCTGGGGACAGTCATCTGAAGCTTAGTCCCAGCTCCATCCCCACCCGTTGTGTAAGCCTGCTCCCTCTCTGGGCCTCAGTTTCTCTCATCTGCCCACGAGTCCTGACAGAGAGGTTCTCAGCTGATAATGGCTTCGGTTGGCTTTTCTCTCTCTCTAGTGCAACCATGTCCTACCCTTCAACTCATTCTCCTTGAGAAGGACAAAGCAAGGCATGTAGAGACCCCTGGCCCAGCTACTGTCATGCTCTCGGGGGCTCATGTATAAACACATTCCAGCACTCCAAGGCAGATGGAGCAAGTGACTCTGATGAGCAGCTCACATTGGAACCTCAAAGCACACGGGGATCAGGTCTGGCTACAGCTAAAGGCTCTTCCTGCCACATTAAGGGGTTGGAACTTTATCCCATAGACCACAGAGAACCACAGAAGGGCTTTAAGTAGAGAAGGGTCCAGCAGCATGACGTCAGGCAAGACACTTGGCCTTGGAAACCTTGTTCTCTTCATGTATGACATGGACAGTGTGCACCCCTCAGAGGGACTGAGGTAAAGCTCCCATGGTCAAATGGATGTCAGTGTGCCTAGCACGGTTGCTGACTTACAATCATCCTGGGAAAGTGGTGATTGAATCTCAGCGTGTCCAACTCCCCTCTCCCAAACTGCCCAAGCGTGCTTTGCACGCTCACACACACATACGCACACACGCAGGCAGGTGCACACATGCCCACATACCCCCAGCTCCAGCTCCACCGGGGTCACTCCTGATAATGATTTTCCTCTGCAAACGTTCCCAGCGCCTAGACCTGTCTCGGCACCGTTCCCCACACCCCAGCCCCACCACACCCTTCCTCCCTGGCAGTTCTATTGGAAAGTCTCACTCGGCCTCGGGGAGTGGGCCACATGCGCACGTGGGCTTAAGTAAACAGGCCAGTGTTGTTTGTGGTTTCATAACTGAGCTTCCTCGGGAGTGAAGTAGGGACTGAGCTCCCGGAGCTGTGGGGTGAGAGAGGGGTAGGGCCATGGGATGAGACAGAGGTCACTGTCGGGGTGGGGCGGGGGAGGGCATGGATAAGAGCCCTGGGGACCCGCCCAGTTGGAGAGTGTGCCCTATTCTCTACTGTGGGAACAGGAGAGGCACAAGATCCCCTGAATGGATGAAGAATCCTTCCCGGGGGTGCCAAGCTCTCTGTGCCAAGCACGGAGGGGGGTCCTGCAGGCCCCTAGGCCTCTTCCCTTCCTCTCCTCCTCTGGACGCTGAGGCACAAACCCTGCAAATCACCTTCATGCTGCGTGGCCCCCATCCCGCTGTGGACAGGGGTCCTGGCTGTCCTGGACAAGTCCAGGCTGGCCCGACCCTGCTGCCCTGTCACTTGGCTCCAAACCTCCTACAGCCCCTGCCCTGGGAGGCCCACCTTCTTTCATGGCCCGAAAGGTCACAAAGAACAGCCTATTCTGTGTAACAGAATTTCCCTGAACGTCGGGAGATGATAAAGCAGGAAGCAAGGTAAAATGGGTGATGTGACCGGTGGCAGGACACT
The DNA here is from genome assembly GCF_018345385.1 of Vulpes lagopus. Lineage (NCBI taxonomy): Eukaryota > Metazoa > Chordata > Mammalia > Carnivora > Canidae > Vulpes > Vulpes lagopus. The sequence goes on along the minus strand of NC_054826.1, from coordinate 59,730,921 downwards.
GACCGCCAGCTTCCTCCTCAAGTCCGGCCTGGAGCTAGGGGCTGCCTTCCCCACGCCCACGGAGCTTCTTTCCGCCATCCCCGAGGCCCTGAGCCCCTGAAGCCCCCAATCCCCCCCTCCTTGTGAGCTTCCAGGGGACCGCCCAGAGAGGAGAGGAGCGTGTTCTGGAAGCCCATACCTGCGTATTTTAGCTCATCAAGTCTTCCCCCAGACATGTGGGACCTAACTTCTATTCTGCTTTACAGGGGAGGGGCCTGAGGCCCAGAGAGCTCAAAGGAACAGTCCATAGGGCCAGATTCAGGAGATGGTGGAGTCAGTCTCCTACCCATGCAGCTGCTCACTCCTGCAAAAGGTGTCGCCTGCCCTGCTCCGAAGCAAGAGCTCCTGAGTCACGTCACTGGCGAGCGGGGAGCCCAGGGGGCTGGAGCCCCGCATCTTCACCTTCCCAGCTGGCTCTGGCCGCCCTGACATCTTGGGGAGCAGCGAGCCGTGGGCACAGTCAGCTCGGGGAGTTTAACAAATGTTTATAAAACCTTTTCATACACAGTTAATGATCCTTATTAGGGTCTGAAAAAGCAGTCACTCATGCCACATCCCGGCTTTAAGGAGCGTTTTATGATTACATGCCACTTCACAAATTAATGAGAGAAGCTGTGGCCCATTTGTCAGTGGGGCCAGTGCCTGGGGATGCTGGCGGAGGGGCCTTTGTCCTCGAGCTGCCTGGGCCAGACTCCCCGCTCCACCTGCCGCCCGCAGACACCCACAGTCCTCGGGCTGCCGGCCCACCAGCTGCAGCCCCTGAAAGGACCCACCTTGAGGCTGCCAGGGCCCCCGGGGCCTGAGCCAGAGCAGGCCCCGGCTGTCTCCTCCCTGAGGCCCCAAGAAGAGATACTCTCACATCCTTTGCGGGGGCGGGCAGGGCTCTGGGAAATAGCCGCCTGGTCCCCAGCCCCTAATCTGAGTCCTTAACCAGGTGCCCAGACCAATACTGGGGAACCCCCAGGGCTGGGGACGCAAGCCGCGATGCCTGCAGGCCCGGCCTGGCTCGGCGCCCCCTCCCCCGGATGACCCTACGGGCAAAGCTCTGTGGGCTGGCTTGGTGTCCCCATCTGTAAGTAGGGATTTGCAAACATGACATCATCCCTCGTGACCCAGGACGGTTTTGTCATGACACTCCCAAGTCGGCCTCTCCATCTGAATGATGGAATCATAGCGGTTAGAGAGAGAAGCCACCAAGGTCAGGGTACCAGACAGAGGGGACACTTGCACAAGATTGTGGCTGTACCAACTGCCACTGAATTGGCTCATTTTATGTGACGCGAATTTCACCCCATACAAAAAAAAGACAAAATCAAGTTCCTTTCCATCTTTTTTTCTTTTTTTTAAGATTGTATTTATTTATTCAGGAGAGACACGGAGAGAGAGGCAGAGACACGGGCAGAGGGAGAAGCAGGCTCCCTGCAAGGAGCCCCACGTGGGACTCGATTCCAGGACCCCGGGATCACGCCCTGAGCCGGAGGGAGACACTCAACCGCTGAGCGCCCCAGGCGCCCTAGTTCCTTTCCATCTTAAATGAGACATGATAACCAGCCTCTGAGCCTTTGTCCAGGCTGTTTCCTCTGCTCAGTCAGTTCCTGGTCATCTTTTCAAGCTTCATCTTGGAAATCCCTTCCCCAGGGCTCCTCTGCTGAGCCCCCAAGCACGTGTCCCCCCATCGCTGTGACCCTTCCCCAGGAGGGAACATTATCACAGACCGTTCAGGGGCTGGTTGCCCTCACCTCACTCAGAGGTAGGCTTTGGGGTAGGGGTGGGGAGCCAGGTCCCAGGTCCACAGGCCCCTCATCTGGGGTATAGTAGGTGCCCAGTATTTGCTTGAAAAGTCAGAATGGAAGAGCTGGCCCTCCCCCAGCCCTGGGTGTAGAGACGAACCCAGGGTGGCCCAGAAGAGGACCAGGCCCTGCCCCAGGTCACACAGTTGCTCAGTTGGTAGACGAGCTGAGGCCAGAGCTGCCCTGTCCCTGGAAGAGGCCCCTTGCCATCCCCTTCCCTGTCAGTGGCTCCCCCTGGGCAGAAAGCACAGCCCAGAGGCAGAGCCTCTCCTGCCCAGCCACTAGCTAATCCGGCCACATCCAGCATGCCAGGGCCTTCGGTCTGACCTCCCTGTTTCCCCGGGGCACCACTGTTTACGTTGTCAAGGGCTTATCACAAACAGGCAGGCGAAGACCCGTGTCCTAGGGAACCTTGTCCCCAGAAACCTACCAGCACAAGGTTTTGGCTACTGGGCCCTTCAGCTTCCATGTTCACCTGCCGGAAGCTGCTCACAAGCAGAGCCTCGGTTTCCCCACCCCTAGTAGAACAGAGGAGCAACGGCTTCTTGACGTAACACCACTGTCGCGTGACATGGCCAAGAGCGAGGCCTCGCCATCGGCCCACCTGAGTCTGAATCCCAGTTCTGCTCCTCACCGTGGGACCCTGAGCAGATGATCTCACCCAGGGCAGCTGGTTTCCTCTCTGTAGAATGGGGGCACCGCTAGCACTTGTTTCCAGGGCTGGCTGGACGCCACGCCTGGAGCGCCGTAAGTTCTTACGGATGTGAGCTATGATTTGTGTAAGTCCTTACCCTGCCCTCCACGAGCTTGGATCTGGTAGCTCTTCCCTGACAAAGTGGAAGACAGTAGCATGTCATGGTGTTCACCACTGGGTGGCCGTCAGCCCCTGGGCAGCCCTGGTCACCTGGACAGACAGACGGAGCACATGCAGGGAAAGCCTAGGCCTGGGTGAGCCCTGGCTCTGGCATCTTTGGGCCCCTTGGACCTTGGGAGCAACATAAAAATGAAAAGGAGGTGGGCACAGTTTACAGAGGGACAGCCTGAGACTCAGAGAAGGCTGAAGCTGCCCTCCTTCACCCAGCTCCGTAGAGGTGACCTATGGGACACGGTGGGGAGAAGCCAAGCCAATGGCCAGTCACTGCCCTTGCTGGCCTTCTGCCTCCCAGCATTAAAGGGAGTGCATTAATCCTACCCTGCAACCCTCAGAAGGGGGCACAGTGAATGTGATCGAGGGCTGGGAGCTGTACCTCCTGGCCCGTGGGCGGGACAAGGTCCCGCCAGTTACCAGATGTCACTCCATTCCTCATTCCCACCCCAACCACCAAATCTGCTCCTCTGCCAGTGAATGCTACTCCCACCAGCCACCAAGTCTCAAGGTCACAAACCTGCCCTTTCTCTGTCCTCCTACTGCCCTCCTATCAGCAAGGCCTATCAACTCTGCCTAAAACACATGCCCCAAAGCACCTGTCTCCGGCCCACTGCCAACAAGTGGGGCCAAGCTTCAGCCATCTTGACCTGGACTCTACAAGAGCCTCCTGCCTTACCTTCTGACTCCAGCTCTCAGGCTCCTGCCTTGAGTTCATTTTAAAAGGAAGCAGATCCTATTGCTTCTCAGTTTAAACCCTCCTAAGCCTCCTCATCTGGTTAGAATAAAACACAAGCCCCTTATCTGCCCCCACACGCCACCTGACAACTTTCTCCAGGCCTACCTCTCCCTCTGGCCTTGCCCCAGCCACACGGGACAAGCCAAGGCCTCCCCCTTCTGTATGCTCTCCCCCCGGTCTTCCCATGGCTGCCTGCTTCCTATCATACAGACCTCAAGTTGGTGTCCCCTCTTTGGAGAGGCCATCCCTGACCACCCCCAGTAAGCCAGGAAAACCCATCAAGTCTTCAACGACTCTGCACAGAGAGTGCTCACCATCTGCCCTCTTTCTTATTTGTTTGCTTTGTGATCTAACTTGCTCCTCACGAGACAGGGCCAGAAATATCCCTGTGGCTCACTGGTGGTCCCAGCATGAGCACAGAGCCTGGCACACAGTAGGCGCTCAGTACATGTTTGCTGGCTGAATGAAAGATGAGTAGGGGGATGAGATATAGCTTGAAAAGGTCCATACTGGGTACAAAGGTTTACTCAAGAAGAGGACCTATGGCCTCACTTGGAGATATTACTCCAATGGGAGCATCCACCAAGCAAGGTAATAGGACCAAATCACTTTGTACAGCCAAGTGTCAGCTCTGCCATTTCTTCTGCCATGGATGTTCTACACCTTCTTCAGCTGACTCCAAAACTTCTACTTACCTTTCAATACTTAACTCCTACCAACCCCATGACAAGCCTTCCCTGACCCTCTCCCTCAGCCTGTCACATCTTCCATCTTCCTTTAGGTTTCTGCAGACCCCCTCCTGCCTCCAGCCTGGGTCTTGATCTGTACTGTCTTTAGTCCATGATACCTCTGGAGCTAGAGCCAAGGCTGAGCCATATCAGGCGCCACCACAGAACAGAGCCCTTGGTAGAGTGTTGGCACTCAGTAAAGAGCTACTCGCTAGCCATGCAGTCAACAAACCTAAGGAAACGGTGATGTGTACAGGTGAGCTCTCTGCCCTCTGGGAGCTTGCTTGCAACCCAACTGGAAAGACAAATATCCTATGACAAGCTGGTGGTTTTAATGGAGAGAGACATAAAAATTGCAATGGCATCATAAGAATAAGCAAAAATAAGTAGTTATAAAATGACACACACGGTGGGACGTCACTTATATGGAACTTTAAAACCTGAAAAACCAACCCCTGTGTTGTTTATGAACCCATAACTATGTGGCAAGAGATATATATAAAAACATGCGTGAGAATGAGAAACATCAGCTCCGGGAAGGGAAGAAAGCGGAGAGAATTGGGGAGGTCCACATATGGGGCTTCAAGCATATCTACAGTGTTTTGAATCTTAAAGAGAAAAATCTGAAGTACACATGGTGTAATATTAAGATAAGATAAAGTTGAGTGGGTGGTCCACGGTTGTTTGTTATAGTAGGCTAGTAGAGCCTAAGAGTTTGAAAAACTCCAAGATCATTTTATATTAAATGCAGTGAGATTAAAGAAAAGCATTCAATCTGTTGAATGAATGCCAGGTGGATGGATGGATGGATGGATGGATGGATGGATACATGCAGGAGTGGTGGGTGGATGGGAGGATGGATAGATGGCTGGGTAGTGGATCATTGAAAAGGTAAGTGGATGGATGGACTGAGGAATAGAAAGTTGGATGAATAAATGGAGGAAACACTGCTAATGATCCTCAAAGTTTACCCTATTTGTTCTACTTTCATTGAATACTTGACCATGTGTCAAGCCTCATGCTAGTCCCTGACCATGATGTACATAGGAGTCTGACAAGTCACTTCCCCTCAGAAGTTCAAAGCTGGAGCCAAAATTCAGGCCAAATGAGGAGACCGTAGGCAGTGCTGCAGAAAATGTGGTCACAGGTGTGTGTCCACTAGGCTGAAAGACCAAAGTGAAAGGGAGACAAACCCCATAAGGTCTTCCCCACAGGGGAAGCATCATTTCTCCTGTGTCCTTGAGGGATGCACTGTTCTGAAGAAGAAAGGGAGCCTGGTGTTCTGGGCAGAGGGACACCTGAGCCAGGTGAGGAAGAGTGGGACCCTGGAGAATCAAGGAACCACTTGCAAAGGAAACATGGTGGAAGGGGAGGAAAGATAAAGCCAGCAGAGGAATTGAGTCCTGCTGTGAAGGGTCTGGATTACCATGCTGGGAGGTGTGACTTCATCCACAGGCCAGAGACATCCAAATCTGGCCAATTGTCAGAATCATCTGGTTGGACTGGAAAAGAGGTAAAGACCAGGAATCCATGTGGATCAAAATCTGCCCTCACCAGGTCCCTCCACTCTCCATCCCACTCCCCATCCCACTCGCCATCCCACTCTGGTTCACGGTGGAGACCAGCAGGAACTGGTCAGCTTGGCCTGTCCTGAAGGGCAGGACTGGTGGAGGCGGCCCCCTCGGAGCTCCCCGCATATGTTCACTTCACATTAGGTCTCCAGGCACCGTACCAGGGCTGGGCAAGGGAGGGAGATGGGGAGCCCGAGTACGTGTCTGCACATTGACCCTGATGCAGCACGTTTTTATCTCACCAAAGAATTCTCCAGCAAGAATCTTTATTGCTCGGCACAGTCTCCCAGCTAACTAGGAGAGCATTTTTCTAATTACATTTCCCTTGAAATACACCCGGGTTTGAGTTAACACCTCTTCAGCCTGCCAAAACCTAAGTCATTTTAAAATTAGTTCTGGAGGTTTTGCAAAAACCCCACCGGGATGCAGCATTCCTTTCCCACCAAGCTGTGTGCTGAAAACTCTCCCCAGACGCCAAGAACGATTTTCCTTGGAGACTCTGTGGAGAGAGCCCAGGGAAAGGCCCACGTCCTGGCCCACCAGAATCTCCTCTCACTCAGATCTGTTGAACAGCCCTTGCAATGCTGTAGGATCGATGGAATCACAAATGCATTTTGCCCTAAGCAGTCTCTCTGATACTTTAAAAAAAAAAAAAAAAAACATACGGATGGGAGGGAAATGTGATCCATATGGTTTTGAATCATTAACACTTAAATCGTCAAAATAGAGATTTTTTTTTCCTGGAGAAATTTCCTAGCCAAGGCGCCTTTAGCGGCTCTTTAATAAACTGTTTAAAATTCTGTTGTTCCCCCTAAAACACGCAAGCACATGCCAACATATGCAGTACATGTACACACACCCCACTAACTCTGGGAGGGCATCATTAGGAAACACAACCCATTAGACACCATCTATCCCTGAGACAGGGTGGGTTAAAAGACCCTTGAGGTACCTTGTGAGTACTGGTGGGGTGGTCAAAAAAATCCACCCAGTTCTATTACTCAGGCCAAACAGTTCCACAGAGCTTTGGGGCTCATCTGGACAAGCTCGTTAATGGTACAGAAGAGAAAGCTGAGTTCCAAAGAAGGCTCAGTATCTTCAAGAGATGGTAAAGTCGTGGAAGAGCATTAAGAGTGAGGAAATTGCACGAGCAAGGTGCCTGCCCCCGTTGCCCCGTGAGACTAAGTGGTACGGTGTGAGGTAGGGATACGAGCCAGCAAGAGACTGACCCACGGAGAACGCTCCGTGGCTCCCTGAATCCTAAATACCACAGGCTCCTTTCCTAGCCTGTAGGCCCAGGTTGTGGGAGAGGGGATCATCTGTACGGAACACAGGTCAGAGCCTATTGGAGCCATGGAAACGATGGCTTAGCGAGGTAAGGTGGCCAGTGAAAAGGTCGTTGCTGCAGGTCTTGGGAGAAAAGATGATGGAATGGACCAGAGGACAGAAAGGAAGACAGAGACGTGAAGGAGGTTTTGGAGAGACACTTTATAAGATTCAGGGAAATGCATGCAGTCAGTGAAGGAGAAGCAGCGTGAGGATTTATCAGTTTCCCGTGGCTGCTATCACACACAGACTGCCACAAACTTACTGGCTTAGAACACACCAATTTATTCAAATTCACAGTTTCAGAGGCCAGAAGTCCAAGATGAGTCGGACAGGGCTAAAACCAAGGTGTCAGCAGGGCTGTTCCTTCTGGAGGCTCCAGAGGCAAAACCACACCCCTTGCCTCTTCCAGCTTCTGGTGGCTGTCGGCAATCTTCGACCTGCAGCTACATACACCACACAACCTCTCACATCCATCGTCACCCGTCCTACTACTCCCTCTGACCCTCCTGCCTCCCTCTTACGAAGACCCTTAGGATTACGTCAGGCTCTCCCGAGTAATCTCCCCTTCTCAAAACCCTAACCCTGATCAGATCTGGAAAGGCATGAGGAGGTTGATGTCTGGGAGGCGGAGACATTCACAAGAACATCCTGCCACAAGAACAAAACGCAGATTTCTGACTTTGGCAACAAAGTGGAGCTTCCAACCAAGAATGGAGGAGATTAGTGGAGAAGGTGATGAGCTCAATGTAGGGGGTGCTGATTCTAATTAGAAGCTTGGGAGACCTTCCAGGAAGGGGCGTCCCGGAAGACAGTTGATTCAAGAAGAGGGAGTATGGCTGATGACAACACAGGGCTGGTGTGGGGGCCAGTGTCAGACACAGGACAGAGATCAAACAGGGATCAAGAGAGACAGGACTCGGGTTTGGCAACTCATGGGTGACCTTAAAGCCATCAGTGGAGTGAAAACAAGTGGCTGGCTTTGCAGAGGCTCATAGTGTGGCTTGGCACACGTTTCTTGGAGAAGTGAGACCATGGAGCTGGAGCCTTGGGAACAGAGTCGGGGCTGGGCTGAGGCAGAGGGCGGGGACCCCGGGCCCAGGGAGGTCTTGGGGTTGCAGAGGAAAGAGATGACAATTACTGGAGCCAGTGTGGGGCCGGTGGATGAACCCAGACGCTCCTCCTTCTCCGCCGTGAGAGACAAGGGGAAGCAGGATATGGCTACCAGTTTGAAGATGAAAGAAAAGAAGCTGGTCTCGATTTTGTGCCGAGGGGGCAGGTAAGATAGTCAGATGAGAGCGGGACCCAGAGAGGCCTGAGTGATTTGCAGGGCTGTGGGAGGGAAGACGGGTCCCCAGAGCGACTCCATGCAGAACACAGGTCCTCTCCAGCATCCTGTCTCCTGATGGGGGTCCCGGTTCTCACCCCTTGGTACTCCCACAAGGTGTGGAGCTGAGGAGATGGAGCTCCTGCAGGCCAGCTCAGGGGACCCCTCTCTGCCACCTCCTCCTCTGCTGTCCAGGGATAGGGGCCTCAGGTTCAAAGCCACAGCTGGGCAGACAGGAGGGACGGGAGGAGGGAGGAGGGCAGGGGCTGAGAGCAGCCCCCTCTACTCCTCTACTCGCCTCCCCAGGAACCTCAGCTCCGACCTCCCTCCCTCGTTTTCCCCGTCTCTGGGCCTCCTGATGAAACGAGAGACTTGGAGGCAGTGACCGCCAAGGGCCTTTCGGCCGTCCTGGCCTCCGAAGCAAGCCTTGGACGTGGCCAGGCCGTCTGAGCGGCCGCAGGGAGCCGCAGCCTCTCTGGAGACGCGCCCGGGCCCCTGTCATTGCGTAAACATGATGCAGGCCTGTTTGGTGCTGCATAGCTGTGGTTTTCTGTCTTCCCCAGCAGTAGCTACAAGGCCGCTGCCTTCAAGAAGGCCCAGCAGGGAGGGAGAGGGCGGGACAAGGGCAGGAGACAGGGCTTCTCTCTGCTGCCTCCCCAGCCGGCCTGGAAAGCTTGCAGAAGGGAAACAGCAGCGTGTGATACCCCTTTCCCCACCAACCCCAGAGAAAGTGGGCACCTTCTAGCTTCTTCTGTAAGAGCAAACACACCCTGTAGTTTGTCCTGCCTCCACTTTGGAGCAGACACGCTCCTGTAACCCTCGTGAACTTGGCCGTGGATGGGTCTTAAGTGAACCAGCAGTGCCCGGAGGGCGAGACGTGGGTGAACGTGGAAGCCCTGGGCAGAAGAACGGCAGACCCTGCCAGGCAGCTTGTTACAGGTGCGATTCCAAGCCGCCCAGGCCCACCGCGGGGCCTGGCACCCAGTGGGCCCAGGGAGTCGGGTGTTTACTAAGCCAAGCTAGACTCGAATCCAGGACGAGTACAAGATCACCCTCAAAGTGAAGAAATGGCCACGGAGGGTGTGGGGGATGTGATTGCCCCCCGTCCCCCAGCCCGGATCCGGGCCTGGGGCCTGCGTAGCCCACCCCACACCGCAGCGGGAAGCTGTTGCTAACGGCGCCCACTGTACCCTTCATCCCAGAACCATCCTTGGCAACTGGGAGCTGTCTTACCAGGTGCCAGGACATTTGCCCATCCCTCCACGCAAGACCTACAGATGCCAGAGTTTCACCCCCAGCCACCTTGCTTCAAGTTGGGACAAATCCTTGGTGCAGTTCACACCCCAAGTTCCCCACGGGATCAGGCTAAGCCACGGTCACATCTCTGCTTCCTTCCTTCTCCCTCCTGTCACCTCCTCCCTCCCTGCCTTACTGGTTTCTCCTAAGAAGTCCCCCCTGCACCCACTTGTACAGAAGTCCCTGTTTCAGCCCCTGTTTCTAGTGAGCCTGGTTTAAGATGAGGGGGACTGCCTTTGGGCTGAGACCCAGCTCAGGGAGCAGCCTTTCCTACCCCCAGCCAAGCGACTTGTCAAGCTGCTTACCAGGCAGCAGGAAAGAGCAGGGCATTGGCAGCTGGCATTCTGCAGGGTCAGAGCCTGCTGGTGTGGCTCTGCATACCCAGGAGGGCTGGCAAGCAGTGGCAGATAGGCCCAATGCCCGGGCCCACTGGTCCACTCCGGAGGCCACCCAGGGCTGCTAGAAACTAAGACCCGTGAGGCTCAAGAGCTACTGGTAAGTCTGGCCCACTCCCTGGGGCCGGGCGTAGACAGGAGTCGGGGCGGGGGGGAGGTCTGCAGACAGCCCAAGCCAGAGCACCCCAAGGTGGAGAAGCTGGGCTCCAGAGCAAGGCCAGAGGGCGGAGCTGCTCCTGCCTGAGGACGGCACCAAGGCCCTACCTGGTGGCACCAGAGCTACCAAACACAGGCCAGAGCAGTATAGGAATAACTGCGATAGACGCACGGTGCCAAGTGCCACTCTGGGCCACGCCCGCCGCCAGCCCCTTGAGTGGAAGGAGTCATCCTCCCACGGCTCCCAGGAGGTGCTTTCGTCTCCACCTGAGACAAAACAGTGGACAGCCCACTTGGGCCACATGTGCAATCAGGAAAATGCTCGCATCCACGCAGCACACAGCCACGTGTGTCCCCGCCCCAGTCAGCTCCGCACGGGACAGTTTGGGAAGGACACCCCATAGGACGGCGGCCGTGCCCGCTCAGGTCCATAAGCCCTCACCCTCCCAGGCGCCCCACAGCCGCTGCCCTGCAGTCCGGAGCAGGGCCCAGCCAGCACCCAGCACGCGGCCAGCTCCCCCGCCCCTGCCCCTGGCTCCCTGGGCCTCCAAGGCCGCCGTGTCCCCTCTCCCAGGAGGGGGCTGCGCCCGGGTCCTCAGCCCTGTCGGGAAACAGCTGCACAGGAAATCAGAGCCGCCTGCCTGTTTCCCAGCTTCCACTCCTGGTGGGAGAGACACATCACCCTGAGGTCACGACTGCTGCCCCTCTGCGAGGCCAGCGTTGGCGGTGCTGGCCTGCGGGGCTCCAATGTCCCAGAGGACACCAACACCTTCGGATACTCCCCAAGTTGCCCACACGCTGCGACTCCGGGCTGAGAGGCCAGCCCCACAATGGCTCCCCCTCATTCTGGAGTCCCTCGAGAGGCAGCTGGCCTTAACCCATGGCTCCCAGGCTCAGAGCTCTGAATTCGGAGTCCACAGACCGGGCTCCGTACGGTCCTGGTCCGTGCAGGAGGCAAGCTCCACGTCCCTCCCCCTCCACCGCAGCTCTGGGAGCACCTGCACTAGCCGCTGAGGACAGAGCCTCAGTCTTCTCTTCTGAGAAATGGGGATGAGAGTTTGCATATGGGCCCATGCCATGGGTCAAGCTGGGTACCAGACAAGGCCCCAAACCTCTGTGACTTCACAGGACAGCCCTATTCTCACTCACATCAAGGTCTGCACTAGGCAAGAAGCTCCCCTTTATCTTGCGGATTTGCCCTCTGAGGCCACTGCAGAAGAGGGGAGAGCAGGACCATGGGGGTATGCCTCAGCCACAGGGGCACATCCAGGTTTCGAGGGCCCCAAACTTACACAGTTTATGGGATCTCTGTAAGAAAAGTTCTACAGAATTACACATGTCGATTTCCCACAATTACTCCAACACCACTGTACACAGAAATTGCAAAAACAAAATACCCATGGACCCAGAGAGTAGGGCCCAGGCAAGTGAGAGCCCTATAACCCACACTCTGCTGGCTTTGGGATTAATCGGCATCAGCCAGGCCTAGGTGTGATGCACCCCAGTGGCTCATAGCCCGTTGGCCAGAGCTAGTGCATGGGCCCAGTCCGGCATAGGGGGCTGAGAGTGTAAGGGAGCCCCCGGCCCCTTGTGAACATTAGCCGTCCCCAACAGCCCACTGTTCTCACAGCAGCCGGGGGTGGAGGGCAGAGGGCAGAGGGCAGAGGAGGAAGCCATATGCAAATGTAGTGTTCCAGAATGACCCGTGTTTTTGCCAACGTGTCTCCCAAGGATGGCATAAGGGAAGGCCGGGGAGGGAAGCCCTACCTAGTCCAGAGTCGGAGGTCACAGCTCAAGTCCCAGAGCTGTCTTTTCTCAACAGTAAGAGCCTGTGTGATTCAAGTAACCCCCCTGGAGCACCACTGGCCCCATTGCCCAGGTATGTAAACTGATCCTGACCGTCCAACATAGTCATTAAAGGATCAAGTGCCTAAAGATGCTTTGCAAATAACCCAGTGCTGTGCAGAAAGGAGTCACATTATAATTCTTTTTAGTAGGGCATCCCTGTCGTGCTTTAATGTGGTCACCTGAAAGTCAGCGGTCCCTTGTCCCAAAAGCTCGGCCCATGGGCCCGTGGGGGCTACCTCGGCTACGAAGGCAAAGGCTAAGCCCCCCAGTCTCCTCTTCTCCGTGCTGTCCCACCTTATCGCACCTGTATCAGGAGCCCTGGAGAGACAGATCAGGGCAAGCAGAGTGTGCTCAGCTGCCGCATGAACTTGCTGGATTCTCCAGGAAGATTCTAGAATATTAGAAGAGCTCAACGGCTCCCTAGAGGTTAGCTTATCCATTTGTAGGTGCTGGAAATGCCCAGCTCCTGCAGGAGGTCCCCAGTGAGCATCGGCAGGACGGTCAGAAAGGAGCAGCTCAGCCGTTACGGGCAGTACCCCCCACGCCACAGCACCCCAAAAGGGCTATTTTTAGATCTCCTCCGCCCCCTGCAACCCTCTCACTCTGGGAATGTCATACTGCATCATAATAAACACATCAGAATGCATCCACATGCCACTTCAAATATCATTTACATATAACTTCATAGGAGCGGAGGAGTTGGATTTAACAAGTTGACATGATGTTAACATTTTGCACATATTCAATTAAACATCGATTAATTTTGATTTCGCTGTCATTTTTTAAGTCGATAATATTTTTCCAGGTATCAGATATTCTTGGAGGGATCACAATCGGCAGGCCCGAGCTGGCGGTGCCTGTGCCTCCCTTCCGGGTGTGGGCAGCCAGGCTTCTCTGTTCTCAGGGGACCCAGCTGCCAGGTGGCTGGCCCGTGTGCTTCAGCCCCAGCACAGACCGCTCAGCCTGCCCCGAATGAGGAGCTGAGGGTCCAGCAAGGGACTGAGTGACTATGGGGTCTTCCAGGCCCTGTGGCCAGAATCGAGGAGGGAGGAAAAGAGTCAAGGGCTGTCTGAGGGACTGGCCATGACCGCAGCAAGAATCAGGACTTGGCCAAGATCACAGAGCTAGCCACGGTATGGCTCCTGCCTGAGCCTCAGTTTCCCCATCTGCAAGCCAGCAAACAGCAAGCGAGGGAGGGAGAGAGGAGCTCTCTGTAACCTACCCCCTTATTTTCCAGATTTATAGTTTCAATCCTATAGTATGTTTATGCTGGCACTTGTTGCTGCAAGGCATCAAGGTCAATGTAATTAAGCGGGGTATTTTTTGACACTCGAAACATCATCATTTTGGGAGGGATGGTGGGCGTGTGTGTGTGTGTGTGTGTGTGTGTGTGTGTGTGTGGATGCAGGTACTGATTAGTGCATCCGTGCTTGAACACGTGTGTGCATCCTGGAGAGGGCACATGAGAGTATTGCACATCTTGCTATGTGTGCATGCGCTGTATAAGCGCACATGTATGTGCTCATGTCCTATGTGCAGCACGAGTGTACACTGGTTCGTGTGTAAGTGTGTGGCACAGAGAAGGCCAGGCAGAGGGGATGGCGTTCATGGGCTCTGCACGCTGTTCTCTACCATCCTGGGGCTTGGTTTCCTAGAACCTTTTATCTCCTTCTGGAAGGCGTCCCCAGTGCAACTATCAGCTGTCTGATGCCTTTGCTCCCACAGAAGGGCCGGGCTACCTTGACAAAAGGTCAAGAACCAGACGACCACATCAGGCACTGACACCTGTGAGTGATGCTTTACGAAGGTCCTTCTCTTCCCTGTCCTCTCTTAACCCCCAGAGAATATCTGTGAGGTCAGTGTCATCATTTTCAGATGAGCTAACTGGGGCTCTCCCTGTGGCTGAGGGATATGTGGAAGGAGAGGACCTGGGTACAGGATCTTCCTGCTCCACCTTCCTGGTGACCCACAGAAGGGCAGGTGGAGTGGCCTTTAGGGGCATGGCTCTTCTCTTACACATCTTTCTCCAACATCTTCCTGCACTGTCAGGATCCAGAGTCAGGCTCATGTGAGCCAAGGTAAGTGTGGAGTGCTGGGCAGAGGTGGTGAGCAGTGGGCCCTGGGGATGGCCCCTGGGGATGGCCCAGCCTCAGCGCTGGGGAAACCAGGCTGCCAAGTGCCAAGGGCATGTCAGGTCTCGCCTCTGCCCACTGCTCCCTGGGATTGGCAGCCGGCGTCATGGAGCCAGGGAGCCATCTCCTCGGAGCAGCTGGGCAGGGCAGGGCAGGGCAGGGTGGGGATGAGGGAGACACTTATGAGCAGAAAGAGTTTCAGGTGGCCCCTTGCCAGAGTACTCGGGGTCACTGGCATAGTCCCGAGGTCCCAAGCTGCAGCATCACTGGTTTCTCTGAGCCTGATACCCCTACTATGCCTACAGTCCAGATGACTCACCAGGCAAGCCCGTCACCTTGTCTGCTCCTCTCAGCAAGCCTATAAGGGGGCTACCTTCATGCCTATTTTGTGGATAAGAAAACAGGCCTATGGAAATTAAGAGACAGCCTCAAACACACAATGAATTTAAGCCACATCAGAAGACCCAAGAGCTCATTCCAGCTGGGTCACAGAATAAGGTGGCTACTGACCATCTAGTAAGCATCAGGAACTTCTCAGGTAAGATCTTGCTTGTATTTCCCAACAACCCAGTGACATAGAGAGCATCACCTCTATTTTGGAGAAGAAAAACAGACTCAGACGTTAATTTGCTTAGGTGTCATCACATAATTAGAAGGTAGCAGTCGAATCTAGACACCGGTATGCCTGCCCCCCAAACACCTGATGCAGTCGGGATGATCTTCCTAAAATACACATCTGACCAGGCCTTGCCTCTGCCTCCCGCTGTTCCCCGGTGCCTCATGGACCATAGAGAAAGTCCAAGAGCCTTAACCTGGCATTCAAGGCCTTCCACAGCCAGGCCCCAGCTCTGCTCCTTCTCCTCCAGCAGCCCTCACCACCTCACCCATGCCACCATGTTGTATTCCCTTCAGCAGGCTACATATTTGCAGAGCCCTGGCCTTGGCAAAGCCTGGTCCATCTCCCCAAAATGTCCTTCACCCTCTTCATGGCCTGTCACATTCCCATGCCACGTGGTGGAATCAGAGAAAAGTGTCCTAGAGGAGGTGTCATTTGAGGTGGAGTCAGTTAATCCTCTGGATTCATGAAACAACTTTCACATTGACTACAATGTGATATTGCTGAGGAGACATTCGTGTTTATTTGACTATCCCTAGACTAGGAATGCTTTTAGGACAGAGATGGTGAACTGTTTATATCTGCATCCTAGCAACAGGCACAGGGCCTGTCCCAGTACAAGTTCTCACCCAGAGTTTGTGGATGGATGGATGGATGGAGAGATGGGCAGGTGAATGGAGAGTGGACAGATGGATCGAGAGATGGATGGATGGATGGATAGATGGAGGATGGATGGAGAGATGGGTCAATGGGTGGATGGATGGATGATTTGATTAGAAGATGAATAAATTAGTGGAGGGATGGATGGAGCTTAGAAGGATGGAAGAAGAAGGAATGGGTGAATTACTCATATCAACAAGCACAAAACTATTCAGCACTGATAGAGTATACAGAGTGCCCTCCCTACTCACATCGCACTTGGCCAATAATTCAAGAAGCTTCCCCTGCTTGCACCCCTTGCAACTTTTTGTTCCAGGTTGAAAAAGACCTGGAAGGCCCCTCTGGGCAAAAAACAGAAAAGTGTCTCAGATGGGGCAGGAAAAGGACCCCCACCCTTTTGGTTGAGCTCACGTCCTGGAAACCTCGGGCTGTACTCTAGGGAGAGGCAGGGCCTGCCCCATCCCCTGAGCTGAGCTAAGCAGGGAGTAGCCCAAGTTCCATCTTTCCATGAGCTAAGAACCCTTCCAAGCCTGGCCCCTCACAGCTCCAGATTCCACTGCCCAGGATAAGTGGAGCTGGGGTCTGAGCCGACTGTGGCTTCAAGCCCCAAACCCAGCCATACTGGCCAGAGTAAGAGGGGCCTTGGGGTCAGCATCCAGGAGGTGCAGGAACAGGAAGAAACTGGACCAACATCTGGAGACAGCTGGAGGCATCTGGGCCACCGTCAGGGGGTGGGTTTGGACAGCAATCGTTTGGAACACGGGGTCATGGGTGTGAGTCGTCTCCAGAGCACACGGGGCTGAAGCCCAGGCTCCTCCTGAGGAGGGACGATGGCGCTGCCTTCTCTCTGGGTTCCACCACACCCGTCAGCATCCCCACCCACCCCAGCAGCCTCACATCTGCAAGCAAGGCCCTGCCAAGTAAACAGCTGCAGCCCACGCTCCAAGGCTCCCCAAACCCCAGCACTACCCACAATGGCCAAAGCCACATCCCATCCGTCCCCCTGCGTGGGGCCCGAGGGAAGGGAAATGCTCATTAATCACAGGGAGACGGCTTCCGGGCAGCCTTGGAGACAGGCAGAGGAGACCGGAGCTGGGAGGGAGCTCCCCACAAGGCCCCAAGGGAGGTCAGGGCTCCCCACTCTGACCCAGTGCAAAATCCATCAGCCAGTGGCTTGCCTCCTGGTGCCCAGGAGTCCTTGAGGGTCAGCCAGCCCCGGTTGTGGGCTGGGAATCCAGAGAGACGGGCAAATGCCTCCACTCAGCGGGGCATCAGAGGAGGCCTCTGAGGTCAGAAGGTGGGAGTCTTGGTTCTCTGCCTGGCCTCTGGTAGGTCGTGTAACCCTGAGCAAGTGATTTGTTTCTTCTCCGGGCCTCTGTTTCTGCAGACTGGGGACAGAGCTCTGGTTCTACCTGCGTGCACATCCTAGCATCAGTCTTCACCCTGCAGGAAGGGCTCCTACTGAGGTCATACTCTCCATTACTCTCCATCCCTAGAGCCACAAAAAAAAAAAAAAAAAAAAAGAGTCAGCTTGGCCCCAACTGACTCACTGGCAAATGGCTGTTTGGGGACCATCCTGGTGTTTTTTAAACCATGCATTTGAACGCCTTTGGATGGGACGTGCTGTTTTAAGTCAGACGCACCCATCCCCACCACTGCGCATTGCCGGAAACCCACCCCTTCTCATTCTTAACTTGCCTGCATGGCCCCTGGAGTCCACCGGGTTAGGCTAGGCTGTGCTCTAGAGACACCCAACACCCAGATTTCAGTGGCTTAATGAAACAAAGCCAATTTCTCATTCATGGGTCAGGTCTGACCTGGGTCTCAGCCTCACTCTAGCTGACAGAGGCTCCATCCTGCCACGGCCTCCATGGTCACCAAGACAGGGCAAGGAAAGTGGCAATGACACTCTTGCCATTACCCCTTCCACTCAGAAGTGGCACTCTGATTCTGTGCCCACCCCATGGGCCAGAGCAAGTTACTCAGCGTCCCCTCCCCTAGGGGGGACAAGGAGGGCAGTCCTACCATGTGCCCAGAAGGAAGAGAGAACCAGCTGGGATATTGGAGCCGCCCTAACGACTGCCATACCCAGGAGGCAAAGACTTGCAGCTTCTGTAAACCATGTGAGGCCCCAGCCCGCTGACCGTATCAGCACAGGGCAACCCAGAGCAGCTCCCAGCCCTCCTACGACACCCTCAGAGCTGCCTCTGGGCCCAGCCCTGCACGATGGCCAGGGACACTGGGATGCCTAGGATGCTGGGACTCAGGAGGATGCACTCACGAGTGTCAGAGAGTCACGCTCCAGTTGGGACACATGTCACTACACGGGACCCTTTATGTTGACTTTTGAGCAAGTGGCTGTGACATGATGGGACAGGGGCAGCAGCAATGTCAACAATGCTTCCCCTGCTCCCCTCAGGCAGAGGAAATGGCATTTTAGGATGGCTTTTGGAACAAACATAGGTGTCCATCAAGTGGGTGGGTCGGGAAACTTTGTGGTCAAGACTTGGAGGGGTCAGGGAAGGGTTCATGGATTGGAGGGCTCGCAGTGGAGTGAATGTCAAGGGAAGCAGAGAGAAGGAAGGGCAGGCTGGGCCAAGCTATAACGAGCCTAGAACATCACACCAACGAGCCAGCTTCCATCAGAATGTGGCCAGGGACGATCTCGTGAGCTCCTCGAGTGGGAGTTCTAAGCTTCAAAGAGAAGAGAAGGGACCTGGGCAACCCCTGACCCTCCTGAGTGCTAACTTTGTGCTGGCGTGTGCTCAGAAGATTGCGTTGGTCATCTCATTGTTGAAGGCTTAGAGCAGCTCCCTGGTGTAGGGCTCATGGTTGCCCCACTTTACAGTGGGGAAACTGAGGCCTGCAGGTGTTGACAATTGCCCAAGGTATACAGGTGGAAAGTGGAAGAGCCAATATTCAAACTCCGGTCTGTCTGAACTCCTAGGATGCCCCCCAGGACTCTGGCACTGGATGACTCACAGATGCCTCATTTTCCCCCAAATCACACCTGGTATGCATCACCATCCCTACCTCACAGATGAGAACATTGAAGTCAGAGAGGTCACCCAAGGGTTAAGCAGACCTTGTGACTGGGACCCAGGTAAGCCTACTTCCAGATCGGGCTTGGCGGCGACAGTCCACCTCTGCAGGCGCAGGAGCAGGTGCCTGGGCTCTTGGAGAGGCGACGGCAGAGAGCGGGAAGCCCAGAGCAGTGGCGGGAGTGAGGACAGACATCCCTCAGGAGCTGGCCACTCACGCTGCCCACAGAGCCCATCTCGCCATCCTCATCCTGCCCTTGGTGCCAAGGGCTGGGGCCTCCTCTCTAAGCAGCTGAGCCTCCCGTGTCCCAGAGAGATGCACCTCACTGTGATAATCAGACGCTTGCAGGCTATCAAAGCTGGAACCAGATGACCCTTGATCTTCCAATGAGAACTTGGGCATCTTCTCCGAGACCAAGAGGACACCCTGGAAAGAGAGCCTGGAGATTTCCAGGGCCTCTTCCCCAAGGTCACTGGCATTCCTGGGTGACATTCCAGCCCACAGTGAGGTAGGCTGGGCTGAGCCAGCTGGAGGTGCCCAGCAAGGGGAAACAGGAGGCAAACAGCCCAGGATAGCCAGCCAGGCAGGGCTGGTGGGCAGAGCAGGGGACCCCTGGGGGTCTCAGGGTGAGTCAGGCCCCTCTACAGACAAGGGAAGTGATTTCTCAAACAGATATCTGCTAAGAATTTCCCAAATACCCGGCATCACACCGAGCCAGGGCAGCACCCCAGCATCCTGCAGGCATGCTCACCATGGTCTCACCATGTCTGGCTCACCGGGGAGGACACTGAGGTTCAGAGGGGATAAGAGGCATGTTCAAGAGCGTGCATGTCGGGACTAGAATCCAGGTTTTCAGACTTCACCACTTCCCGGGGGGTCAGGGACAAAACCCTAGGGCGAGACAGGAACCAGGAAGGGCCCCAGACAGGAGGGACAGTTCCGACTCCTGGCTCTGGAATTAGAGAACAAAGCAGGGCAGGTCAAATCTCCAAGTGCCACCCAGGAGGAGATGGGGCTCCTCAAATTCCTCGTCCTGTGGTCAGCTCAGCACACGAGGAGTGGCCAATCAGGGCTCACTCTCAAAAACAACCCCCACTCTCCGGGCAGCTGCCACATGGCTTAGACACTGCCTGCGACAGGGGCCTTGTGCCCTCGCAGTGCATCCCAGCTCCAGCATCCTGGGTTTTGAGGGAAAGGCACCGAGGATGGAGGGGAGGGATGAAGCACCAAGGGTAAGGCTAGATGGTCACCAAAGTCCCTTCCCTCTCCTGCCCTCTCCCCTCAGCCTCCAGACTACTGAGCATAGCTCCCAGGTTGGAAAGCATTCCCTACGAAGGATATAGCTCCCAACAAGTGCTAGATCCCAGTGCTGTCTCTCAATTCCTGTCTGCCTGGGTCCTCCTGGGCCCTCGCTTGCCCCACCAGGGCTGCTAGAGGCTTCCACTCTGATGTCCCCCAGCGAGTCTGACTCAGCCTGCCACCTCCCACCAGCCCGTCCGGGCCTCAGTGTCCCGCATCCCCCAGGTGGCAGAAGGATCTCGAAATGTGTCACCTTCCAACCAGCAAGGATGCTTGGGCCACCATCTTCCAGATGGGTGGAGGGAGGCAGGCAAGGCCAGCTGGGCCCCCTGCGGAGGCAGGGGATGGAGGCGCAGACCTCAGGCCCGCCCGGGTGCCCATTTCATCAATGCTTGCTTTTGTCTTGAGCGCTCGGCAAGCAGGTGAGTTCATTTTCCATTAAGGACAATTATCTCTTCATTTGCATATGCTAAATGTGACATTTAAGGGAGCAGTTCCTCCCCACCCCAAACAGGATGAAAGTCCTCTGACAGGCAGGCAACCCGCGGTTTGGGGCAGAGGTGTAATTGGCTCTTATTAAGGGAAGATGCAGGGAGATACAGGTTTTGAAATGCAAATGACAGCATTACTCCTTCCACTGGGGCTGAATGGGGAATGATGAGGGCCCGGCTGGTGGCTTCCCTGCCCCTGTCTGTCCACATCTGGGCAGGACAGGCCTCCCCACCCACAGAATAAGAGAGACAGAAGCTAGGGAGAGTGGGGAGGCTCCCTACTTCCCATGTAGGGGGAGTGGGCAGGCCGTGACCCCCTACCCCCAGCAGGCTCACCTCACCTTGGCCACCCTGCCCTGCCCCATCGGAGTCAAGCAGAGTCTGCTGGCAAAAGTGGGGTCTGTTAGCACATCTGGCATTGGCTCAGCAACCCCCCACTCACAGCTTCATCGTGGCTACCGCCAACCTTCAGCCATGACGAGGAAGCCAGGAGGTCCTAAGCACCCTGCCCTCCATCTGGCCTCTGCCCATCTCCGCGCTTGGGGTGTGCTTAGGGTGTGCTTCCCCTCCCACCCACCTGGCAAACTCTCACGTATCCTAGCCAGCCCAGAGGGCACCGCCTCCACGAGTCCCGTGGAACTACTGATGCCTCTCCCCTTACATACAGCTCTGGCCTCCTCACTGGGGCCAAGAGCACTTGGAAGCAGGTTAATTCTGGTTCACCCCTGTGTGCAAGGTCCCCAGAGGAGTTCCTTTGGTGGATGCAGAGAAGGAAGCACGGATGGATGGATGCATTGTCGTTATAATAAAACTTCACCCTGCACTGGCCTTAATAATCACCTACAGTACCTCCTGGTGCGCCCTGATGGGGGGAAAGTGAGGCTGGGTGTGATAGAGACCCTACCTCCAACTCCGTGAGGGAGTGTGGATCAGCGGGGCCTAAAATACTGCTCCTGACTCTCCCTCAAGTTGGATTATCATCACTTGGCATCAGAGAGTCCAAAAGTGACGGAGCCTTCCATCTGGCTGCCTTATCACGTGGTGCCCACAGGCCCTGACACCCTGGCCCTCTTCAGATCCAGCCACTGAGATGTGGCCCCCTCTCTGGAAGGTCACTGACTCCCAGGCAGGAAGCACCTGCTCATAACCTTCCTCTGCCCCTGTAGCCAGAGGGGGTCGCTGCCTTGGGGAGCCCGTGGGGGGGCAAGGGGAGCATAGAGACAGCAGAGGGGACCCTGGACCCCCCGCCCTGTAAAATCCTGACGCCATCCCCCAACCCCACCCGAATCACAGCACCCTGCCGCCCTCTGCCACAGCGGGGCCTTAGCCGGGAGACTCAGGGTTCAACATCCGTTGTGCCCTTCATAATCTGTGAAATCTCAGACAGGTTCAGAACCGGTCAGAGCCTGGGCTTCCCCTTCGATGAGTGGGGATGACAAGGCCTTTCCCACCAAAGTATTCTCCTATTAGTGAAGCTAATCTACATGAAGGCTTTGAGCAGGTGGTAGGTGCTCAGGGAGGCTCTGCTCCCCTCCTTCTCCTCCCCTTGACCTTTAAGGTGAGCTCAGAGGGAAGGAGCCCTATGCGGGAGGGTGGAAGGCTGGCCCACCCCACTCCCACTCCAACACATAGGAAGTCACAAAACCCACAGGCCCTTCCACCCCCCAGACATCTCCCAGAGGTGTGCTCTGTTAAAAAATAAATTTAAAAAATAAATAAAGGGGCAGCTCAGGTGGCTCAGCAGTTTCGGGCCGCCTTCAGCCCAGGGCCTGATCCTGGGGACCTGGGATGGAGTCCCATGTCGGGCTCCCTGCATGGAGCCTGCTTCTCCCTCTGCCTGTGTCTCTGCCTCTCTCTCTGCCTTTCTGTGTCTCTCATGAATAAATAAATAAAATCCTAAGT
This sequence comes from Vulpes lagopus, assembly GCF_018345385.1. NCBI lineage: Eukaryota > Metazoa > Chordata > Mammalia > Carnivora > Canidae > Vulpes > Vulpes lagopus. Next base: position 59,708,699 of record NC_054826.1, on the reverse strand, counting down.
AAATAAATAAATAAATAAATAAACAAACAAACAAACAAATAAATAAATAAATAAGCAAGTGTTTTTAGGACACATTAGGACAGATCTAGATAACAGAACAGGCATCTCAGAGAAAAATCTGCGCCTGGTGTTGACTCTGAGCCCAACAGCCAGGGAGATCACAGGATGGAAGGGCCACACAGCGTTCCCTCTCTCGGCCACACATTCAAATTACCTGGGAGCGCTTCTGTCTCCCAGGACTCAGTGCAGCCCAGACCAATTAAATCAGAATGCCTGAGGGAAGAAGCTGAGCATCAGGATGATTTAGGATCCAGGGGTGGTTCCTGCGTGACTCAAACTTTGGGGATCGCTGGGCTGCAGGACAGGAGAGTGATTGTGGGCGGCTGGCCAGGACCCGAGGTGGTTCAAGATGCCTTTTTATCTGTCGCCTCATCTGGTCCTCCCCTGCCTGCCGGCTGAGGAGCCGCATCATTATACCCATTGCACAGAGGACGAAAGAGAGGCTTAGGACGGGGCCATGTCTCTGAGACAGTCATTGTTGGGTCTGGCAAAAGCCCGGTCTCCTCCGGACCCTCGGAGCTGGACCCTTCATACATCAGCACAGGTACAGGGAGTCTTGGGGGAGAGCCACGATGTGACGAGGACCCTGACTTCCAGGGCCTCCAGGGTCCTGGGGGGACATCTCCATCTTTCTTGGGAGGAGGTCCTGATGGTGGTGGGCAGGGCAGGAGCGTCCCGAAGCAGGCGGGGAGGGCTTTGCATACTGGATGCAGGCCAGCCCACTGGGCCAGCTCATGACTTGGCCCCAAGTAGGCCCTGGCTCAAACCCAGGGACTTCTCCCATCTGACTTCATCCTGTGGTGTGTGGGGGTCTGTTCCAGGATGGTGGGGCCCAGACATTGCCTCTTTATCTGAGTCTTTCCTGACACCCCTCTGATAACAAAGGAGGCAGCTTAACAAGGAGCGGAAGGTTTACGGGGGGATTTCAGCTCCTTCCTCTAGGTCTCTGTTGGAAATCCCGCCGCTCACATAAAGCCCAGAGCACCATTGGTCGGGAAACCAGAGGGCCCCCGGGTAGCTCTGGGGCTGGCTTACCTCCTACCACCCCGGAAGGTCCTCAAAAACCGTCCGACACCGCCCGTCTGGCCCACGGCCTCCCTGGCCCATCCGTTGCAGGGGACAGACAAAGGGGGCGAAGATAAAAACATCAGCCAATCTGCCTAGCACCGGATGATGGGTGCCTTGCAGCCACCCGGACCGGAGTTCAAATGCCAGCCCTGTTGTATCTTCTTGACGCTCGGACCAGTTGCTTTACCCCTGCCAGCCTCGGAGCTCTAGTGGTGCCGATAACCCTCATCACCAACTCCCCGCAGGTCTGGGGTTAAACAGCACCCACGCGGGCTGCGGGAGCCCAGACCTGTTTATCTGCCCATCCTTGGTCTCGGTAAACCCCACCTTTAATGTGGGACTGATGGGGCCCATTCGCAGAGGTAGAGAGAGGATTACATCCGTGAAATGAGTTGGTGCACTGGAAGAGCTTAGAGCAGTGTCCGGCCTGCCCCAGCACACCTGGCACCCAGTAGTTCCTCAAGAAACACCTGCTTCCCTCCCCTTCGTGCAGGTACTTTCAGGAAGTGGCCGAGTGCAGTCAGCTGCCTTCCTCTGGAGCCTCGCGACTGGCTCAGAGCCATCTCTTTAAAAAATTGGAAATATTGCCCACTTGCTCGTCTCCCTTTTCATAAAGCAATCACAGAACAGAGGCACTGACCTTGGGCCACCTTGTGCTGCAACGTTTTCCGGAGGCAAAGCCCTATCAATCACCGTGAGAGAGCTTGGCACAGACCCCGTGCCCACCTCCCTCCAGCGGCCACAGCCTTCCTGGACGTGAATGGTCTCTGGGGGCTCTGGTTTGGGTTTTTTTTTAAGTGTGGAAGGTGTCCCCCCAGCAGTGAGCAGTGAAGGATCATGGAGCCTCTCTTCCAAATTCAAACAACGCTTATTAAGCAGCGCCCCTGTGCTGGGCGCTGGTCTGGGCACACTGGCAGCAGCTCCTCCCATCCAAGGACTGCCACGAGGGGCTCGGTTCCCAGCACCTCCAGAGGGGAACCCGGGGATCAGAGGCTTCAGTGACTGACCTTGGAGAAGTGGAATAGAGGGAATTCGAACCTGTGACCTGTGACTCTGACCCCAACCTGTCCTCACCGTGCCACACGCTCCAAACGCAGGCTAGCAGTTCCCTCAGAGGTGTCAGGCTCAGCCAGCCGAGACTGGCCCAGTGAAACTGCTGGATTTGGGGTCAGAATAAGCACCGTGTATGCAGCACCCGGGTGGCTCAGTGAAGCGTCCGACTCCTGATTTCGGCTCAGGTCGTGATCTCAGGGTCATGAGATGGAGCCCTACTTCGGGCCCCACACTCAGCGAGGAGCCTGCTTAAGGCTTAAGGATTCTCTCCCTCGCCCTCTCCCCTTTCCTCTCTCTCTCTTAAAAAAATAAGAGAGAGAGAGAGAGAGGGAGTAAGCCCCATGTCCAACAGTCCAAGCTGCCAGAGATGAACAGTGCTACCTTCAGGAGAGTGAGCTCACTGTCCCCAGGGGAATGCAAGCTGGGGCTGAGAAGGGATGCAGGGCAGTTATGTCAGGAAAGGTTCTTGCCCTCGGAGCTTACGGAGCCTACGTGCTAGTGGGCGGAGTGGGGAGTTCATCAAAATGAGTAAGGACTTTGAAGAAAGCAAATACGGTAACAAGATAGAGAGTGAGTGGGGTGGGTGGAGTGGTCCGGGAGGGCCTCTTTGAAGACAGAAAAGGCCAGGCCACCCAGGACCCAGGCAAAGAGAGCGCAAGACAGCAGGAATCTGGAGAATGCAGCAGCCCGGTGGCACTGAGAGTCAGACAGGGGTTCAAATCCCACCCCTGCCATTTACTTGGCCCCTTGTGCTTTGACTTGTTAGCATCACTTTCCTCATCCACGAAGTGAGGACGATAACCACTCATCTCCTGAGGTGATTCTGCAGATCAAACCTGCCCGGCTCCAGATCCAGTAAAGAAAAGACCAAGCAAGGTCCCTTCTGACTGAGCATCTATAGCCCCAGGAAATTCACTCATTCAGCAGATGTCCCTTGAGCTCCCTCTCGGCTCTGGGACGCAGGATAGATGAGTCAGGAAAGGTTCTTGCCCTCGGAGCTTACGGAGCCTACGTGCTAGTGGGCGGAGTGGGGAGTTCATCAAAATGAGTAAGGACTTTGAAGAAAGCAAATACGGTAACAAGATAGAGAGTGAGTGGGGTGGGTGGAGTGGTCCGGGAGGGCCTCTTTGAAGACAGAAAAGGCCAGGCCACCCAGGACCCAGGCAAAGAGAGCGCAAGACAGCAGGAATCTGGAGAATGCAGCAGCCCGGTGGCACTGAGAGTCAGACAGGGGTTCAAATCCCACCCCTGCCATTTACTTGGCCCCTTGTGCTTTGACTTGTTAGCATCACTTTCCTCATCCACGAAGTGAGGACGATAACCACTCATCTCCTGAGGTGATTCTGCAGATCAAACCTGCCCGGCTCCCTCCAACTTTCCCGTCTGTCACAGCATCTCAGAAGCAGGCCTCCAGGACAGGAGTGAGCTCCCTGCCAAGTCATCCCATCCTAGAGTTTGTCACACTGGGGGTAACTGACGGGTGACAGGTGTGTCTCTTACTCTGACTGGTGCCTTCATCACATCTCCAGAGCCTGGCACGGTGTTAGGCATGATGCTGATGCTCAGTAAACTGTTAATGCTCAGTAAACTGTTAAATGAATGGATGAACGGATGACTGAATAGATGAATGGATGGATGGACAAATGGATGGTTGAAAGAATGAGTGGATGGATGGATGGATGGATGGATGGATGGATGGATGGATGGATGGATGAACGAGTGAATGAACAAGTGAGAAGCTGCCTCCTCAGGCCTAGTCCTCCTCCAACTCTCTAGAGAGATGCCTCTCGGGGACGTGTCACCCGGCACCAACCGCACAAGGTTCCGGGGCTGGGCTGGGGCTGGGCAAGACCCCCAACTTGGACCTGACCTGCACATGATCACTTGCTACTCTGTGCAATTCCACAGTTGGCTGGGAAGCCAGCCTCAGAGTCTGGGCTGAAAGAAAGAGGTCACAGCCAGAAAAACCTCCCCGAGCCCCAAACATTTCCCCCAGACAGACCTGGGCCTGGAGGCAGCACCAAGTAGGCAGAAGTCTGGGGCATTGGAGTCCAGGCTGCTCACTGTACAAATGGAAAACCTGAAAGCCAGAGAGGGTGGGGACTTCCTGAGATCAAAAGGCAGTCCTGACAGTGCCTGGTACCGCAGGCCAGCCTTCCCGGCTCTGGGGCCCTAGGTGGTGTGTGAGGGGAGAATCGGGACAGGAAGCTGTGGGGACCAGGCCTCCCCACGGCAGGCAGCCTGGGGCCTGAAAGTCTGCCCAGGGCCAGAGAACCGCCCCCGAGCCTCCCCCAGCAACCCCGGCTCCCGCAGACGCCCTGCTGCCTTTCGGAAGCAGCCAGCTCCAAGCAGGCAGATGGCCGGCAGGCCGCTCGCCCGGCCCTCGGGCCCAGATGGCGGCCCCGGCACCACGTAGGACGTCGTCGTAGCAGCAGCAACAGGAAGCCCACTGCTCGCCAAGGCCGCCCGAGGCCCATCGGAGAGGGAGGAGCGCCAGGTGCAACCGCAGAGCTGCCCTGCCCTGCCTCCCGGGGCCTGGCCTGGCTCAGAGGCTGGGGAGGCTGGGGGCAGCGGGGCAGGGGTCGGCCCACCACCGTGCAGGCCACGCCTGGGCACCAGGGTGGTGCCACTCGGGGGGCACGGGCCGCAACGGGCAACTCCTCCCGGGGACAGGCCCCAGCCCTCTCGGCCCACCTATCTGTATCCTAAGGAACGAAGCCTCTCGCGGTGCCCAGAGGCTGAAGGGCCCCCTTCAGCGCTTAGACTCTCCAGTGGGATCTCTCGGGCTCATGAAGAACTGTAGTCCTAAGAACAGTTGGCAGCATCTCTTGAGCGTCGACTCTGCACCGTGTGAAATTCTAAGGACTTTATAAGTACAAACAATCCCTGTAACAAGTCTGTGAGGCAAGGCTATCATCATCCCATTTTATAGATGGGGAAACGGAGGCTCAGAGAGAAGTTATTTGCCCAAATCGCATGGCTAGGGAATGACAAAGCCAGGATTCAAACCCAGGCGGCCCGTCTCCCAGGCCCTGTTCTTCAGCACCCCACAGTTCTGGCTGGGCCCTCACTGGCCAGAAGTGCACGGCGCAGGGCAGGGGGGCAGAAGACACCCTATGTTAAATTCAGGAGTGTGACTTGCCAGCTAATGAGCTGCCTGTTACAGGCGCCTGCCCACCCTGGCTGGAGGTCTCCAGGCAGGGGCCTTCTGTTAGGGCCAGGATAAGCCCCGCCAGGCCCTAAGAGGCAGGGGGAATGTGTAGTTGAGGACAGGCCTTGGGGGTCTCTGGAAGAAGGCACGGGCGACCTGGAAAAGCCAACAGAGACACACACACAGACACACACACGCACCCACATGGACACACAAATATATGCTGAATACTTGCTCTCCGGAATGCTCCAAAGATCCTCTCACAGGTACACGTGTGAACGTGTGTGCATATACACAGGGACACAGACACACCCAGACCACTCTGGAGGGAAGGAGGACACCGTGAGGACCACATGACAAGCCTGCGTGCCTGCAGACCACAAGAGAGGGGGCTCGTCTGGATGTCTGCTCCAGGAAAGCATGAGGCGGTACCTTCCCCTCGCTGGGCCTCGGTTTCCCCACCAGCACAAGGCAGGGGTTGCCTGAGGCCATCTCCAAGGTCTTCGGCTCCATGCCACCTGGCCGGTCACCTGCGACTCTCTGTCCCCAGGGCCCGGCAGGGAGCAGTGACTCAGCAGCAAGAAGCCGAGCAGGAGCCCCTCCCCCGCCCAACACACACAAAGGGCATCTTGTTACCGGGGCCTGCCAGCAAAGACGACAGGGCTAGGGAGGTGAGGGCCCGAGGGCCGCCTGTGTGCTGCTGTGCACGGGCCTGGGGCGAGGCTGCCAGCCGACACCCAGTGGGCCGGGGGCTCCAAGTGGGCAGCCCCGGGTGGGGGGCCCCTCTGGCTGGGTCAGGGCCCCCAGGCTTCTGTAGGACACCCTCTTAACTTCCTTTTTTTAAGTTACAGTCTGCATGAGCTTTGCTCCCCAAGCAGCAGCTGCAGACCTGGAATTTCCCAGCGGTGTGGGGGAAACCCACGGCCCTGGGCTTGACTCACAGCCTGTCGGTCCGTATCCTGCAGGATCAGAGGTGTAAGCGGCCTTTGAGGGGGATCGTGGCCGAGTTCTTTCCCGGCCTATAAAACGGGGTGCTGAGCTGAGGAGGGTGGGTGGTCACCCCAGGCCACGCAGGGCAGCGGTTACCTTACTAAGAAACCCCAACCAGGCAAGGGCATCTTGGAGTCATAGCAGCTCCCTGCTAAGAGACCCTGGGCAAACCACTCATGCTATCTGGCCTCAGTTTCTCCGTTTGTAAAATGACCATGGTGAGAGGCAAGAGAGGGTCCAATAGGATAGTCTTCCTCAAGTTGCTTGTTAACCTTTTTTCTATGTGTCCCGTGTAGAAAGAGACAGGGGACCCTCATCTGGGAGCATACGAGTGAGAAGTTCAGTCTAGCGTGCTGCCTGCCTGTGTGCAAGGGTACACATGTGATGCGTGCAAGTGGACAGGTGGGCGTGTCTCCACCGTGGGTATGTCCCACCTCCTAGGCAAAGAGGGCCCAGGACAAACAGTCTCCAAGACGGCTGTCCTTGAGAGTTCGAGAGTCCTCTGTGAATTCAGGTGAGCCGTGTCCCTGCAGCGCGGAACAGCGGCTCCAGATACTTCTCCCCTAAGCACCGGGCATTGCTGGCTGTCAGCTGTCTGTCCGTCCCAGGCCACAACACTGCCACCCTGCTCTACTGCCAAGGGCGCATGGCTTGTAGCCACCTGAGTGGCGCCCCCAGAGTCGCACCCACACCACGGCACCACGAACCCTTGCATTCTGACCTCCCATCTCCCGAGGACCCGTTCATCTCCAACTTCTCCAGGAAAGAGACCCTGCATCTGCCAGGAAAAGATACATGATAGGCCATCACAAACTGTAAAGTGCTGTGCACGCTGGTTATTCCATCGGATCCTCAAAATACCACCCATCTTACCACCCTTCTTGTTCTCATTTGACAGATGAAGAAACCGAGGCCCAGCAGGCTGAAGTAAGAGATCCAGGACCTGGGTGATTTGACAAAGGGACGGGAGCACCAGGCTCATGGTTAGAAGGGGATTCAAGAGGCAGACACGCGTTGGAGAGGTGTGGACAACATCCCCCAGAAACCCCAGCTGAGCACATGAGCACAGTGAGCCCAGATGCCCCCGCTCAGCTGTGGGCTTAGGGGCAGCCAAGACCCCAGAGTCAGGCTGAGGAGACCAACTGGCTGGAGTGTGGACACTCTGTGCCCACCTTGGATCCCAGGAGGCCCCGGCACACGGGGTTTCTTTCAGGGCTTTCGGTGGCCGACCCTGTGGGTGGGCCTCAGGGGCTGAAGGACAACGTAAAGCCCCGTGTGGGCAGGCCCTTCCCTGGGGCGGGCGGGCTGCAGAACTTGCTGCCAATACAACTTCCCACAGGCAGCCTGAAGTGAGAAGTGGTTATGTGGTCCCCGGGGGTCACATCTGATGAAAAGAGCTGCAGGGTTTTTTTGGGGGGTGGGGGGGTGGGGGGGTGGTTTCCTACTACATACAAATCGCTTTATATTTGTTCCTTATTTAGCAAATATTCACCGAGGGCCTTTGAAGTGCCAGGCCGTGGCTGGTTCCAAGGCTTACAGCCCCTGCCCCCACGGAGCTCACAGTCTCACGGGGGAGGCAAACCCTAAATAGAGACCCACACGAACCAGTGACCAAGGAGGGGTTCCTGGAGGCAATGATATTGAGCCCAGACCTTCTGAAGAATGAGTAGGAGCTAGTCAGGCAGAGAAGAAGGGCAAAACCCTTTAGACAGAAAGAAGCTGAGGCAGGACGGAGTGTGCATATTGGCTCTTATAATTCCCACAATAACCTTACGAGATGGGAACAGATGTCCACTTTATAACCAAAGGTCCTGAAACTCCAAGAGACTCAGGCACCACTGACCCCACACACCTAGCAAGGGGTGTGACCCAGACCCCAAACCACAAGCCATACATCTCCAATCCCCAAAGCCTGCACCTGAGCCCTGAGGCTAAAAAGCAAAAATTGTGGAGGAAGACACCAGGTCTGTTCATGCCCGTGGCCCACACGCGTGGAGGTGAGCGAAAGTCTGCCTTGGAGGGAAGATCTCTTGTCAGGATGGGGTGGGGGCCCCGTGCCAGGGCCAGGCGTCTCCCCCAGACAGCTTCGGAAATGCTCACAAGGTCCAGCAAGGCCTCATCCCAGTCACGGGCCCACCGCCACCCTCACAGCCTTCTTTACCAAGTGCACTGGCCTCTGCTGCTCACAGACACAGTTATGAGGACCGCAGACCCCGTGAGGGTGGAGGGCAGAGTCAGGGCATGCAGAGGACAGAGACCCTCTCTAAGCAAGGCTTTCTGGAGGGAGTGGCCCTGAGTGAAGCCTGAAGAATCAAGAGAACTTCGGGAGGGCCAAATGGAGCAGAAGAGGAAACTCCAGGCATGGAGAATGGGAGGCAGAAGCATGGTGGTGGGAGTGCCAGAGCCTTTCGGGGGGGTCCCTGAGCAGTGGCCAACATGCAGAGTGCTCGGTATTCTCAGGGTCCCCCACTCCAGAACTGCCCAAGGCCCTTCCTGTGCCAGACCCAGAACTCAAGTGAGCCCACAGGGCACAGTTCGAAGACGTGGCCTTCAGGAACTTCTTGCTAGACACGTCTCCAAAGGCAAGGGAAACAAAGGCAAAAATGATCTATCGGGACGTCATCAAGGTGAGAAGCTTTTGCATAGCCAAGGGAACAGTCGACAAAATCAAAAAAGAGAACTGACGGAAGTGGAGAAGATATTTGCAAATGTCTTTCACAGATAAAGGGCTAGTATCCAACATCTATAAAGAACCTGTCAAACTCAACACCTAAGGAACAAATAATCCGGTCAAGAAGTGGGCAAAAGACACGAACATTTCTCCAAAGGAGATATACAAATAGCCAACAGACATGAAAAAATGCTCAATAGCACTCAGCATCAGGGAAATACAAACCACAAGGAGACACCACCTCACACCCATCAGAATGGCTAAAATTAACAAGTCATGAAACGACAGATGTTGGCAAGGATGCGGAGAAAGGGGGACCCTCTTGCACTGGTGGTGGGGATGCAGGCTGGTGCAGCCACTCGGAGAACAGTGTGGAGGTTCCTCAAAAAGTTGAAAATCAAGCTACCCTATTACCATGCAATTGCACTACTAGGTATTCACCCCAAAGATGCAGATGCAGTGATCCGAAGGGACACCTGCACCCCAATGTTTATAGCAGCGATGTCCACCATAGCCAAACTATGGAGAGAGCCCAGATGTCCAACCACAAATGAATGGATAAAGAAGATGTGGTCTATATACACGATGAAATATTACTCAGCATCAAAAACTGGAATCTTACCATTTGCAACGACGTACATGGAACTAGAGCATATTACGCTAAGCGACAAGTCAACCAGAGAAAGACAATAATCATGATCTCACTCATATGTGAGATTTAAGAAACAAAACAGAGGAGCCTAGGGGAAGGGAGGGAAAAATAAAACAAGATGAAATCAGAGAGGGAGACAACCTGTAAGAGACTTAATCATAGGAGACACACTGAGGGTCGCCGGAGGGGAAGGGGTAGGGAATGGGGTGACGGGCATTAAGGAGGGCACGTGATGCGATGAGCCTGGGTGTTATGTGCAACTGATGAATCCCTGACCTCTACCTCTGAAACCCATGATACACACTACATGTTAATTAATTGAATTTAAAGTAAAAAGAAGAAGCTGTAGCTTTCCCTTCGGCGCCTGTGACTACTCTCTGTGTACAGAACGGTGCTGGGCCCAAGGATGTGGCCGGGGACTCCCAGCCTCAATCCCCGCCCTCCCGTCACTGTACAGCAGGGGACACAGGTATTAAATGAGCAGGAAAGCATTACAGGCTTCTGCAAGGAGTATCACGCCTTCAATTACTCAGTCTTTCTTTCATTCAAGGGCACCGCTCTGTGATAGACCGGTGGGCAAGCCGGCGACACGGGGCGGGGGGGCATCCTGATGGAGCTAAGGGTCTGCAGAGTTGCCCCCGCGGCCTGCCCTCACGTCAGGGCCAGGGCACCGGGGCAGGAGGGCCAGAGGGGCTGGCACGGGCAGGCAGGGAGGTCCTTGCCGTCACCCTCTGCTGACTTCCAGCCCCAGGGGCCAGCCCCAGCCCGGGGCCAGGGTCTCTGGTCGCAGCAGGCTGCTTTGACAGGCGTCAGCGTCCCCGGGCCTTCTCCTAATGACCACAGCTCTGTCAAATATATCGATGTTCTCAGAACACAGATACCCACACTTGATTTCCATAAAAGCTTATTTTGCTTACAAAGGGACCCTCCAACGTGCCCTGGGCTTCCTTGCTTGTAACTTGGGGAAGGGGAAGAGGTTGTTCTAGATCTCTGGGGAGGAGGACACTCCAGGCTGGGTGAGGCAGCAGGCTCTCCTCGCTCGTGGCCTTACCCTCAGGACAGTCACAGAAGCCCTGGGCCAGCCCTCAGGGATCCCCCGTGGGACCCGCTGCCCCCTCCCAGCCCCAGAACACAGCTCTATCTACGCCCTCACTTCTGCCCCGTTGCTCACACCCAGTGCTCCCTCCTCCCCGCGGACCCTCCTGGAGGACTCCAAGCTGATTTGAGCCTCTCTCCACTCCTGCCACTGCCTGTCACCTGCCCGACACTCTCTTCTCATTAGCTAAGAGACCAGCCTCGCCCTGCCTCCGTGGCTGACTCAAGTGCCTCAAATGCCAAATTAAGTCCACATCCCAGGTTTCTAGCAATTCAGGAGGCCACGCGAAGACCCACGTGGTAGTAGACATGCTCCTAAAACAGGAATGGCCAACAAGTGTCATGCCAGAGTCAGTTCCAATCCACTGGCATCCGCTCCCCAGAGGACTGCGTTGAGAAACCCTCCAAGGGTGCGGAAAAGAGCATCAGGATCGATTAGTGATGTCTGCTGTGAGCACAGCATTGGAAGACTGTGTCACTGCTTGGCAAGACTCCTTAGCCACTTTAGGAGGTGCACACGAGGAAAGCCTCTGTTCCCAGGCCCAGGCCCTAGCATGGGTGGCACCCCTGCTCCGTGCGCAGCCTAGGGCTGGACGCTGTGAGGAAGGCCAAGAGGAAGGAAAAGTTTTGCCCTCCGACCCAAGTTATTGACAGAGCCACTCACCAGTGGGGGCTGCTGAAAGCACCCGATAGAGTTTCCTCATCTGTACAGGACAGGAGGACAAAGTGGTCCTGAAGGTTCTGAGGTCCACAGAGAAGTAGCTTGCTGCAGGGGGTGAGGTGGTGGCAAGGCCTGAACACAGCCATGGAGCTTTGAGAAGTCACTACGTGACAACACGAGGTCCGTGTGGCTAGGCCCGTGAAGAGCAAGCCAGCAGTCAGAGCCACAGGTCAGAGGACCGGAGAGCAACTTGGGAGAGCAACTTGGGAGGGGGGGATGCACGTGGGCCAGGAGGTCGGGAATGCCCCCTGGGTCTGGTGAAAGGGCAGCTGGGCTTCGAGGGAGGAGGGTTCAAGTGATAGAGGTCGGGGAGGGGCTGAGGTGAGTGACCCAGGGCCTGGAGTCAAGCCCTAGTCTCCTGACTTTCAGATGGGCTCCACCTTTCCCAGCAGAGATTGAGGCTGACTTGGCCCAGGACCCCGTTTGCTTCCCAACCTCTCCCCACCCCCACCCCCCTGTAGAGGACAGGGACCTCGGAGAAGCTTCCCCCACCACTCCGACTAGAGGAGGTCCCCATACACCCCATTATCCTCCATCCGGGCACCCTGAGTGTCACAACAATTTATAAATTCTTTCTTTTTTGTGTCTGTTCTATGAGTTTTGTCTGCCTGTCCTAACGGGTCTGTGAGCCCCTTACTTATCCTGTCTTTACATCCTGTCACACTACAACCACAGAGCTGGTGCCCATCAGAGCTGTTCAGTGAATAAGCTGCCATGGGCAGGGACCACACACTTGAACACCCGCAGGGCCAAGCAGATACAAAAAGTAAGGCGGTCACGTGTACGAATGCAGGGCAGCTAGTGCCCACCTGGCACGCTCTCCGTGTCATGCCCGGGGCAGGCAGCTCTGTGGCACTTTTAAGTTGTGTTTATTTGACATATTTGCAAATTGTTCGCATGTGAACATATGTCCCCGAAGAAATCCACACTTCTCCATTTTGCTAGAACAAACGATACCCTGTCCTTTTTTATTTTCCTACTATTTCTGGACTGTGAATACAAATACTTCCCCAAGACGCCGGAAAACAACGGGCCAAGTGTGACGATATACGGTGACCAACGGTTGGCCTTGTCGGGTGGGGGCAAGAGTCCTCAAGGTGGGTCCCTGGACCAGCAGCATCAGCAGCATCTGGGAACTCGTTAGAAATGCAAAATGTCAGGCCCACTCTAGACCCATTGAAATATAAACTCTGGGGGGCGGGGCGGGGTTGGGGGGGAAGCCCAGCAATCTGTGTTTCAACAAGCAAGTGATTCTCTGGCACTCTCAAGTTTGAGACCCACTGCAGCAGGGGGTGGTGGGGTCTGCCTTCAACTGGAGGGCACCCGTGTTGGCTCCAGCCCACTGATGCCTCAGTGAGGAATGTGAGCCCATTGTGGCCAAATCCCACAAATTTTCAAGGCAGTTGAAAAAACACGTTTTCACGTGAAATGTCTTCATTTCTAAGTATTGCCTGTTATCTTAATCCCACATAGACCAAACAATTTGTCTACAAGTCAAGGCCAGTCGAGGCCAGCAGAGGCATAGCCAGAGCGTGACCTGGAGGGTGGAGACTTCTCCCCACAGAGAAAGCCCCAGAAAGATTTTGTGGGTCCCTGCTGTCCTGCCTAATGGGCCTGGCTCTGAAGGCTGGGCCCAGACTCCACACTGCCCGGGGACTCAGAGACCCCAACACTGGGTCGGGCCACTTGTGAGTCTCCAAATGGCAGACGAGAGCTGTAGGACCCAGCACCTCTCTGGGTCAGAGGATGAACTAGATTGGGCAGAGAGAATTCTAGGTCCTGATGATTCAGGTCCAGAGCAGGCCTGGGGGTAGACAGAGAGTGAACTCTCCTTTTCTGAGCCCCTGTTCCATGGCAAGCCCAGTGCTTGGGGCTCACAGGCACTTCCTCCTTTATACCTGCAACCACTCCATGAGGGACGAGGGGCCATCACACACATTTTAAAGAAGAAAAAAGATTCGGAGAGGTTAAGTGACTTGCCCTAGGTCGCGCAGGAAGTGAAGAAGGCCGGGCTATGAACATACATTACCTGCCTCCCCACCTATGTTGACCGGGTCTCCCAAACCGCCCGCCAGCTGACGGATGGGAAGGAGGCTGGGAAATGACCAGGGCTGGCCTGCCGCTCCCAGCGTCCGCCTCCTTGGTCAGGGCCGCCACCACTGCCACTATTCCAATGCCAGGAAACCAAATGCAGCAAGCAGACATTGGCAGCAGGGCCGTAGAAGAGGGTGATGACGGGGGACGGCAGCAAGCCCGTGCCCTGCTTCGGCTCCGGGGGATCTGTCCCTGCATGCAGAGCTCCAACCCCGAGCAGGCCAGGACTTCAGGAGCTGGAGCCGGCCAGCCCAGGGAGAGGGAGCAGGGCCAGAGCTGGCGGGGCTCCAGACCCGGCTGAGCAGCAGGAGCTTGAGTGTGGGCCCCGGGCCCCCTGGAGCCCGCCCTCCTCGGTGCCAGCAGCCCCCGGAGTCGCCTGGCCGAGGCGCGGGCCCTCTTCCCCGAGCTCCAGAGCTCATGAGGGCGCCCACAGGCCGGGCCCCCAGTGCCCTCCCCGGGGTGGGGGTTCACCCAGCCTCGCCTCGGTCAGACTCTGCTCCTCTCTGCTCTCGCCAGGCATGAGTCAGCGCTGCGAGCCTGCGTGTGGCCGCAGCTGGCTGGACGCTGAGGCCGGCCGGGCCAGGCCCTGGAGGTCTGCTGGGGCCCTAGGGCCTCACTAGTGGGGGGGGGCGGCCCCGGATGACCCACAGGATCACACAAGGGAAAGGAAGAGCACCGAGGAAAGATCTGAGCACCAGGCAAGGATCTCAGCTTAAAGAGGCAGAAGCACATTCAGAGGCGGAAAAATGGTCACTCGGGCGCGAGCCAGCGGCCGCGCCCCTCTGCGCACGCGCGCACACACGCACACACACATACACACGCATGCGTGCACACACACATACGCGCACAGACACGCACGCACACACATACACACGCACGCGCAGACACGCGCACACACACGCACGCGCACACACACGCACGCGCACACACATAGACACGCACGCGTATACACACATGCACGCGTACACACACATACACACGCGTACACACACATACACGCACGCGCAGACACGCGCACAGACACGCACGCACACACATACACGCGCAGACACGCACGCACACATGCGCGCGCAGACACGCACGCACGCACACATAGACACGCACGCGCACACACACGCACACGCACGCGTACACACACACGCACGCGCAGACACGCGCACAGACAGGCACGCACGCGCACACACATAGACACGCACGCGCACACACGCACACACACGCGTACACACGCATACACACGCACGCGCAGACACGCGCACAGACACGCACGCACACACACGCGTGCACACAGGCACAGACACATATGCAGACACACAGACACGCGCGCACGCGCGCACGAGGGCCAGCAGCCGTGACCCAGGCCACGGCCCCGCGCCCCGACCGCAGGCGGGCACCGCGGGCGCACCCATCGCGGGGGCGCGAGTCCCCGCGGCCGCGGACACTCGCACCGCGGAGGGCGAGGCGGCCGGGGAGGGAGGGACCCGCCCGGGAGGGACCCGCCCGGGAGGGACCCGCCCGGCCCACGGCGTGTGTCCGGCCCCGCCGCGAGGCGCGCAGAGGCCCGGAGCCCCGGGGTCCCGCGCCCCCGCCCGCCGGGAGGTGGAGGTGGAGGTGGCGGTGGCGGTGGCGGTGGAGGTGGAGGCGGCGGCGCCCGGGCCGGGAAGCCAGCTCGGAGGGACAGCTCCCCCACGCTGTTTGTTTATTCATGACTCATTCGTCTCCACAGACGGGCTCTTCTTTCCTCCGGGAGGAGGGCAGCGCGGGGGGCGGGCGGGCTGCGCGGGGCGGGGGAGGGGCAGCCAGACGCCACAATAAACAATGAGGCAGCTGAGCCGGCCGGGCGGGGGAGCCGAGGGGTCCCGGGCGCCCCCCGATCGCCGGCCCGGGCTCCCCGCGCGCCCCGCCCCCGCGCCCCGCGCCCCGCCCCGCCCCGCCCCGCGCCCCGGCCCGGCCCGCCGCCACCTCCCGGCGACCGGGCTGCGGCTGCCGGTAATTGGATCCGCGCCGCCTCCTCCCAGCTCCCCGCCCCCAATCGGGGAGCCGGATAAATGCCGGGTACCTTGGCAAAACAGTCGGATCCAAACCTATTATTTGGCTAATGGGCTTCCCTCGTGCGGCGCAGCCCCGCCCTGCAGGCCGCCCCGCGCCCCCCGCGCCCCCCGCGCCCCCCGCGCCCCCCGCGCCCCCCGCGGCCCCGCGCCCCCGCGCCCCCCGCGCCCCCGCGCCCCCCGCGCCCGCCGCCGCAGGAGGGGCTCGGCCCGGCTCCGGATAACTGGAGGAAGCGCGGTTCCGAGGCTTCAAGGGCCTCATTGTTCTGCCTCGAGGGGCACATTGAAAATGCTCCAGGATTTGCTTCCTGTGAAAACAGCCTGGGAGGGAGGGGGCGATTCACGGTGGAAAGACATTATCCTCCTGGAAGCTGCCCAGATTACGCAGGGAGAAAAGGGTTGTTTTGATTGTTGCTGGCGCTTTCTTTCCTTCTTCCTTTTTCTTCCTTTCTTTCTTTTTTCCTTTTTTTTTTTTCCCCCTCGCCTCCTTCGCTACCCTCCCCCGGGCCAAAGATGAATCTTTACGGCTGTTGAGCAAGTTGGAAATGTGGGGCTGTTTTCTGCATAAATAAGGCTGCTGAATGGCAGAGCCAGATATAAAGTCTGATTCAGAGAAATTCAAAAGAACGCAGGGGCGATGAGGTGGGCAAATCCAAGAAACTCATTTCCCCAGCATGCCCCTCTGAGTCACATCTTGCACCATGAGGGGAAAACACATCACGCCACAATATGTCACATGCCTGCAGCAAAGGAACAGGCCCAGTGGCCTCCGCCGCGCTGCGGCTCCTCCTTCCACAGCCCCGGGGTCAGCGTGTCTCATCCCAGGCAGGCCCAAGGTCAGCGGAGAGCAGGGGTCACCCCACCAGGGTCCCTCCAAAACCCTCCTCTTCCCCCTCCTACCTGAGTGACCTTGAACAACAATAATAGTAACCGGCTGGCACACAGCAGGGTGCCTGTGTGATCTGGGCCACTGTGCTGACACTCGTGAACCTCACACCCCGCACCCACCCCACCGGGGAGGTGGAGGTGATGACCCCCGCCTCCGTAGGAGGCAGGGGAGGATGCAGTAAGAAAACCCTGGGGCAGGTTCTCAGGACACTTCTGGGCGTTAGCTCCTTTTGCTGCTGTCATTGTGTTTTTGTAAACTAGGGCCAAATGAGGACGGTCCCTTCCTAAAGCGTAGGATTGTCCTGTGGGCAAGGTCATCCCTTGCCCAGTGCTCGCCCTTCGCAGATGACCTTGAATATTTGTCGTCTTCTCTTTCCTTTGCCCACCACTTCTCACCCAACCTGGAAGATTCTTCTTGGCTAAAAATCCTCCCACGTGCTGTCCACCAGGGAAGCACGCACACGCCTCTCCCCGTATCCTCACCCCCCACTGCCAGAGCGCAGCAAGCCCTGTGGAATTTCCCACAGATCCAGGGCACTGGCCCACCCTGGCCTAGCCTGACCGCCCTGCTTGCGGTCGCAGCCCACGCCCCCAGCCCACCCCCCCCCCCCCCCCCCCCGCGCTCCGCCTGCAGACTCTGGATCCATCCATCCCACACCACTCTGCTGCTGCTTTTTCCCCCCACATAGCCTTACCACCCTCTCGCACACTTTAGGATTTCCTTCTTGTCACATTATTTGTTCAGTCCCTTCTAGCCGCCCCAGCTATAACAGAAGCTCCATGAGGGCAGGGATCATTTTTTGTGCACTCGTGTATCCCAGGGACAGAAAACAGTTCCTGTCCCGCCAAAAACCTCGATAAATACTGGACGAAGGAACGAATGGGCCTTGGCACGGCCTTGGCACGGTTGCGCTCTCTTCCCCTTTTCCACCCTCTGCTTCGTTCACCGGGGAAACTCCTGTTCATCCTGCAGGCCCGGCGTCTCTGAAAGCTTGCACCTCACCTCTTAGTCTCTCCTCCTGGGTCCTGGCTCCGGGGCACCCTCCTGGGGTCCTCCCCTCCCTCATTGCTCTGAGCCTCACCATGCCGGACCCACCCCGTTCCCAGCCTCCTCGCTGGGCCTCCTGGAACACAGTTCTCTAACAGCGCCGCCTCCCTCCTTGGCCTTGTGATGAAAACCTCTTGCGACACCTCATTCCCCCCCCCTCCCCGGTCCTCCCTGGAGATGCTGTTCCTGTCCCCACATCTCACTCCCTTGAGTGGCCCCCACGGTCCCCGCACCTTCTTCACAACCCCTGAGGTGTTTCAGACCCTGGTTCCATCAAGGCCATGTGATGGAGGTTTTCCCCAGTGGTGTTTATGCCACTCGACCCTGCCACCTTCTCCCTGTCTTCACCTTCAGACCCCGCCTCCCAGTCCCCCTCTTGCCACCCCTGACCACGTAGCCCCCCATCACTGTCTCTCCTCCCTCCCACGGCCTGCTATCGGCATGGTGGCCTTTGACATCAAGGGGTGTGGATGACACCCAACACCTAGACTCTGCGGAGCCTCGCTCCCCCTCTCCAGGACCTTTTCCTGGACCCGAGTCCACCACTGCTCCCTGACCAGGCCATCGCTCAGCCTCTCCTCTTCATTTTAAACCCAACGCTGCTTTCTCTGACCACATTCTCCAGCTGTTCCAACGGTTTGGTCATCTGAATGACCTTCTCACCAGGTCGCACCCCTGAATCTGCTGTGCTCCACGCTTCCCTTCATCTTTCAGCCTCGCTTTACCTGGAGCCAACCCAATCACCCTCTTTACACTGTCTGCTCGGGCTGGCAAGAGCCCAAAGCAGGAAGATTTGAGACCAGGTCACCATGGGGTCTGTAGCCGAAGCCTTGGCAAGGCCCAAGACTCCCCTGAGCTGCCTTGGCCAGCTTCCCGCTCCCATTGCCTCCAGTGACCTTCACCTCTTTCCTCATGACCCCCCGTTCATTCTGCCCACCTCCATTTCTAGAGGTGCCTGGCATCATCAAAAACATTAGGGCCTTCGGGTGTGACTTGTCCCTGCCCCACCTCCAAGCACAATCCCACGCCAACCCGGATTACCCTCTATCTGGAACCCGAGGGAAAGAAGGACCCTCTTCTGCCCGGCAAGCCACCTGCCAATGTGTGTGCTGGGCCCACCCCCTTCCAGAACATCCAGCAGCCGCCCTGTCCCTCCCAGGCCCTAGAATCTCCCTCCCCATCGAGACCAACCGCTGGGCTGCAGTGCGTGCAGTTACCCACATGCTCACTCTTGCAGCCATTCCTCACCTGGCCCGCATGACATCACCCTCCCAGCCTCCTACCTGTCTCCCATCCCTAATCTCCTGTGGGGCCCTCCCTTCCTCCACCCACCCCCTAAAGTCAGGGTCAGCCGGGAGGCGTCCCCGCCACCCTCTGTGAGATCTTCCTGCGCCACCCCGCCACCCCCGTGGTTCCCGCCACGGCCACGTGGCCATCATTGCCAAATCTTTCCAGCGCAGCCCCCCACCCCCATCCCCTGACCTCCAGAGAGCCCAGGTTGCCAACCACCCCCTGCGATCCTGTTGCCACCTTCACACGTCGCTGGCACCCAAGACTCACCCTGTCTCAACCTGAGATCAGCCTTGAGTTTGCCCCGCCCACGGGATGCCGGTGGCACCCCCGCCTGGCTTCTGACAAGGCCGGCCTCACTCGGCCGCTCCCTCAGCCAGCCTGGCCCATTGGTCACCAGGCCCTGGCAGCTTGCCCTCTGAGGTGTTTCCCAACTCAGTCCTCTGCCCTCCATCCCCACAACCACAGCCCAAGGTCAGCCCCCCCCCCAGTTCCTACAACAGGCTCCCCAGCTGCCTGCCTTTGGCCCCTCTGAGTCAGCGGCCACGCTACTGCCAGGACCGTGTTTTCAGACACAAATCCAAACAAGCCATGCTGCAGCTTAAAAAACCTGTAGGTGAAGTCACGCTGCAAAGGATGACCCATCGGGCCCCAGACATGGCCCCCCACTGGGCTTTCCAGTATCTTCTCCCTCCACCCTCGAGCTGGGGGATGTTAACACAGCACTTGATTCAGCCTCATGCCTCCCTGGTTTTGTTCACACTGTTGCCTCTGCTGAGGGTCCCCTGCCTCATTTTCAGTTGGCTTAATTCTCTTTCATCTCTCAAGACTCATCCCCGGGGCTGCCTCTTCCAGGAAGCCCTCACCTTGTGTCCCACCTGAAGTTAGATACTCTGCTCTGGGTAAAGAATTATTCTGTTAAAAATACTTGTTTAGGGGTGCCTGGGTGGCTCAGTCGGGTAAGCGGGCTGTCTTTGACTCAGGTTGTGATCTCGGGGTCCAGGGAATCGGGCCCCACATTGGGCTCTCTGCTCAGCAGGGAGTCTGCTTCTCCCTCTCCCTCTGTGTTCCCCTCTCAAATAAATACATAAATAAATAAAACCTATAAAAAAAAAGGTTAGCTGGCCCTTCTCTCTGTACATCATGAGTCTTTCTTGACACCTGTGTTCTCAGCACCTGGAACCTATTAGGTGCTCACAGAGGTGAAGTGGAGGTGAGAAGGATGCGGGGCACAGAGCCGGTTCCCAGCCAGTGCCCCCCTCTCCATCTCAGGCCCCGACCTAGGCTGAGGCTAAGGGTGGCTCCTCCCTCCACCCTCTGAAAACCTTGACAATGTTATCTTGTCTTTCTTGGTTTGGCCACCCTTTCCAGTGGGAGACGGGTGAGTTGGGTGATGCTCTCACAGCTCTTGAAACAGAAGTAATGTATGATTTTTGGTCACATCTCAGCCAGGTCTTCCACCTGGTGGCTCAGCCTCCACTTTCCCTTGGCATCTCTTGCCGACTGTCCCCTTCTTGCAACCCGTCGTCAGCCCTAGTGGTTCCCAACATGCTCTCCTAGCTCAGCTGGGTCCCCGTGCACAGGGAAAACACCCACTGGGGAGCAGGATGCGGGGCTCTCCTCCTGGTTCTGCCACTGACCCCAGTCTGGGCCTCAGTTTCCTCCGTGCAGAGTGAAGGATGGAGCCAGAGGATCCCTTGGGCTGTTAAGTTCTGCAGGTAGTTTCTGGAGGCTGTGAATGAAGGTGGGACTTGGAAGTCACCAGGGGACTCACGCCAAGTCTGTAACCCCACCCACGGGGACCCCAAAGACACACCACCTCTCTGCCCTCTTCTGTGTGCAGCTTCCCTTCACCTCTGGCCACAAGACATCACTACTCCTTAAAAATAAAAACAAGCCAGAGCCGTCAGATCGTGCTAGGACAGCTCTCTACCTCGGGGGAGTGGGGGCTATTTTTGTTGCAGTTGCTGAGCTTGAGTCTAATCCAGGAAAATCAAATAGAGGCATGACTTGGCCCATCCAAGCTGGTCTGACCCCAGAGATGTAGGGTGATCCTAGTTGCGGTGGCGTTTGAGGGTTTTGTGCCAGTGTCGCAGAGCCAGAGCCCCCGGGGATGGGCCGGGTCTGGTGAAGGAGGAGAGGTGGGCGGCCACCACGCAGGGGAGCCACCCCATCTGTGCCCACCACCACTGCTGTCTTGAGTGGGGGGGACTCGGGCCTTTTGGGACAAGCTTGAGAGGAGGCAGGATTTGAAGATGGGGCAAGGAGTAGACGCTGCTAGGAGAGCCACGCACGCTTCCGACCGTGTCACCCTCCTGCTAACAGGCTTCCTGGGCTCCCTGCTGTCGAGTGGATGAAATCCAGACTCCTCAGGCTGGCATGCAAAGGCCCCCCACGCCGACCCTGGGGTGACCCCTCCATCCCACCCTCCTGGGGCCTGAGGTCAGCCTCCTGGCCTGCTCCCCACTCCACGAACATGCCAGCTGCTCCCTGGCCGCGCTGGCTTTGCACCTGCCCTTCCCAGCGCCCGACACACCCTTCCCGTCTGTCTCCAGCCTCCACTTTACTTCATCTTCTTGGAAAATTCCTCCTTGTTTTTTTTTTTAGACGCACACCCAGCGTCCCTTTGCTCGCAGGGCCTGCCCCTAGCCCCTGGCTGGAATTGCATGACCTTTCTTCCAGGTCGGCAGAGCGGCGGCTTCAGTTCAAAACAAACAGATACACAAAGCTGTGCTCCGACAGAGACAAAATCCTGGTCAGCCTCGAAGGGTGTCCCCACGGTGTCCCTGCAGTGCTATCACTCGAGTCTCAGTCTGTGGAGTGGGAAGGGACCCAGCAGATGGGCTGACCAGCAGATGCCTGACGCTCAGACGCCTCCGGGGCCTTGTCCACGGCCACTTGGTCACTGGCTGGCCGTGTCCCGCACAGGGCTGGCCGTAGACTCAAGACGCTGGACGGTGCATTCTCAGCTCTGACTCCACCCCCCCCACTCCTGGAGGCAGGGCCCCGCCCAGGTCCCGTGGTGCCCCCCTCACCTGAGTTGGGTGTTCTGCAGCCAGGTCTGATGGTTTCCCGACACAGGGGAGGGCTGGGCAGTGCAGGGGCAACAGAGAGACGGGGTCCCCTCTGTGCTCCCCAGAGCAGTGTGTCTGGAACGAGTGAGCTAGAGGGCAGTGGGCAGTCGGGTAGGCAGGGCAAGGCCAGCTGGACGGCTCACGAACCTGCAGAGCGAGGGGTGTCACTCGAAGGTGTGGTGAGAGAGACGCACGGGAGCCCCCGAGGAAGGGGCCATTACTGTAAGAGGGAACTCCCAGCTCAGACCCGAACCCACACTTGCCCCAGCTCAGCGGCAGCCCTGGGGGGTCACCCTCCTGAGGAGAGGCTGGGCCTGGGTTGCAGACGCCAGGGTGACCCACCGACCACGCCAGGTTGATGCCAGGGTGACCACCAGCAGGGTAACCTGCTTTGTGCAGCCCAGGATTGGGAAAGGCCTGGCTCCCTGGGAGGCTAGGAAGGTCAGGTCCTCCTGGGCCAGAGACAGGAAAAGTAGGGAGCTGGCTCTCTGAGAGCTCCGGCCCCAAGGCTCCCGCCTCTCCCCAGCACCCCGTGGAGACAGGAGATGCTCTCTCCACTGCTGCCATGGCCCAGCCCTGCTCCAGGGAGTTCTCCACACTGGAGACAGCTCCTCACACTGGGCCAGCGTGTCAGCAGTTCTGAAGTCCTGGAGAAGTCTGGATTCACCGAGACAGTCCACGAGGAGAGCCACCAGGAGGGGGAAAGAGATGCCTCTGAGGGGCCCACGGGGGCAGCAGCCTGGGCACCCGGCCACACGGGGAGCCCTCAGCTGGCTGCGTGCCTCACGTGCTGCAGGGAAGAACCCCGTGGGGGGCAAAAGGACACGGTCCCTGCACTTGCCCCTCTTGGGTCACACATAGACTCGGGCTCTAGGGGGGATCCCAGTCCAGCTGCTGCCAAGACACCCCCTAAGAGAACATACCCCAGTTCCACTTGGGTCTGGCGGGGCTCTCCATAGCTGCCCCGTGTCGGGGCCTTCCGGGCCCTGCACATGTGACCCCGGAGCCCACCACCCCCGTCTACCACCTTTACTCTCAGGCTGATGTCCTCCCATATCACCTCCTCCAGATGCTTGCACAGACCATTTCCCCCACCTGAGTTGGGGCGGCAGGTAAAACACAGGATGCCCAGTTAAGTGTGAATCTCAGATCAACAATGAATGAGTGTTGGGGATAAGTATATCCCACACAATACTTGGGAGCTACTTATACTAAAAACTTACTTTACCATTTACCTGAAATTTAACCTAGCATCCTGCACCTTGATGTGTTAGGTCTGGGTACTCTAACTTGGGCCCCTCGTCCTTCCATCCAAACCCCAGTGCCAGGTGCTCTGCACCACACGATGTGGGTGCGCCCAGCGGGCTTTGCCTCTCCAGGCCCTCCGCCTTCTATCCTTTTCCAGTTTATCTGTTATTTTTGCGATGCACTACTCTGAAACTTAGGCACTTGGAGTATAAACTATTTTATTACACCTTGTGGTTTTGTAGGTCAGGATTCCTGGCCAAGCTCGGCCAGGCGACTCCCCGAAGTCCGCGCGGGATGGATGGAGGTCACCCAGGTGGTATTCGGCCGGTGGGTGAACGGGTCCGTCTGAAGCTTCTGCGCTGGCTGCATTTACTCGCCTGGTGCCTAGGCGAGGGTGGCCGGAAGGCAGAGCTCAGCGGGCACTGCCCCCCAGAGCACCTGCCTGGGTCTCTGCAGCACAGAAGCTGTAGGATCGTCAGACTCCTTCCATGGAAGCTCGGGGATCCCACGCAGGAGTGTCCTATGAGGCCTAAGGAAGCTGTCCACAAGGCTTCCTATAACCCAGCTTCAGAGGCCCCAAATTTCTGCCACGTTCTGTTAGCCAAGGGGGTCACTCAGGCCAGCTCAGACCCAAGGGTCAAAAATTACACTGCTCTTGGCGGAAGGATTAGCAAAGAAGGCACAGCCATCATAAATCCATCACACGTCGCCCTCTCCATCCCCTGCACATGGCCCTGGGCCCACCTGCCTCCCTTGCCTTTACCCTCTCTGGTCTCCTTCTGCCCAGCCTCCCTGCCTCTGCCTTCTCGTCCATCCTTTGACTCACCTAAACCTTAATAATGCTTCATTTTTCCAAGATGTCAGTCCGATCATGTCATTTTATGACACAGGCATTTTCAATGGATCCCTTGTAGACTCTAAGCTCTACAAAGGTAAGCACCGAGTCCTTTTCTTCACCGAGAAATGCCCAGCACCTAGCACAGAGCCTGGAACATAGTTGGAGCTCAGTAAATATTAGAAACAGATGCCTGAGTGAATGAGCCACAGGATAACATCCAAATACCTGATTTTCATGAGTTTTTGCAATACGTCCCCACCCCGCTTGGCACCCTGGGTGCAAACCCATAGTCCTTTCAACACACTCCTTACTTCGATGACTTCTTGTCCACGGTTCCCTGGGCGTACTGTGTTACCTCCCTGCAAACTCCTCTGCAGCCCTCATCGCCCTGCTCAGTGTCACCTCCTTTCCCAAGCTCTCCTACCCTGCTTTCCATAGCTTTTCCCATGTCAGTCAATAACACATTTGTCTCAACAATGAATTCCTTGTGGATTCCAGCTCCCCAAACACACAGCATGAGCCAAGGGATCCCTCAGATTAGACACCACCTACTACTGCGTCAAGCATCCTAACAAACATGCACGTAAAGCAAACAAATGTCTCTCCCTACCCTGTGTCTGTGTCACGTCCCCCAAGGCCTCGCACAGCACAACTCTCTTGACCACCACGTCCCGCAAGTGTGCACTGTGGGGTACCTGGCCCTGACCTCCCTCTGCAGTCAGCCAGCACTCATTTGACACTTAACTGTCTCCTGAGAGGCAACACCCCTTCCGTCTTTTGACTGTATTCCCTGGGAACCTCCAGCGAGCCAGGCTGGTACTGGCTGCTGAGGACTGGCCCCTGCTGCACAGAACTCACAGGCTGGAAGAGAAGGGGGGCGAAGCAGAGCCTGATGGTGTACATCAGGGGTGCCCCCAGGAGGGGCCCCCAGCCCCAGTCTGAGTTGGGGGATATTTCCAGGGGGAAGTGAGGTCTAAATTGAGATCCAGAGGGAAGTAGGAATTGGCAAGAGTGCTTCAGAAAGGATCGAAGGTCTGGAGGTGAGAAACCAGTTCAAGAAATGATCTAAAGATTTAATTCTGGCTGGAACATAAAGCAAAGAGTCGGGGAAAGTGGAGGAGGAGAGGAAAACAGGAGCCAGATAGGGAAAGGCCTTGCACATCCAGTATGATGTCTGGGCTTTGGCACAGAGGACAATAATGCTGATTAATAATAATAATACAGGGGAGCCCTGGGTGGCTCAGGGGTTTAGCACCTGCCTTCGGTCCAGGGTGTGATCCTGGAGTCCCGAGATCGAGTCCTGTGTCAGGTTCCCTGCATGGAACCTGCTTCTCCCTCTGCCTGTGTCTCTGCCTCTCTCTCTGTGTGTCTCTCATGAATAAATAAATAAATTAAAATCTTTAATAAAAAAAAGTAATAATAATACAGCTTATCTCTGTTGACCAAGCTCTAAGTGCCAGACAGCTTAGGCAGCAGGTTCTCTAGACTGGGCTGTGAGATGGGCACTGTGATGATCACCGTTTATTTCTGTAAGGGGTAGCCAAGACTTACGTCTACTCTACACTTCACCTGAGGTCACATACCTGGTGAGACAGAGCGAGGGTTTTAGCCCAGGCTGCGTAACCCCAGAGATTTCACCCCAAGCACCCTGTTGTTACTGCTGGGGTGAGCTCGGTGGATGGGGAATGGCCCCATTAGCATGTTCATGGCCTTTCATCTGGGCAGAACACAGCATCACCATTGTTGGAGCCAGAGAAGCCCTGAGACTCCCCGAGTGCTTGTATGCTGCCTCAATTTCCCCATCCATAAAATAGTCTACACAACTTAAGCTGCTCCCAGGTTGGGGTCCTCTCCAAGTGTCCCTCAACTTCAGCCTGCCAGTTCCCAGAGGGCCGTGCTCAGACTCACCCTCCCCTGGGCTCCCCCAGGACACCTGGCATAGGGCCTGGCCCTGCAAGGGCTTCAAGAACATTCGGCCTGAGTCGGCTTCATCCGAGCAAACTCAAAGAACCCAACCTCCGCTTTTCATCAGGTGCCTGCAAGCAAGCAGATGCTCTTCGCCCAACAGGTCCCTGCTGGAGTTCAGCCAGGGGAGGAGGGACAGGGTCACCCAGTGAACACCACTGTGCTGGCACCCAGAACGGCTTGCCAGCTGGGCATATCTGCTGTCTTGGGACCAGATCCAGGTCACCTTACCTGGCCTCCCCCAGACGTTGGCAAAGGTTCTGAGACAGGGAGGGGCTGGCCCAGGCCACTATAGGTCAATGCTAGGTTGGATCTGGATGTAGGCTGGCCCCTGCCCCAGAAGCTAGCAGGCCTCCCCCTCTCACATCATTAGAATGCTGACTGAGAAGCTGACCACGGTCATCTGGTCATTGGGTCATCATCCAAGGCCGTGCCATTGCCACCCCAGTCTTTCAGAGAGAGGGAGCGAGGAGCCCATGCATCTCTGTGTCTACAAAGCGCTGCCAAGGGCTCCGAGCTATCCTTGATGAAAGCAGGAAACTTTGGCCATAGATTAAAGCCCTTCAGGATAGCAAGGGTGGAGGGAAGAAAGGGATGTGGCCAGATGGGTCTGGGTTCCAATCCTGCTGGGCATTTCCAACTGGGACCCGAGGCAAGGGGGGGGGGTTCCTCATTTCAGAATGGGAATCATTGGCTTATTTCCATGGTTCTGATAATGGCTCAGTGGTGATGGTTATGGAAGACAGGTCTCTGTAGCAGACGTGTGCGTGGAAGGGACCGTGCATGTGAAGTCTGGGGTCTGATTTATCCCAACGCTGCTCGGAGGCTACTGAACAGGCCCATCCCCCGGGAATCCGGTCAAAAGGTGGATTCTAACTCAGCAGGTTTGGAATGGGTCCTGAGCTTCTGCATTTCTGACTCATTCCCCGGGTAATACCCATGATCCTGGTCCAGGGCATGGCCTCGGCTTGAGATTCTTCAGCAAGAGCCTCCACGGAGATCGGGTCCCCGGGTGAAAGAGTTCATTATGCTACCTCTACTTTTTTGGTATGTTGGTGGGGGGTGGCAGAGGGAGTGAGGAGTGACTGCTAATGGGCACAAGGTTTCTTTGGGGGATGAGGAAATGTCCTAAAATTAGATTATGGTGCTGCTTGCACAACTCTGCAAATACACTAAAAACCACTGAACTGTACTCTCTAAACGGGTAGACTTTAAACAATAAAGCTGTTTTAAATATATAAATAAATAAAAGAACAGTAGTGTCTTCATGGGTTCTTGCAAGGAAGAAATGAGCATATGTAAAATGCCTAGTTCCCTGGGAGGATTCAATAAATGAAATCCTCTTCCCCTAGAAGCTTTGGATTTTCATTGACTGGAAATCTTTGAAGCAGGACCCACGTGTATCTAAAGCTAACCCAGCAAGTCCTTAGAGTTCACTGCCAACGGGATGAGGGGTTTCAGAGAGAGTGGTGTTGGGAGGCTCCTAGAAAATGCTGGGGAGGGACCAGAGGAACGGCTCTCCTGTCCTAAGCCTGGGCTTCATACCAGGGATGGAGAGAAGCCCACCCCACACCCAGGGTCTGGGTCCTTCTGTCCTCCCCTCCATCCTACTGATGGAATCCAGCTGAATCCAGGGCTTGATGATCCCTCAGCCCAGGAAGTTCTTCTCCTTGCAACTCTCCATGCCCAGTGCCAAGGCCACCTCCTCCAAGAAGCCTTCGCTGAACTTTCATTCTCCGGGATCTGCCTCTCCCTTGGAGAAGGGACCATTCTCCCCAGCCTGAGCTATTAGGTCACACGGGCTCCCTCTGAAGGGTTCTGAAGTGTTCAGTGGGCAGCTGGCGCTTACAGAGCCCCTCCAGGCGCCTGCTCTGGAGCTAGGCTTCTACCCTGGGGCATACATCAGAGAATCATTCATTCATTCACGCATTTATTCGGTCATCCCGGGCTGAGCCTGCATCTCAAAGACCACCCCTCATGCAGTTTAGTCTCAGATTGCTCACCCACAGTGTTGCCAGCCTCCTTGACTTCTCACCCAACTCCAGGGCAGGTAAGCCTGCAGAGGCCCCTCAGAGTACCCCGGAGAGAGCCCAGGGGCAAAAGCCGGGAAGTCTGGGTCCTCTTCAGCCGATGACCACAAGCAACACACCATCTTGGCCTCAGTTCTTCCATCTGAGGAATGGGAATAGAAGCCACACCTGCTGCCCTCCTCCTGAGGCTATTGAGAAATAGGAAGGGTTCCATGTGGGGGCTCGCTCAGCCATCTGGGAGCACGTCCAGCCTTTGCAAATACTCTCCCACCCATGAGGTCAAGCCGCCGAGGCAGAGAAAAGGCCCTGGACTGGCAGCAAGGCAGCCCCACTTTCTTCCCGTGCAGATGCTCAGGTTCTCCTTTGCTGTGAGAAAACAAGGCCTCCCCCCAAGGTACTTCTGGGAGGGGAGAGGCCCTCCAAGACCCTTAATGTCAGAGCCCTGGGCCACGGGAAAAGAGGAGTGAGCAGGAGGTGGGGCAGGAGCTCCCTGCACGTGTTGTCTGGAGAGATCCATGGACCCTGACAAAGCAGGTCAGGGACAGAGACTGGGGGACCTCCCTCCTTCGGGGGCTTGAGAGTGTGGACTCTGGCACTGGAGTCCCTGGTTCGAATCTCAGCCACACCGCTTACTGGCCATGGGGCACTTCCTTTTCGCCCCTGGGTCCTCATCTATAAAATGAGGACAATAATAGCAACTGCCTCATGGTTTGTTAAGAGGATTTATTCAGTTAATACAGGTAGTTTAGAACGGGGCCTGGTGCCTAGAAAGACTGTGCAGGTGTTAGCTCTTGCCACTCACAACCTCCTCGGACACCTGCTGGGCTGGGGACTGGGAGTACAGCCGAGGACGAGGCTGGAGCGACCCCACCACATAGAGCCAACAGTCCAGCAGGACGAACAGACCAGACCAAGAACGCATAAACCAATACGCAGTGACAGATTGGGACAGTGCCAGGGAAGAAGCAAACAGAAGGTGGATGAGCTGTCAAGAAAAGGGGAATGCATTTTGTGGCAATCAGGGAGAGCTTCTCTGAGGAGGCATGAGAACGGAAGGACATTAAAGAGCCGGGCATGAAAAGAGCAAAAGTAAAGGGGGTCCAGGCCATGGGGACAGCGTGCACAGATCCGTCCAGGACAAAGGGAGGCTTGGCAGAGGGGCCAGGCTGCCCAGAGGCACAGGCAAGCCGGGCCCAGCTGCCACCTGTCAGTCCTGCCCGCCCCCCACCTTGCCCCTTCTCACTCCAGGCTTTGCTCTCCAGACAACTCCAAACAAACAGGTCTGACCTTGGGCCTTGTGACCAGTGATTGGTCCCAGGAGGACAGGGCAGCCTAGGAGCCCTGGGCTGAGCCAAGAGGGGAGGCTGGGGGCAGGACGCACAGAGCAGCCCAGCTCGGCCAGCAGCGTCCCTCGGGGCAAAGCCTAGGGAATTTGGACCTGGTGCCACAGTCCCCACAACGGCCTCTCGGGGTGGGGAGAAAATTCCAAGAGCCACCAAGCCCAGCCTCCATCAGGCACCGTGCACTACACAGAGGGCCCCATGGGGCTGGCCAGGCACCCCCGTGCACCTCCAGGGATCAGCAGCCTTATCCTGAGCCTGGATCAGTGTCCCCAGCTCCACTCTCCAGGCCAAAAAGACCCGTGTCCTCCTCTGTGCAGGACGGCCACCCCTCTGTCCTTGCCAGGACCCTCTCTCCCGAGGCTGAATGCCCAGGCTCAGCCAGCGGCTCCCTCGTGGGTGGGACCCTGGCACTGCCCCTGCCCTGCCTTCACTGCACACGGCCCGTCCCCAGGAGGCCTGGAGCACAGGGAGCCATCCTTCTCGTGGCCCCCCAGGGCCCCCGGGACCTACCTTCTTCCTCAAGTGGAAACCACCTTTCCAGAAGGAAGCATCCCTTGTAGTGATGGAAACACTCGACTCCTGAAGACGGCAGCGGCAGCATCCCAGTTGTGAAACTGTGCTAGGGTTTTCTGTGCTGCTACCCCTGGGGGAAATTGGGTGAAGGGTACACAGTGTGGACATCTGTTGATGTTTCTTGAAACTGCGTGTAAGTTTACAATGACCTTAAAACGAAAGATGGGATTAAAAAATAATACATGAAAGAAAGAAGCACGACAATACAAAGTATTGTTGTAATTATTATGAATTCCTGGTTTTCTTCGTTGTCTTCCGTCTCTGCCTCTTCCTTCTCCCTCAGGCACCCAGCCTTCCAGAGGGGCAGCTGGACTCATGAGGTGACCAAGGATCCAAGGCCGCAGATGCCCTGCGAGAGCAGCCGCAGAACACGGCGCCCCTTCCCCTTCAGCCCCGGGGTTAATGGCAGAGAGGATCAAGTGTGCCCGTTGTACAGAGGGGGAGACTGAGGCCCTGCGGGGAGGCATGGCCTACCCGAGGTCAGGCACACACGGTGTGTTTATGGCAGGCCCGTGAGGCTATGAGCTGGCCTGACTCTAACGATCAAGGCACACGTTCGCGTAGGGCAGGCCCTCAAATCCTCAGACGGTTGAGTGCATTGCTTCCTCCTGCCTGCCTTTCCCCGTTGCTCCTTTCCTTCCCACTCAAGTCCTGAATCCGACTCCAGGGCCTAATGTTCCAGTTAGTTCTGGGTAACAAACCGCCCCAAAAACTCAGTGGCTCAAATCAACAACAGTCATTCCTTTTGCTCATAGATCTGCAGGGAAGGCAAGGCCTGGCCGGGAAGCTCATCTCTGCACCACCGAGCACCAGCTGGATCAATTCACCTGGAAGCTGGAGAATCGGCTTCCAAGACGGCTCCTTCCCCTGGCAGGCAAGTGTGTGCTGCTGAGCGCCGGGGGCCTCAGTGCCTCTCTGTGGACACTCCACGTGGACCCTCCACGGGCTGCTTGGACTTCCTCACAGCACGAGGGCTGGGCTCAAGGAGCAAGTATCCCAGGAGACAGGAAGGGAAGCTGCTAGAAGACCTGGAAACTGGCCCAGCACTACTTCTGCTGTATTTTCCTGGTGGAGAGCTTCCCGAGCGAGACTGAAGGGTAGGAGCACGGATCCCACCTCTCAATGGGAGGAATATCAAGACAAGTTGTTTTTAAAACCATCGCAGCGCATAAGAGGGTGCTCGAAGATCAATCGTATTTCTATCTACTACCAATAAACAATCTGAAAATGAAATTAAGAAAACTCATTCTCCATAGCATCAGAAAGAAGAAAGGTATTAAGAATGAATTTAACGAAAGAAATGAAAGAATTGTACCCAGCAAACTATAAACTACCGTTAAAAAGAAAATTAAAGAGGCCTACGGAAATGGGGATCTGAGTAAATGCACGTGAATGGGAAGACTCAAAATTGTTAAGATGGCGAGTTTCCCCAAATTGCCATCAAAATCCCTATCAAATCTCTATCAAAATCTCAGCAGGATTTTTTTGGTTGTAGAAATTGACAAGCTGATCCTAAAATTTATAGAAATGAAAATAACCTAGAATACCCAAAACAATTCTGCAGGACCAGAGCAAAGTTGGAGGATTTGCACTACAAGATTTTCACATTTTACTATAAAGCTACAGTAACCAACACAGTGTCCCATTAGTACAGATCAATGCCACAGAACAGAGAATACAGAAATAAACCCACATATATACAATCAATTGGTTTGCGACAAAGTGCCAAGGCAATTCAATAAGAAAAAGATAGTCTTTTCAACAAATAATGCTGGGACGATTGGATGTCTGTGTGCTAGAAAAAGCAAAACAAAACTTTGATTCTAACCTTACATCATATACAAAATTAACCCCAAATAGATCACAGGTCTATATAGAAGCTAAAACTATATAAATTCTAGGGGAAAAGTAGGAGGAAATCTTTGTGACTTTGGGTTAAGCAAAGATTTCTTAGCTATGACACCAACACATGATCCATAATAGGAAAAGAACGATAAATCAGACACCATTAAAATTTAAAAGTTTTGCACTTCCAAAGGTTCTTAAGAGAATGAGAAGATAAGCCACAGACTGGACGAAAATGCTTACCAATTAGGTATCTGGAAAAGAGATGTATGAAGAAATTGTGAGAATATCGGGAGACATTTTATAACACAATAATAAAACCCACAACCCAATTAAAAGAAAAAGATTTGAATAAACACTTAACCAAAGATCCACTAATGACTAATAGGCCCATGAAAAGAAGCTCAGTGTCATTAGTCATCAGGGAAATGCTCATTAGAGACACTCCTACATAGGCAGTTGAATGGCTCTCATGAAAAAGGTAGGCAACAACAAGTGTCGGGGAGGAAGTGGGGAAACTGAACCTTTACACGCGGCTGGGGAGATGATAAAATGGTGTAGCCGCTTGGAAAGACAGTTTGGCAGTTTCTTAAAAAGTTAAGCACACACTTAGCATAGGACGCGTAGGTGTCTCCCCAGGAGAGATGAAAATCCGCAGAAAAAACTTAGATGCAAATGTTCATCGCAGTCTTGTTTGAAATCGGGCAAACTTGGAAGTGACCCTTAACGTCCACGATCTGGTGACTGGATAAATAAAATGTGCAACAACCAGACGTGAGACTGCTACTTGGCAATGGAAGAAGGGACAAGGTGCTGACAACTGAGACACCAGGGAAGTACCTAAACCCTTGTTTTGATGCTGTGTTACTGAAGCCAGACACCAGGGGTTACCTGTTGCATGAGTCCACCTGCACGAAATTCCTGTGAAAGGCAAAACTGGGACGCCCGGCTGGCTCAGGGGTTAAGTGTCTGCCTTCGGCTCAGGGCGTGATCCCCGGGGTCCTGGGATGGAGTCCCGCATCGGGCTCCCCGCAGGGAGCCTGCTTCTCCCTCTGCCTGTCTCTGCCTCTCTCTGTGTGTGTCTCTCCTGAATGAATAAATAAAATCTTAAAAAAAAGAAAAGGCAAAACTACGGAGACAGAAAGTGGATCAGCAGTTTCCTGGGGCTGAGAGCAAGAGCAGGGATTGACTAAAAATAAGCAGGAGGGAACTGTCAGGAGTCACGAAGAGGTAAGGCTGGCGATGGAGAGGGGGGAGCTGCACTCGGACCCCAGGACACAGAGCGCCAGGAGCCCCCAGAACACAGACCCTTCATCAGCCTGACCCCTCACTCCACCGGAGCCCATCCCTACGAGTTCCTGACTCACTCGGGGACATCCGTCATCATCCCCTCAGCTGCGCCAGGTGGTGCTGGCGTCTCTTGCTGCCTGGTTATTTTTGTCGCCAGGGCTGTGTGGCCCGGGTCCTCGCCCCCCTGAGACGCTGAGAAAGTATAGTGGGCCCTGGAATATGTCATTGAAGCTCCCTGGGCAATGTGGTAACACAGCTCCCTGCCCCCTTCACGGGGGGGATCAGATGGGGTCTGAAGAACCAGCCGGTCATGGAGTAAATGTGGTGGAAAATTAAACCACCTAGTCATGGGGCACCCGGGAACACGGGAGAGAGACACTGAAACCCAGATCCGGCCCTAACTCTATGTCCCCAAGCCCTCCATTCACAGAAGTCTCAGTGAGGCAGGAAAACCTTTGGAGACGCCATCCAACCTCCACCTTCTTCAGGGTCCCTGCTAGCACAGCCTAGAGGGTTGGAGGCCCAGGCTGGGCCTGGACCTCTCTAGCCCCGGAGGGCTCGCGACGCTGCTAGACAGCCCTCGTCTCTCTGAACTCCAAATGTTCAAAAAGCACTTGCAATGCTTATGTGAGGCGTGACATCTGTTGTGACCTCCTCCAGCAAGTTGGGGCTGGAAGCACTGGGGTGTGTCTGATTCCCCAGCTCCCAGCAATGGTCTGAAAATTCCAGGGCTAAGTGATGCCCAGCACGTGTATTTTGAAAAAGTCTTCCAGACACATGCAATGCTCGCACCCAGAGATGGAGAAGCCCTTCTCCATCTCCATCCCATAGTATGGTCCTTGGACTAGCAGCCTGGGCATCACCGAGGACTTATTAGAAATGCAGATGATGTCGGGCCCCACCCTAGACCCACCGAATGGAAACTCTGATTGCTGGAATCCGCATGCAGTGGATTAACCAGCCCTCCAGATGGTTCTGATGCATGCTAAAGTTTGAAAACCACTGTTGTCATAAGACGCCAGATTTGAAAAACAGATTTGACCTGAGCCCAGGATGGGAGGGTTGAATGTCACCCACTGAGCCTCTCGGTTCCCCTCAGGGGCTCTTAGTTTCAAAGCCACCAACCATGATGCTTTGGGAGGTCAGGTCCGTTTCCCCACGAGGAAGAAATTTTTGATTAAACAAAAAAAACCTGACCTGAAGCTTTCCCTCCATGAGAAAGGTGGTGGCAGGTGATGACAGCCCATCAGTCCTAGGGTGACAAGCGCAGTGACAAAACATCAAGGCGGGCCAGGCAGGCTGAGTGTTTGGCCCTACACCTGTCAGGCCTTGCCCTGCAAGCCAGCAGTGCCCAGGGCCAGCCCGCCAAGGCGGTGGGGGTGGCGGGTGACCATCGTTCCTGTCTGGCCTGCAGCAGGCACAGCGGTCCCAAGTAATGACACCGGGGTCTGACACCCTCCGGCGAACCTTTTTGTCTCACGGCCACGGCCAATCCCCACAATTGAGGTGGATTGCGGGGCTGCCACCCTCGCCCTGGCTGGCAATTAGCACTCACATTGCTGGCTGTCAAGAATTCCTGACACTTGCAGGCAGTGGGGCTTGTTAGGTGGCCGGGTGGCCGGCGTGGCTCATTATGCCAGAGTCATGGGATCCCCCCCGCCCCCAGATCCTTCGATGGCTGTGGGGCGGAGAGGGCAGGTGAGCCATCATGTCACTTCCACTGTCTTTTAAAGAAGGTGAACTGAAAGAAGCCTCTGGTGACAGCTTCCTGTCTCTTTCCCCTCTGGCATCCCCGAATCCTGCACAGTGACCCATGGCGGGGCCCTGGCTGGGCTACGGTTGAGCCAGAAAACAGAGTGGCGGTGAGGGGCGGATGGCTTGGGAGTTTGTGGGCTTGGACCTTCCCAGCCTCGGAGAATGGGGCTGGTCAGTCCCGTGCGGACTCTGGAAGCCCCCCCATCGGAAAACTGAGGCCAGATCTGAATTACCGAACCCTGGCCACACCCGTTAGTAGATCATAGAACTGACTTAGCGGATCAAGATAGTATTTTTAAAACTGAGAAAAGAATGGAATGGAATGGAACAAAATGTAAGGAATGGAATGGAATGGAATGGAATAGAATAGAATAGAATAGAATAGAATAGAATAGAATAGAATAGAACAGAATAATCTCAAATAAGCGTTAAGGGTAAGTATTATTTCCTGAAATCCTGCTCCAGTTACGTATGTATGACATGTCTGTATATGCTGCGGTACAATGTCAGAAGTTTTCTTCTTATGAACAAATGCAGTTTGAAAGCTGCCACATTGGATGAGCCTCTAGCTTCTGCAACGGACGCTGAGCACTGCATCCTCTCCAGAGTGGTTCATGGGAGGTGAGCTGGGGGAGGCCCAAATCACGGCCTCCAGACTCATCAGAGTAAAAGGCAAATGGACAACAGAGGTGTCCACGCAAGACCCAAAGGGTCAGGCTGCCCATCCTGGCCCAGTGCCTGGCACACAGGGGGGGCCCGAACCCTCTTAAAGCTGTTTTCCAGGGCAGCCTGGGTGGCTCAGCGGTTTAGTGCCGCCTTCAGCCCAGGGCGTGATCCTGGAGACCGGGGATTGAGTCCCACGTCAGGTTCCCTGGATGGAGCCTGCTTCTCCCTCTGCCTGTGTCTCTGCCTCTGTGTGTGTGTGTGTGTGTGTGTGTGTCTCATGAATAAATAAAATCTGAAAAAACAAAAAACAAAACAAAAAGAAAAACACACCTGTTTTCTAAATGGGACGAACATAGAGGGAAGAAGGAGTTGCCCTTGGCTGCTCTCTCCGGGCTGGCTGCCCCCTGGATCCCCCCAAGCCTGTCCAGCCCAAATGAGTCAGGTGTGGGGGCTTCTTCCCGGGTCTGTGCATTCGAGGAAGAGCACGTGCAAACGGAGGACTCTGTGATGCATACGATGCCGTTCGCGTGCGCAGAGCTTTCCGGTGCCCCCTACCAGAGTCGCGCTGTCTGACCCACATGCAACGTACCCCAAAATCCAACCCGGTGCCTGAGGATTGCAGGAACCTTTGCCAGCCGGGGCCAAGCTCAAGGGTGGGCGTGCACTGACGGCCCCTGTGCATTTTGCGGTTTCTAAAGCCCGGTCTTGGGCACCTGCTCGTACATTCCTCCCTGGGACATAGATAGGCACCCTTGTCCCGGTTTACAGGTGAGGAAAAGACGCTCAGAGAACTCGCGGCGGCCTGGCAAGTTCGCACAATCAGCAAGCCGTCCAAGCCGGGAGCCTGCCAGCCTGGGTCCACTGGTCTGTCCCCTCCGCCTCCCCCCACCAGCCGAGCCTCCCACTCCCTGGGCAGCCTGTGATCCCAGAGCCTGTAGGGTCCCTCCCCTTTCAGACAAGTGCAGCTATTTTGGAAAATCACCGGCGAGCGAAGTCAGGTTCGACAGGGCCCAATAAAGGCTTTATATTTTTCTCTCTTTGCTATTAAATCATATTTTATTTAAAAGGCTGAAGTCCCACAAATCAGCACTAAAGCAGCCTGCCCCACGCTGGCGAGGCCGATACCCGGCCAGCCCCCCTCCCCGGAATGTGCCGGGGGCCCCGCCCCACCTCCCCTCCCCCTGCTACACAGACTGAGGATATATTGGAGCTTATGACTATTATATTGTATCTGTCTTAAAAGCCAGCCCCTCTTTGCAGACACAGACACTCCCCAGCTCACATTTATCAGTTTTATTCCTTTAATGATTCAAACTTGTGCTGTGATGTGCTCCTCGGAACGGAGGATTTTATGGATTTAACAGTTTTATTAATTTAAGAGGTTTCCACTGAGCGCCAGAATGGCTCAGTGTGACAAAGAAGGTATCATAAATGAATTGATTTGTCACGTATCAGAATGCGATCCAGCAGTGATTTCATTATTGGAGTTATTTTCCTCCAATTATCTGCAAACTTAAAATGCTAAAGAGCAGCCCCCTCACCCCCACCCCCAGCAGCAGCCAGCCTGGATCATTTGAGCAGGAAATAAATGCAAATCGATGGCCTAAATTTGCCACCATGTGTGGAGGCCGCCCATGCCTCCCTCCTCCCCTCTGCACCGCCACCCCGAGAAAACAAAGCCGTGGCACGTCGGGTGCCTTTGTGAGGCTTGTGGGTCCAGGCCATCTGCCACCCCCAGGTGCTGCGTCCAGGGGACCAGTCTCGTCCTCGGGGGGTCCCCCGGCCTGGAGGAGGCTTGGCATCCCGTTCCATGTGCGGTCCACAGAAGAGCCAGCAGAATGGCATCTGACCATGGCTCCTCCTGTCCGGCCAGGCTTCTAGACTTGGGTGGGTTGGGTCCACAGGAGAGTGAGCACTGGACAAGGAGCCTGGCCGACAGGCTTCTCGTGCCTGCTGCTTCCATGCCTCACTCCGTGGCCTAGGTGGTTCCAGACCCTAATAGAGTTTGCTCCGTGTCCTAAATGTGACTGCACGCTCTCACATCAGGCTGCCTGGTGCTCCTTCTGGGTGTAG
The DNA here is from genome assembly GCF_018345385.1 of Vulpes lagopus. NCBI lineage: Eukaryota > Metazoa > Chordata > Mammalia > Carnivora > Canidae > Vulpes > Vulpes lagopus. The sequence goes on along the minus strand of NC_054826.1, from coordinate 59,671,173 downwards.
AAGACGCCTCTCCCACCCCACCCCTCGCTCGGGCTTCCACTCCCAGCCCAGCTCCCCGATCCTCTGTTCCTCCACCCTCAAGCCACGGCCACACTCCCACAGACCCCGGGCTCCTGCCTCTGAGCCCTTCCCCACCTACCTTCCTCGGGCCCACTGAGTCCTCTGCCTCCCCCAGAGACGACTACTCCGCCCCAGCCTCAGTTTACCTTCCCAGACAGAATGAATTCCCCTGACTGCAAGGTCTCTGAGCCCTCCATCTGCTGCTGAATTTATTTGTTTATTTATTATGCAAACAGCCAGCACGTGTCAGCCCCCAGGAGGGGCCGAGGTGGGGAAGTGATGAACCTGATGACACCTCATCCAGAGGGGGACAAAGCCAGAAGTGCCCACCGCCCTCCCTGAGCCCTGTGGAAATTCCGACAAGATGCGACTGGGGAAGTTCGGACTCTCCACTCGTCCATCCACCCTGGCTCTGTGCTTGTCGGGCCTCAGTCTCTCTCCAATCAACATGGGGCCACCTGGGCTTGCCATGGAGCTTAGCCAGGAAGAGAACAGTAGGGCTCAGGGTGACAAGTGGTGGGGGGCGAGATGGGGTAACCGAGCCAGAATTCTCATAGGCAAACTGGCTCCCACCTACTTCCCTGGCAAAGAAGATCCAAGAAGACCTTACTCCAATCTGCTCAGATCTAAGGTGAGGCCCACACCCGAGGGTGACATACCTACTTCCTCCTGATGAGATTTTATAGGTGAAGAAACAAAAGCCCAGAAAGATGGAGTGACCTGCCCAAGGTCACATAGCTGGCTCCAGCCCTTGTGTGGAAGGAAGTGACTCCAAAGCCCTCCAAAGAGGCCATCTCCCTGCTCTTCCGTGCTGCCCACTTGGCTCACACCTCTGTAGCATCTACCCAGCGAAAAACCCAGAAGAAGCAGGGAGACAGGATTGATGGGCTCCGGGTGGGGTGCTCAGGGGGTAGAGACCACACCCAGCCCCTCACTCGCTGCATGCCCGTAAGTGGCTCATCACCCTCTCTTTTTCTCCGCCATGGACTGAGGCTACGAGCGCTCTTGAGCAAGTGAAGGACCAAGTTCATGGTGGACTATGAAGTGCCGTGGCCAACTGTGAGTGCCAGCAGCCCTGGACAGCCAGGAGTCCTGAGGGCCTCCTTCCATGGCCTCGAGGGCACCCCGGGAGCACACTCGCCTCCTCTCCCACCCTCCACGTGCCCCATGGAGACCAGGCCTTCCAGAGTCTCCATGAGGGTGGAGCTAAGGCCTCTCACCTGCTTGCTGGTCGAGGAGGCTGTCATTCTCACAGCTTCAGTGTCTCTCCCAAGAACCAAGAAGAAATCAGAGAGTGCCACCCCTAGGGGTGGGGGGGGGCCCTCAAAGGGCATGACCTGGGCACTCCCGAAGCATCTCCGGCTAAGCCGACAGCCCCATGGCAGAGGAGCAGGGACCCTGGAGCAGGTCAGATTGCCCAGTGTGGGGAACAGGAGCTCCGGAGCTGGGCAAGGGCCTGCCAGCAGCATACGAGCCCCACAAAGAGGGCTGAAGGGAATCACCGCAGTGTCCTGGGAAGCGGAGGGAGGTGTTGGGCTCAAAGTCCCCTGGCAGGTGCAGCCGAGGCCCAGAGAAGACAAAAGATCCACTCAGGCAGCTAGGCCACACTAGAGCCGTGAGTAGGAAGCAAGAGGCCTGAATCCCAGGCCAGAGATCCCAAATCCTGGGATCTTGAGGCTGAGAGTCCATCCACCACCTCCGTTGCGTCCCTGTTCCCTTACCAGAGCCCTGCAGCGAAGCCAGCTGCCCATCGGGACGAAAAGGAGCTCACTGCTCCCCAGGAAGCCCATCCCAGACTCCTCCAGCTCCATTAGAAAGTTCTTTACCGGGACACCAGGGCAGCTCAGCGGTTGAGCATCTGCCTGTGGCCCAGGGCAGGACTCCGGGGTCCTGGGATCGAGTCCTGCATCAGGCTCCCCGCACGGAGCCTGCTTCTCCCTCTGCCTATGTCTCTGCCTCTGTGTGTGTGTGTGTCTCATGAATAAATAAATAAAATATTTTTTAAAAAATAAATTTCTTTACCCACATACGTCTGCATGAAAACCCATTTACTCCTCACTCGCGCACACATGCAGCCCAAGCTGCATGACCACATGCACACACGCAGGTGTGCTCACAAGGATGAGCTTGCACCACGCATGCACACACCTGAATGCCACACTCTTCCACGTGTGTGCAATCCAGCCGGGTCTCCGTGCGCACCCCCATCCCATCACCACACAGACCCTTGCTCTGCGTGCCCACCGCTGTTCTGGAACACCCGACACCGCATCGGGCATGGGCCGTGTCTGACGGATGCGCTGACGCTGCCGAAACGCTGGGAAATGACCAGGCTCAAGGTGAAGCAGGATTTCTCCCTTCTCCCTCGAGCACTTCATTACCTCCCTGACCTCCGATGGCTAATAAAGGTGTCTAATTCGCCTGGCACGAAAATAGCCTCCTAATGTGCACCAGGACCATCTCCTAAAATTAATACTATGACAAGTAATGAGGGTCTCCATTAGCTAATATCTGCATGTGGAAATTCTCATTTTCACAGAGCAGGCTAATGTCTCTGAAAGCCCCCCTTCAGGGAGCTCGCCTTCCCAGGCTGCAGACGTGAAGCTGATTGGAAGGCACTAGAACGTGTCAGTGGGCCACCACAGACAATGGCCGGCCAGTCGCTCCAGATAACAGCAGTGACCAAGGACCCCCGGCAGCTCTGTCCTGGGGTGGGCAGGACAGGCAGGGGCCCCACGGTGTCCCCAAGCTAACCTGGGTGTACCCGCGGTGGGTGTTCCAGAGGGCTGTAATTCCCTAGCCCAGGGGAAGCCCATGAAGGCTTCCCGGAGGAGGTGGTAGTTCAGCCTCCTTCCATTTGCCGCTTGCATGAGCAAGAGCAGGAAGGGTAAACGGAACAAGGATGTGCACTCCTTGATGTTGGGACTAATTTCTGGGACTCCTTCTACGATTTATTACTGCCTCTGATTTATGATTTGGGGCTCAGCCAAGCCCTTCACACCAGAGCCCTTTTGTCTCCGCCGTGCGCACATCGCAGACCTTGTCAAGTCCTGACTCTCACCAAACTCCTGTCAGGCTTCCAGCAGGCAGTGCCCGAAACCTGCTGAACGAGCAAGAACCACTCAGGTGACTTCCTTCCCCCCTTCCTCCTGACCTCCACCTTGAACATCCCCCCTCCCACCTGCATCGCCCTCCTTCCTTCCTTCCTATCTCAGCTCAGAAGCTACCTCCCCCAGGAAGCCTTCCCTGGTTGAGGTGCTCCTGCTATCTGCTCCCGCAGCCCCCGAACTGCCCCTATAGAATACCTTCCACATAGGATTTTCTAGTCCAGCTACTTACCTGCCTCCCTACCAGACTGTGGGCTGTGTGAGGGCAGGTGCCAAGCTGTCCTGTTGCCTCCCACCCCCGCGACGATGGCCGCACACAGCTCACCAGATGTGTAATTTCACCTCCATTCATCTCTTTGATCCTCCAGCTCGCTCAAGAGGCAGAAAGGTTATTACTAAAATTCCCATTTTACAGACGGGAAGCCGGAGGTCCTCAAAAGGAGAAGCAGCCGCCCGGCATCACACGTTGGCGGTGACTGCCAACTAGAGGGTGGAGATGGAGGCGTCCTCGCCGACGCCAAGTCTGGCTCTCTCCCTGGGCCCCCAGCACCCCTGGAATTGAAGGCTGGGCTCGAGGCAAACCACTGTGTAGAGGGATTGGTGCATTTCGAACCACTGCATTGGATCAGTCCTGCTTTCTTTTCTTTTTAAGATTTTATTCATTTATTCATGATTTTATTTATTCACAGAGAGAGGCAGAGACACAAGCAGAGGGAGAAGCGGGTTCCCCGATGTGGGATTTGATCCCAGGACCCCAGGATCGCGACCTGAGCCGAAGGCAGATGCTCCACCGCCGAGCCCCCTCTGGCACCCCAGGTCAGTCCTGTCTTCTGACTCAATAGCCCATGTAGGTGCCCCCTTCCTGGCGAGCACCTCCGCTGCACAGCCCGCCTCTGCCCGTGGTTTCCACGCAGCACACAGACCCTGCCTGGCTCAGCCGGGAAACTGCCCAGGGATCTCCCTGGGCCCCCGAGGAGAGCATCCCAGTCCCCAGAGCGCCATCTCGCTCCCCGAGAGCCTGTGTGACCTCCCAGGTGGTAATCTCGGTCACTACCTACCCATTCAGGACCCGGCGCTACCCCCCAGGGGAGCACAAGTCTCCTGTGCACAGCGGCTCCCTCTCTGCCACATTCCAAGGCTGTATACCTGGGCTCGGCAAATTCAGGCCTGCACCCCCTTCCTGTGTCGACGCCAGCCCACCAGCTGGTGGTATTTCCCAGAACGTCCACACTGCACGACTGGGAGCACGGCCCCACAGTTCTGCTTCCTCTCGGACCTCCCAGGGCACAAGGGGAGAGGGGGGTGGCTCCCTGCGAAGAAGGTCCTCAGCTGCTGCTGCCCCTCAACACCTTTCTGGTGCCGTCTGTGGCACAGACTCTCAATTATCCTTCGGTCTCCAGCGTAGTTGTCACCACTTCCAGGAAGTCTTCTCTGATTACCCACATGGCTTCCAGGCAGAGGAGTTTTCTAGGTGCAATGACATGACTCAGAATTTGTGTCCAGGAGGGCCAGACACAAAAGGCCCCATTAGACATGCTCAGGGATTTGGACTCAACCTGAGGTCCCTGGAAGCCCCTGAGGAATGGTAGGCAGGGAAGGATTTGCTCAATTGTGCCTCAGGAAGATCCTTTGGTCTGCATGTTGGAGAAGTGGTCAGAGGGAAGGGCCACAGGGTAGAAGAGCAGCTGAGAGACAGTGGCCGTGACTGGGCAGCTCAGAGGTGTGTGGGCAGCAGGGTGGGGGCAGCCAAGCAGGAAGGAAGTGGGTAGGAGCAGGGAGTCGTAGGAGGTGGGACCTCCCAGTGGCTGAGAGCTGAGGGGACTTGGGTGACAAGAAGAGTCCAGTGGGCCCCCCGGGGGACTAGGGTGGGTGGCAGGGCATTGCCAAGCTGGGGTGAGGTGAGAATGCCCCAGGAAGGCCGTGAAAATCACACGCAAACCACACAGTCCTGCTCCAGGGGTATCTTCCTGGCGTGTTATTAAAGATTTCCGCCTTGTGCAAAGTTAGGAATTCCCAGGTCAGCTGGCAGGGTCCCCATGCCCACCTCTCTGCTGGCCTCCCTAATCCTTTTTTCTTTTTTAAGATTTCATTTACTCATGAGAGACACACAGAGAGAGGCAGAGACACAGGCAGAGGGAGACGCAGGCTCCATGCAGGGAGCCCAACATGGGACTCGATCCCGGGTCCCCAGGATCACGCCCTGGGCTGAAGGCGGCCCTAAACCACTGAGCTCCCCGGGCTGGCCTGGCCTCCCTAATCCTGAGCGAGTCCTGGCTTCTCTCCTCCTCCAGGAAGGAGGCTGACCTCCCAGGTACCTCTCCTCTTGCCTCCCACCAAACACTTCTGGGCTCAGAGCCGCGGAGATTGCCAGCCCTCTCTCACTCACGTGTCCCCTCGGCTTCACAGACAGTCACCTGAGGAGCAAAGCATCCCCACCTCTCCCACCTAGACTGAGGAGGGCCTGGCTCAGGGCCAGGGCGGGGACCTCTATCCAGGTCTCTTGGGAACGGGCCCAGGGCTGCATTCCCGTGGCCGGGTAACGTGGTGGCTAAGGAGGAGGCTCCGGGAGGCATGCCATGGAGGTGCAAACGTGGCCCTGGGGCTTACTAGCAGATGCCATGGGTGATTCACTTCATCTGTCCGTGCCTCGTATCCTTGACGCCAAGAAGGGGATCTTAGCAATAGTAGCTACCCTGCTGGCAGCTTCGTGGATCCAGGGAGTGGCTACCGGGAGCCACTTAGCCTGCTACCTGGCCGGTAGCGCGGGTTCGGGGAATTGCAACCCTAACTGCTGCTAAAGGTTGTCGGGTGCCCAGGGTCCTTCCCAGGCCCCGGGTGAGGGGGAAAGCCAGTCGCTAAGTCAGGCCCACATTCAAGGTGAAAGGAATTAGGCTGCACTTTTGAAAGAAAGAATGTCAAAAGAATATTGGGCACATTTCAAAAGCTCACATTTGGCACCTGTGTGCAATGAAATGCGACCTCATTGTTGTTAGCCACGGTGGCAGCTGGGCCGAGCACACACGCTGGCCTCACCCCAAATCCCTGCCCTACGCTCTCTCACGCGGTGCAGACTAAGCCACGCAGGGGGAACGTCACACACCTTCTCCACCTCGTCTCCCCAGGGGTGGAGCAGGAGCCTCCCCACTCCCGGGATGGGGCTCAAGGGAGCCAAGTCTGCTTCCCCGGGGCTCGCGTGGGCCACCCCCGCCGTCTGCTTGCTGGGGGACCCCGCTTGGAGTCTGAGAGGTGGCCTTGCCTTCCCAGCCGCCCGGTGACAGTGAAGAATGACAGGCTCTCCGTTCAAGGGTGCGCGCCAGGGCTTATCACAGGACAGTGACGTCCCCGGTGCAGGGCCGCAGATGCCACTGCCGGTCAGCACTGTGCGCCGGGCAGGGCCACGTCGGGAGGCGCACGCCGCACACCACTCACTCCCCAGGGCCCGGGCAGCCAGGCAGGGGCAGCATGGAACCAGAAGCAGGGAGATGCGCCCAGCGCCTTGACCAGGTGCTGAGTGGACACACTGGGCTCGGGGTGAGGGATCTAAAAGGGAGAAGACGGGGGGCCTTGGTCATAAAAGGGATTGATTGGCTTGCTGAGGTCCGTGGAATGGCCTGGGCAGGCCCTGCATCCTGCAGAGAAGGTGTCCTCGGAGACTCCCCCTGGGTTCATAGGCTGTGCTGGGGTGGGAGGAGGCCGCGGAGGTTTTTCAGTCATGAGAAACAGAAAGGAAGGCTTAGGGACCCGAAAAGGCTGACCCTCATCCATGGGAGGGACAGGGAGCTAGGGAAGGATAGGCCTTGGCTTTGGACTCAGATAGAGCTGAGGCTAAGTGACCTCCCTGGGCAAGTCCCTTCCCCTGGCCAAGACGGCTTCCACCCCGGTCACATGGGAGTGACAACGCCAGTTATTGAGCACCTGCTATGTGCCAGGCCCTTTGTTCCCTATCTTCCGAGGTTAACCCATTTAACCAGAGCCTGGTTGGCAGCTATGACTCTTACAATCAGCGTTTCACGGTCCCAGAGAATCAAACACCTTTTCCCGGGTCCCACCGAGCGTTGCATGCCAGGAGTGAAGCCCGGGCAGCCAGGCTGTACTGGAGCCGATGGCCACTCCACTTTTCTGCCTCTCGTCATGCTGGACGCGTCCCCCCCACCCCCCAGGGCTTGTGAGGATGGGCCAGGTACACTGGTAAGGACAAACTGGCGGGTGTATGTGCCGGTACAGGCACCAGAACACTCCACCCGTCAGCCCTTTTCGTCCTCACGATAAACCTATGAGGCAGGTAAACCTATGAGGCAGGTAGGCTCGTGATCCCCGTTTACAGGTGAGGACAGTGGGAAGCAGGGAGGTTGAGTTACTTGCCTAAGTCCCCAAGCTTATGAGCGCAGATGGTCTGGCTCCGGTCCCGTCCTCTGCCCAGATCAAGGGCACAGAGGGGCCGGTGCCTGGCGCATGGCACACGGCAGGGCTCGGGGAGGCCATCTCTGCCCCCGAGCCAGCCCTCCTCCCTAAAAGAAAGCCACCATGGTGAATGCTGAGGAAGGCTCCCCAACGGGCCCAGGTGAGGGAGGCTTCCGAAGGGCTCCCCTGCAGCCCCAGGGCTCCTGGCCTGCGTGTGGAGTTAGACTCAGAAAGGCCTCTGGTTCAGGGGAGATGGAGGGAGAGCTGGGACGAGACCCCCCAGCATTCAGGGGCTTCTCAGCAGAGGTGGGCGAGCCGGCACGTAGGAGGGGGGCAGGTGACAGTGTGTCAGAAAGGCCCAGCCCACTCCTGGTGGGCGACAGGGCCCGAACGGGGAGCTGGGAGGCGAGTGGCCATCAAACAGGCAAAGCTAAGGTGGCAGACGGATGGGAAGGCCTGACCAGGACTGAGGGGGGTGATGGGGAGCGGCCAACAGGTGGACAGCTCTGGAGAGTGACGGGGCTGATGCTCAGGCCGCCCTGCTGCTGCCTGGGCAGGGACTCCAGGCCTTACTCCTGAGGGGTCCCACGCCCTCCCGGGAGCTTTGACTCTCATCCTCCAGCTGCCTGGGACCCCACCCCTTAAATCATTACCCCAGATCATTAAACTGGAAGTCCGTAATGCTGACACTCCCTCGGAGAGCATTTATCTGGAAAGTCATAAAATCACACCACAGACTGTAATTAACGATTAGAGATGCTTATCCCTCAGCCAGTTCTGGCCTGTGGGAGTCTGTCGTGGGGACAGAGGCCAGCTTCCCGCCCCAGAGCGGAGGCGAGCGGCTGCCACTGTCGGGTTGCTGCCATCAGAGACATGCCAATGCCGGAGGTAAAGGTCGAGCCCCTCGTCGGGGTCCCTGGTAGCTCACCAAGCCACCTTCCCCATACCTGTCCCCTACCGCCTGGCCATCCCTGCCTCCCCGCCTTTGTATGCGCCCTGCTCCTTACCAAGAATGCCATCCTGTCCAGCCCTCAAGGATGAGCCACTTCTGGGGAGCCCTCTTCGACTATTCTGGGTCCAGGGATGCCTCCCCCACGGGCCCTCAGGACCCCCCCTCCTCTGACACGCACCTGGATACGTGGGCATCTCGGTGTGTACCCTGAGGCTGCATCTGCTCACACACACAGGCTGGGGGTTCCCAGAGAATGCAGACCCACTTGTCTCCAGTCCTTGCCCATCCTCCCCGCTCCCACATCTAGCACAGGACTGTGCACCCAGTCCTCGGAAATGAACCATGACAGCAGAGTGTCACACACACCCCCTCAATTGAGACACAACACTGCACACACAGACGTGTGAGTGCAGCTCTCGGGGGTAGGTCTTGTCTCCTTCACAAAAGGGTTTATGACCCAGACAAGGCCCAGGACCAGTGCAAGCCAACTTGGAGAATGGAGATCCGGACCAGAAATTAGAAGCTTTCTCAGGAACTGCCAGTACTTTGGGTGCCAGAACCAGGGCCCGAACCCAAGTCTTTAGGAGCTGAGGTCTGGCTCCCCTGAAGGTGTGATGGCCTACCTGAATTCACCTGGAGAAGGTTGGACAGGATCCAGGACCCCAGGGCATGGGCTGACTCTATGACCAGCGCTCTAGGTGACCCCGGGCACTCTCTCTGTCTCTAACCCCTGGGCATCAGTCAGTACCAGGCCAATGCACTCCTCTAACCTAAAACTAGAAGGGGTCTGGGCTGGGAGAGGGCTCTGGGGGGCCAAGTGGGCCTCTCGTTCCTCCTCGGACACAGGCACTGACACTTCTCCTCCTGTCAGCTTGGCCTGCCTCCCCACAGGCTGTGGCTGCCCGTGGCAGTCTCAGGGAGGAGGTGAAGGCCAGGCCCACTCTACAGACCCATGTCCCTACCTCCTCCCAGTGATGGCATTCACCCGCCCAGTGCTTGTGGCCGCTGAGCCAGCTCTGAGCAGCAACCAGTTTGGCTCCTATCTTTTCTAAGCAGCCAACACCTGCCCACCCACCCAGGGCAGAGAGCCTCCCCTCTGACCTGCGGGGGTACTGAGGCCAAGGCGTGAGGTCATCGAGTCCGGCCTTGCCCGGGGGCTCGCCCCAAGATGCTCAGAGAGGACGAAGACGGCCCAGTACGCAGAAGAGCTATGCAGCAAAGCTGGTCTTGGAGATGCAGAGCCCACCGCATGCTAAAGGCTCACATGAGGTTTCAGGAGAAAACAAAACAAGGTCCTTACCCACCTAGATATGGGCATATGTGTCTGCACGTCTGTTTCGTAAGCACAGGGACAGATGTGTGAGGACACGGCCCCAGCCGGTAGCGTGGCTTCCGCTGCACGGTGAGAATACGCAGGGTGGTGGCCGTTGGCATTTGCTTTATAAGGGCTCCATGCTCCTCACTGGTCACAGTGAGGACGCATTTCTTTTGAAGTTAAATCAATTATTTAAATAAAGAAGCGTTAGGAAAAGAAAACTGTTTAACTTTGTTTAACCCAGCATTTCCCAAATTTATTTGATGATGAATTGTTGTGTGTAATGCCTAGAAACATCCACTGGAACTGTGGATGTGCACAGAATACACTTTGGAGAAGGATAAACGTCTCCAGTTTTTAATAAAGAAAACCACGGTCCCTTCTGACTCTGAGACCCAGAAGGAGGCAGGGGCTTGCTGAACCCAGACACCCCGCCGCTCTCGGGGCTGGACCGGAGCCCACACACCTCTGAACCCCAGTCCGGCCCCTGCCGCCGTGCCCCGTTCCCTCCTGGAGCTGGGGCGAGCTGTGGGCAGGGTGTTGACATGACCAACATTGGGCAGAGGGGGAGTGACAGGGCCACAGGGCACAAGCCCTTCTGGAAAGGACGCTGAAATTCAGGCAGCGCTGGACATCTTGCAGTCAAGGACGCTCCGGCCTCTCCCAGTTCCATGGCCCAGCCCCCCATTCACTCCCTGGCCAGGAGGCAGACACCTCATGCCATGAGCTCTCGGGTCACTCGAGCCTGAAATTCCAGGGTCCTCGGCTTGACCCTGCTCCCTGTGGGGACAGTCCTGCGGAGAACCGTTGCCACCTTGCAGGGGATGTAACTGAGACTCGGCAAGGATGACTGACCTCGTCAAGGTCAACCAAGGGCAAAAGAATGAGAGAGCCCTGCCTGCCCCGTGGGCTGGGGAGCTGCCCGGGAGGCAGACCACCCGGGGGTCAAGTACCGGCTCAGCCTCTTGCCAGCTGTGCGATTCACCTCCCTGGGCCTCAGTTTACCGCTGTGAAGCTGGAAATGCCATGACCCCAGAAAATGCGAACTGTTACGGGTATATTGTTCCATGAACTACCTCAGGGTTACGAGAGAAAGGAGAGGTGGGCCCGACCCCGAGGCACACTAGTGTGGGATCTGGAAACCTGGTGGCCCAGATGGGTCCCAATCCCGTCTGCCACATCCTGAGCCAACTCCAGGGGCCGCAGCCAGCTTGCTGAATGACTCCTGGGAGCTCCCCACCCCCCAAGATCTATCATCTGGATGGAATAAGGCCTCCAGAGGATGCTCTTTTCCCACCGTGGGCTGGAGATGTTTGCTCGCTGGCAGCCTGCAATCCTCTCCTGGGAGGTGGGTGTGGGGGATGCAGTAGGGAAGGGAGGCCAGGTGAGGATAGGAGTAAAGAGGGCACGAACGGGGTGCTTCCTGTATGCCAGGTGCTGTTCTAGGAGCCTCCCGCAGATGAACTCACCCCAGTCCTCGGAACAAGCCTATGAGGTCAGACCCTGTTAACCCTCTTTACAGACAAGAAAACTGGCATCTGCAAAGATTAAGTAATACGCGGTCGGTCACAAGGTTGGTGAAACAGGAATGAATCCTAGACCTCCCAGACTCTCACACTTTGAAGACGATGCTCTGCAGCCGAGGATTTCAGGGAACAGAGTGGAAATCCCAGTGTGGACCACCCACATCTGCCTTCCCCCCACCGCCCCCACCCCCCAGGGACTGCTCAGTTTTAGGATCATCGTGCCCAGGGCAGGGAACACCGAGGGTCCCAGCTCTCCCACTTTGCCATGGAGGAGACACCTGCTGCCTGAAAGGACAACTGGGTCTGAACTGCTTTTGTGGCCTCTGGGCTGGGAAGGCACCCCAGTCACCCCAGTCACCCCAGTCAAGCCGTCCCCCATTGCAGCCACTCACTCGGAGGCCGTTGGCTCCCAGACGCCGCGTGCAGAATGTTTGTCAGCTCTTGACACTAATATTATTTAAGGCCCAAAGTCTAATGTAAGGCTTCCTTTTAGCAAGATTGTCTCATTTAATAAAGCTCCCTGTCTCTGTTCCCCCAAGGTAATCACGTTGATGGTAACGCATTCCCCGCACTGTGATTTGATCTGGGAATAGAATTATCACACAGCCTTGCTTTGTTGTCAGATTTCTATTTTTATTTTTTTTTCCCCTGGAATAAATAAACAGAGAGCCAGCCAGGTGAAAGGCAGTGCTCTGCTCACCTGGGGCCTTCAGTCGCTGGCCTCCTTACCGGGTCACTCATCGTCCCCTGGAGTCACTGACTCACTCCTTCATTGATTCGATCAACAAGCCTGTCCCAGGTGTCAGTACCCCAGGCAGTCTCCAGGCTCTGAGCTGGGAGTGGGGGCGCACAGAAAGCCCCAGCCTTGAGGAAGTGACAGTGCGGTGGCCGGCACACCCCAGCTCCCTAGGCGTGCCCCCCACCCTGAGAAGGCACCAGTGTGGCCCTCAGGAAACAGGGATGCTCACGCCCGTGGAGGCGATGCTGAGAGAGAAGCCTGGGTCTCCCTGCCTGCCTGCATGGTGACTGTGGTCTCGGGCAGGTCACCCGATCCTCTTGAGCGATGTCTTCCTGGGTGGGAAGATCAGAAGGACACAGGAGCTTAGACTCAGAGAGAGCCCAGTTCAAATCCCAGCTCTGTCTCTTCCTCACTGCGGCCGGTTGCCCGCCTGCTTCACTGAGATGCTGCGAGCCCGGCCAGGCTGCACGGTCCTGAGACAGAGGGCCTCCTGAAATTCTGTGCACCTCGAGAGGACAAAAATTAAGTGAGATGATGTTGGCCAAGTGCCTGGCTTGTGGCGAATGCTTTCATGCTGTCACTGTCATCACTGCCATCATCATCACCATCATCATCAATACTACTCGAGGGAGAAAGGAAGGCTGCTTTAAAACGAGGCGCTTAGACTGGTGGGTGTGACCCAGGACAAGTCCCTTCAGCCCTCCCACCTAGGTGTCTAGTTGTGAAGCAGAATTGTTCCAAACTCGATGGCCCAGTGCAGATGAGCAGGTGCGGGGGGTGGAGGGTGGGGATCATCCATCCACGCCATCAGCATCCCTCTACTGCCGAGCTAGGTGGTCACAGAAGGCCGAGCCCTGGTGGGCCCCAGGCAGTGCCCCAGCCTGGGGTTGCCACAAATAAGATCACATCAAGCTAGGAGCTGAAATAGTAGGCAAAGAGGGGGTTCGGTGTAAGGGGATCTGGGGTTCAGCTGGCCCTGCTGCAAGGATGAGCTCCTACCCATCATAGGACACGAACCAGGAGTTGTGGGCTCAAATCCTGCCTCTGCTGGACACTCACTGTAGGAGGCACTCTGAACCTCGGTTCCTTTAATGATGTACGATGTGTGACGTGTGATGCTGTGAATGCATGATGTGTGTCAGTGTTCACTGGCAAGAAGTGGTCACTTGAGATGGGGACTGAAGAGACTTTGATAAAGGGACTTTTAAGTGTATGGGCTAAATAAATAAATAAATAAATGTATGGGCAGGGTCAAAGGCAATCAGAAGGGCTGGGGCAAGCAACAGTGAGCGCTGCCCCCCCCCCCAGGGGTTAACACAAAAAAGGGAAGAAACCCCCAGGGGATGAGAGCACCATGGAGATGACAGGCCACAGGAGCGGTGGGGCGGGTGGAGGACCACAGGCCAGCAGGGAGGAAGCCTCGGAACGCTTGCTGCCTGAACGGTGAGCAAGAAAGGAATGAATGACTGAATGAGTCTCCTCTCCCGCCGAGTCCTCCTCTCCGATCGCGTTTCCTGAAGGAGCACTTCAGTATCTCCCACCCCCCATGCTTCTGTCCCGGGACAACTTCCACGCCCCTCACATCTGGGAGCGGTCATGATCACAGCAGACGGGACCCCGCGCGGCATCTGTTAGGTCATAAGAAGCGGTGCGGCCCCACCTTGCCGTCTCTGGGGTGCTCACTCTTTGAAGCCAGCCACTGTGCCATGAGGAAGCCCACGCAACCTCCCAGAGAGGCCACATCCAGGTGTTCCGGGGACCACCGCACCTCAGGTCTCAGCCCAGGGGCAGCAGCAGTTGCACACAGGTGACACACGCGTCCATCCGCCTGACCTCCCAGGCCTGCAGCCTGAGGCCCCGAAGCTGTGGAGCAGAGCCAAGCTGCCCCTGCTGTGCACTTTCTGAATTCCTGACCCGCAGAATCAATAAGCACAAGAAAATGGTAGGGGTTTTAGGCCGCGATGTTCGGGGCAGTTAGTAACACAGATGGTTTGCTTTGCTTCATAGGGCTTCCTCCCAGAGCGAGGTGAAGGAGGGTAGAGACAAAATATGAGGAGGAAACAGTGAAAATCTAGCAGCTGGGCTGGAAGAAAAAAGGGTGTGTATGAGTTTTAGGACCCAAGGCCCACTGAGGGCTCCAGCCAGCCCAGCAAAATCTGGAATCCCATCCTCGCGTAGAACATATAACACAGTCCCAGGGAAGCGCGCTATAGCCCCAGCCTCCAAAGCCGCTTTGGGCACCTCCCACCTGCCTTGCCCCTGTCCCACCTTGACCCAGCACGCCCTCTGGGTTAGTCTCCCCCGCGACTTGTGAGCCGGTCCCCACTGTACCACAGGGCACTCAGACACAGACTCCCCAGCCAGCGGCAGCTCTGCACACTGCGGCCTGGCAGGGAAAGAGGGGGTGGCAAGGGGGCCCGACGGGACAGCCTTCTCTCTCTGCCCTACGCAGGCAGGCTTGTGCACACCCCTGCCCTCCTCTCACCTGGATCGCCTCCCCGCCGCATGTCTGAACCTGCCGCCGTCACTGGCGCCTTCGCAGTGACCCGGTGCTTCCTGCACAGGGGTCTGTTTGCATCCCCCTGAAATTCGGGAGTTGAAGCCCTTATCCCCCGTGGGATGGAATTTGGAGGTAGGGCCTTGGAAAAGCTGTTAGGTCACGAGGGTGGAGCCTCCATGGTGGGATGGGCGCCCTAACGGAAGAGACACCGAGACACGAGCCCTCTCACCCCGTGAGGACACACGGCACGAGGCAACTGCAATGCAGACATCAGATCAGCGGCAGCCTCATCTCAGACGTGCAGCCTCCGGGGTGTGAGACACAAATGTTGGTTCCTTCAACCCCCGGGTCTGTGGGTTTGTTAGAGCCGCCCAGGCCAACTGAGACCCCGCCACCTCCACCATCCTCCCCCTTCCCCGGACCCTGTCCCAAAACACATGTGGTTGCGATTTTCCTAGAAATGCCCACAGGAGACCTTGAGGGCAGCATCTGAGTAAGAGAGCTGGTGGGTACAAGGTTTGTCTCCCCACGGCTCTAGAAGGGTCTGCCCCAAATCCCACATGTGCTTTCTGTTGGGTCCAGCTCACAGCCGTGGGCTAGAAAGTCCTCAGCAATGCCACGAGGCCTCCCTGGCTTCCCCAGGCACCCACGGGCACCCATGCATCCTCCCCCCCCACCCCCCGAATCTCCCAGCGCGAAGCCCCGGAGCTCACAGCTTCCAGAACCGCGACTGCCGCAGGAGCGGGGCCCACACCTCCCCGTCATTCCTGACACACTTAGTATTCAGTCGCCGTTAATAAAAGCGAAGCGTTTCCTACTGGATCCTCATGACAACACTCCGAGGAAGGGGCCGGCCTTATGTCCCTTTTGGAAGCAGCTCAGGGAACGGGGGTGACTGGCCCAAGGTCACGGGGACGGCGAGGACCAGAGCCGGACTCAGAGCCAGGTCTGGGGGACTCCCCGGCTGGTGCTCTCTGCCCTCTGACATGACCTACCACCTCCCGACTCCCCCACGAAGCGCGGGGCCGAGCACAGGGCAGGCACTCGATAAATATTTGTGCGACTGAACACAACCTTAACAAATTCTTGTTGCGTGAATAAACTTCTGATACCCGAATAGGAACCAAACCACCTCAGTGATTTCCAATTCAAACACCACCGTCTGCTCCATGCATTCTGATGCACTTATGTCTTTTGTTTTTTTGGAGGGGTTTTGTTTCCTTGCAGCGTCGGCGGCCAGGAGGTACACAGAGCGCCCTGGGGAATCGCTTCGGCATTTCAGACGGGCGCTGGGGAAGCATTCTAGAACAAGCAGGTTCTCGCAGCAACAACGCCGCTGAGAGGGAGGTGGGCAAGGACCCAGAGTCCCGTGGACCGGGGGACAAGTCTCAGGCCCCCAGGGCCAAGGGACGTGTGTGAGGTCACACAGAGAGGGAGGGCCCACGCCAGCTGGGGGATGCGGAGGACGGGGCTGCGTCCGAGCTCTGAACTCCGTGGGCTCCTGGGAAGGACAGAGGGCATGGCTCTAGGAAATCGGGTGGCAGCCTCCCTTGATCAAAGGGCCAGGCCCTGGATTCTGGCAGAGATCGAAAAGACACGTAGGCCTTGCTATCCCTGCTCCCCTCCTGCTTCCTCCCCTTCCCGGGTCTGCACCGGCAGGCAGACCATCAGAGCACGGCCGGATCCTCCCGGAGCCGCACAGCTTCGCAGAGGGAGGGGGGGACATCGGTGGCCCAGACGCCCTCTGGGCAGATGATGCCTGTGGCTGGGCCTGGGGTTCTCTGAGACCCCCTCACCCCAGTCTCCATCGGGAACTCAGGCCCCTGTCTCTGGGACAGGAGGAGGTGCAGCAGAGAGGACCCAGTCCCAGGAATCCCTCTGATCCTTTGACTTCCTGCACCACCTTGGATGAATCTCACCTTCCTGAACCTCGAGTCGCCATTCATCAAGCCGGGTTCCTACACCCTGCTCTTGCTCCCTCTAGGAGCACATGTCCACCTCCAGAGACAAAATGATCATACTGAATATTACACTTGCTTTATGATTAGCTCCCCAGCCCCTGGTCCCGACTCAAGCTGTCCAGGGCCTGTGCTCAGGAGCTGCAGGTCAGTTGCCCCCAGCCTGGGCCAGCAGAAGGCCAGCCTGGTGACCAAGTGTGGTTGCCCCTGGCAACTGGAATCAGACTGCATCCAAGGGACAAGGTCAAGTCTTAGCTAAGAAGGGAAGCAAGCCAGTTTCTCAGGAGCAGCATTAAGCATCAACACAGAAGGGAGATAAGGCAGGGGGTCAGGAACCACAGATAGGAGGCTGGTCAGGAAACTGGCAGCAGGGCAGTGAAGCCAACAGATCAGACGCAGGACTGTGAATGAGATCCAAGGAATGGCCACTCAGTACACGGCTTGGCAGGCCACAGCCCACGGAACATGGACCAGGCTGCCAAGGGTCTGGGTGGCCAGAGGCTACAGGGAGACAGGCCTGCGTGGCCATGAGAAGGCCGAGCACCACGCTCTTCAGCTTGTCTGCCCGGGAATGTTGTGCCCAGAAGGTCTGTGTACATGCATTTAGTTGTAGCTCAACTTGTTCTTAGAACATGATTCAAAACATACACAAATCCCTAAGGAATTTATAAGGATACTTGAAATATCACAGTAAAACATAAAGTGGAAATTGATAGGAAAGTAAAAAGCAAAACAGAGGAAAGGACATTAAAATAAGCCAGAAAACTGGCCAATTCAAATATTAAGATGACAAAGTCTTCTAAGTTATTTCGAAGGATTAAAATTTTAGCTCTGAGCTTCCTGGTAGCAAATGCAAAAGGAGAAATCGAGTCAGTTACACAATGTCCATGAAATAAAAAAAATAGATATATAAAGCCAGATGTCTAGAAAAATCAGAGCTGCCTCTGGTTGTAAACCAGGAATCTTTCCTGGCAGTCTTTATTATAAAATTCTCAGCATTGACACAAAGACAAATCTCATGGAGAGGCGTTCTGGGGAATGAAATCATAAGAACAGACAATTCAATAAGAGCAATCCTACAGGGATCAAAATAATACTGTGCCCTGGAAATCATCCTCTCCTGGCCTGGCTTAAGGCGCAGGCAGATGAGGCTGTGGTATTTTAACCAAGTAGCATTGTTTGGGTTTTTTAAAAAGATTTTATTTACTCATGAGAGACACACAGAGAGAGGCAGAGACACAGGCAAAGGGAGAAGCAGGCTCCCTGCAGGGACCCTGATGCGGGACTTGATCCCAGGACCCCAGGATCACACCCTGAACCAAAGGCAGACACTCAAACACTGAGCCTGCCGGTGCCCCTAAGCAAGTAGCATTGTGGCTATTTATTTATTTGTTTATCTAAAATTTATTTCTTCAGCCTCCATTTAGCAAGCACCTAATTAGTGCCAGGGTTGTATGAGGCATTGGAGAAGAGTGGTGGGTGGGACACACCCAAACCCCGGCCTCCTGGGGTGTAAGGTCTTGGAGGGGAAGCTGTCATGAAATGGGTAGTAAGAGGCCACAACATAAAAAGGGTCTGACAGGGAGCCCAGGCACGATGGGAAGACCAAGGGAACGCCTGATGCCACAAACCAGGGAAGACTGCCTGGAGGAAGTGAGGCCTGACATGGGCAGGTTGGCCAGGAAAAGACCTGGCAGGAGAAGCAGCAGGGGCTGGGCCACCAGAAGTCAGCATGCCTAAAAGCCTTCATGACCTGAGCCACCCCTGGAAATGGCCTGGGAAGGGGCCTCAGAGTCCAGGCCCAGTTTGGGTGGGTTCATCACTCAGCCACACTGTCAGGACCGACTTTGGGCAAAACCGCACGTGTATGCCAACCTGGCAGCCAATGCCCCAGCGCCGTCTCCTAGGTAGTGCTCCGATCCCCCTTCTCACGGGTTGGCCCTGCTGCCCCCTTCTTTGAGGAGCTCACGGCCAGGGCAGACTCAGCTGCGTGCGAAGCAGGAGGCAGGGCTGTAGCCCAGCCACCTCCAGCGATGACACTCAACTGGGCCATTTTAGAGCTAAAAGGGCCCTCTGACAGCCCCCAGCCCAATGACCTCATCCTACAAGGGGGGAAACTGGGGTCCAGTGAGAGGAAGGGACTTATCCAAAGTCATACAGGCTGCGACTCCAGAAGTCCAGAGGCAGGAAAGAGCAGAGGTAGGAAGGAGACTATGTAAGCTGGCCGGGAGCACTAAGGAGGGAGCGCAGAGGAAAATTCTAGAAGAGGCTCAACCAGAGTAGGAGAAAGAGCTCATGTCTCAGGCCATGCGACTTGGAGCTGTGGCTCTCTCATGGGCTCAGTAATGTGGACCCGCCCCGTGGGGCTATGGGACGGGGGCTGGAGTACCTGTAAAATGTGTGTGTGAGCATGGCACAGGGGGCCAGGAAGAGGGTGGGTCCCCAGATCACGGTAATGGACCTCGGAGTGCAAGGCACAGGTATTTATCAACCCTGTCTTCCAGACTGAAAACACCGAGTTAGGTAACTTGCCCAAGACCTCAGTGCTAGGAAGAGGTGGGGCGGGGATCATGCACAAGAGGCCCTGAGGCAGACACGGTGTTGAGGAGCTCATCTCTGGGAAGGGAGTGGGCAGAGGAAGCTGAGCAGATAGCACTCCCGAGAGAGGCAGGGCTCCCCGGTCTCCTACCTTCCCTTGGAGCCATGCTTTGCACTGAGAGTGGGAGCCCAGTCAGCTGCCCGGGGGTCAAGGGGTAAAAGACGCTCAGTGGGGGACCCCTGAGATGACCGCATGGCGTGTCCGGGCTGGCGCAGCTGGGCCGGCTCCCTACTGCAGATCACCTGACGACTTAGCCGCACAAACTCTGTCCCCAGTTTCTGTGGCCCGGGGGTTCGGACAGAGCGTAACAGGGATGACTTGTCCCTGCTCCACAGCATCTGGGGCCTCTGCTGGGAAACCTCCAATGGCTGGCCGGTCAGATGGCTGGGCTCAGGGGGGACTGGTGCCCAGACATGGCGTCTCCGTGTGGCTTGGGCTTCCTCACAACATGGCAGCCTCAGCTAGTGGTGCTTCTCAGCTCTCACATGTGGCTCAGGGCTCCAAGAGAGAGTGTTCCAGGCACCAAAATGGAAGTCACATGGTCTTTACTGACTTAGCATCACTTCTGACCTTCTCTGTGGGGTGAAGTGGTCACAAACCTGCCCAGATTAAAGAAGTGGGGACATAGACCCCATTTCTCAATAAGGAAAAGTGTGAAAGAATTTGTGGCCGTGTCTTTGAAACCACCACATTCGTCATGGTGGCCCAGCAGCCTGGTAGGGGAGCCCAGCAAGGACGCATCCCGCCATGACAGATCCGCAGAGGCTGAAGGAAGTCAGGGTCAGTCCGGCAGACCCAGGACTCAGCCAGGGCCACACAAGCCTCCTCTACCTGCCCCACCGGCCCCTTGCACCCTGCCTGTGACTCAGCCTGTCCCTGGAATGATCACATGGTTAGACCAAGCGCTCACAAAGGCAGGACTTCGAGCTCACCTCTGCTTTGGCAGGATGACCTTGAGTGAGTCATGCGACATTTCAGGGCCTCTGGGCTCCTCTCCTGCACAACAGTGGATGCTTCCTCCTTTCCAGGGTTCTGAGGAGGAATGGAAGAAAGAACATATGGGAAATGCAGACATCCAGTAGGCTCCTAGCAAATGCTGGTTTCCTTCCAGGGAGAATGGGGTAGGGCGGGGGTGCCACATGCACGGAGAGGATCTAAGGGCCTGACTCACTGGGTTCTCTCCCGGGGACTTAACCAAAGCAGCATGTCTGCACTTGAAGCTGCAGCAGGCACCTCTTGGGCCTGTGGCTCCTGGCTCTAATTACAGCTTTCTGGACATGTTTCCTGTTTGGGAGCTGGCAAGGTACCCTCAGAGGAGCCACAGATAATGAGCAGCTGGCTGCAGAGCCTCCATCCGCGAGGGCACTGACCCCGGAGCAGGCCTGAGCAGGCCCACCTAGGAAGGAAGAAGGCCCTCAAAGTCACCTGGTCTCAGTACTGTCTTGCACCCCCCCGCCTCCAAACACACACACACAGGACCACCACCATGGCCACAGGATTTCCCAGTCTCCACTCATACGGCGCCGGTGACAGGATCCTCACTACCCTGCAGACAGCATGCTAACTTCCTAACAGTACAGGTGCTTAGAAGCAGGTCCTTCAACTGCCAGCTACCCATCCTCAGGTCCACCAAGGAGAAAAGTGCCATAGAATGGAAGAAAGGACACAGCCTCTGGGGGCCGGAGGAACTGGGTTAAAATTCTGACCCTACCATTTTCAGGTTCTGTGAGCTTGCTCAATCCCTCTACCTCTTTGAGCTTCAATTTCTCATCTGTGAAATGAGAATACTCCTACCCAGTGGAGGGAGGCTGGGCGTGGCAGGTGGAGTGAACTGCCACAGCACGGATGAAAACACACGGCACACTGTAGAGGCCAAATAAATGTTGCTGTCTCCCTCTTCCCTCTTGGACACTTTGCATTAGGCCAGAGACACTCTCAGACTGAAGCAAGTGACCATCCTGCAGAAACAGTCGTATGCCGGCCGAGAGAACCAAGGGGCCAGAAGGCCATCTCCTCGGCTACAAGACCTCATGGTCAGCTAGAGAGGGCTGGGGGTGGGCAGCAAGCTTTCTCATTTCTGCTAGTGCAACTGGACATCGACTGAGAGAAGAATGGGACGGTGGAAGTTTGGATGGATGGATGGATGGATGGATGGATGGATGGATGGATGGACAACTGAACAGACAGTTTAAACAAGTATCTAAGCAAAAACACTAATTTGAAGAGATGTTTGCCCCAGGAACCTCAATGCACCCCCATGTTCATTGCAGCATCATCCACAGTAGCTGAGATACGGAGATGACCTCAGTGTCCGTCAGTGGATGGATGGATAAAGGAGGTGTGGTAGATAAATAATGTACATAATATATAACGGAATAGGCATATAATATATAATACATGATGGAATATTACTCGGCTATAAGAAAGAATGAGATCTTGCCCATTTGCAACAACATGCATGGACCTGGAGGGTGTTGTGCTAAAGGAAATAAATCAGACAAAGGCAAATGCCACACGATCTCACTTCTATATGGCACCTAAAAAACAAAACCAACAATCAAACCAAAACCAAGCTCAGAGATACAGAGAACAGACCAATGATTGCCCATGTGGTGGGGAAGAGAGCAAAAAAAGGGGAAGGGGATCAAAAGGCACAAACTCCCAGCTGTAAAGGAAGTCAGCCCTAGGGATGTAACGGACAGCATGGTGACTACAGTTAATAACGTTGTCTTGGTGTGTGAAAGTTGTTTAAGAGAGTAGATCTTAAAAGTTGTCACACAAAAAAAGAAAAAAAAAAAGACAAAAAGAATCTGTGATTGTGAACGGTGGCAGATGGTACCTAAGCTTACCGTGGCGGTCATTTCGTAATATATACAAATATTGAATCATTATGTCGTAGACCTGAAAGTAATAGAATGCTGTGTGTCAATTATACCTCAATAAAAGGACCCATAAATAAACTGGTTACTAAGTCTAGCCAGGAGACGCCCGCCCCCTTCTAACGCTAGCTCTACTGGATGTCGCATTTTTGTTGAGAAACTGTGTAAGCAGTGATTTCTAAAATTTATAAGCCTCGGGGGACGCCTTGTAAAATGCAGAGTCCTAGGAGCCACCAACAGAGATTGCCACTGCAGGTGCGTGGCGGAGCCCGGAGTCTGCGTTGCTAACCGGCTCCGGATTGCTGCTGCTGCTCCACAGGCCACACTTTGAGAAGCTCTGGAGTAAAGCAGAACAGCTGACCAACAACACCCATCAGAAAACAGGCCCGTGGGCCAGATGGGGTCACCTGGCCTGGGGCGCTTCAGCAGGCAGGGGAAGGAAAGGGCCCCTCCCGGCCCTGGGATGCCCAGGGAGACAGGACCACCCCCCATCTTCCACCTCTTCCAGTCTCCCCCCCAGCCCCCGCCCCCCCCCACACACACACCCTGCTCGGAGCGGTCAGTCTGGGCTCTCTTACAAGCTGCAATGGCTTCCTTAGGTCCAGAAGATCACACTGTCCTGTAGAGCGTCAGCCTGCACAGAAATCCCAATAAATAGGTGAGGTGTGCAGGGGCCACACAGGCTAGCCACCCATGACAGGCCTTCCAGCAGGAGGGAGGAGCCCCATCAAGAAGGGACTCCGGCCTCCTGGCTTCTCAGACATACACACATGCACACGCATGCACGTATACACCTCAGACACCCCCCTCCCTGGGGGTCCCGTGGCTGCTGGCCACAGAGCCAGGGTTCAGGACTCAGCTCCAGCACTAACTTGCTGCATGGCCTTAACCAAGTCACTTTCCCTCTCTGGGTCTGAGTTTCTCTGCCTGAGGTGGTTGGACGTGGCCTGGTCTCGGGAGAGAACTAGTCGTACCTGAGCCACCGATGTGTTCGCTTATTAATTCTTTGGTTCAACAGATATCTGTTGAGCAATTCCTGTAAACCGGATCTGAGCCACGGCACTGAACAAAAGAGCAATGAAAGTCGTGCCTCGTGGAGCTGGCCCGATCTTTGTACCAGATGTTTTATCCCTCATTGTGCCTTCACCCCAGACAGCACAACAAGCTGGCCCTGCTGATCCCTGCCTTACGGACGGGGAAACTAAGTCACCGAGGAGGTGGCCGAGCTGCGGTGCAGACAGTCAGGGGGTCCGTAAGCCATCACATAGCCCCGAGATCTCTGCCCCTGCGGCCTCTAGCTCTCTGCTGGGGTGGGGGCCGTCCCCTCCCCAGGACCCCTCACCAGCATCCTCTGAGGTCTGCTACCCCAGAGGGAAGTAGAAAAAAAACAAAAGCCATGGGAGAAGCTGTCCCCATGTAGCCCCAGAGTTTTGGGCACTTCAGGCTGGGCCAAAGCTTCTACAACTGCCCCCGGACGGCGATTCCAGGCCAGGCTACCCTCTCCGGGGGTAAGTACCCTGAATCCCATGGTGCTCTAGGAGTACTGGCAGGTCCTTCTTGGGGCTCCATCCCCACCCACCCCTCTCGCCACTCACCCCAAAGGCCCATGCATGACCCAAGAGGCAGAGCGAGCTCACACTGCAGGCACGGACACAACACAGCACCGGAAAAATGACACGAGCTCTGCTTCTGTGCCCTTCCCCACAGTTTTGCAATCCAGACACTAGAAGGAGGCTATTTCAACTTTTAACACACAGGAAGCTTAGCGTCGCTATGGAAAATAAACTGTATTTGGAGTTACTATGCAGGGTGGGAGACAGCACCGTGATCTTTAGAGTGCTTGGGGCCCTAAAGGTCTCAGCCGGCTTTGGCCCCGTGCCTCGCCCTCCCTCTTTGAAGATGTGCCCGGTCTTTTCCCACGGCCTGGAAGACTCTCCCTCTCCCCTCCGCCTCTCTAAATATGCCCATCTGTCATGGCTCCGTTCACCTCCTGTGTCCTCAGGAAGCTACTAGAAGCCCCACTGGCTCTCCCAGGTCCCACGGATCCAGCTCCATCTGCAAGAATCACCGCACTCTTAGATCCTGTGTCCTGCCCTCGGCCGGCTGCCGGGATCCTCCGGCATCTGTCAGGTTGAGGAGGAGCCAGCTGAGAGGAGTCCCCGCAAGGGCCACATCAGGGACAGTCTAGGACACCGGTTCTTCCAGAGGCCCTGCAAAGTGAGAAGGCATTGTTTGCCTTGTGTACTCTCTTTCTTTCATAAACAAATGCACAGAGAGGTTTTCCAGAGGCATCGACAAATTAAATCCAAAAGCAGACATGGGAACCCAGCTGTCTTCTCTGAGGTGAGTCATTAAAGCGATCTGCAAAAACGTAAAGTGATGTTCCTTTCGTTTTAGAAAATAGCTATTTTTCTTGAAAATGTATGATGCTAATATGCAGTGGTTTGGTCTTGTTCTACGAGAATAAGTATTTTACGATTTCTCAGCTTTAATTTCTAATACAGTAAATATCCGTAGCTACAACCACATAAACAGAAGCTCTTTCAAGTCTCTGATAACTTTAATAGTGCAACAGGGCCTTGAGGCCGAGTTTGAGGACGCCAGGTTGAAGAGAGAGTGCCCCTGGTCCACAGCTGAACAGACGAGGGGCGGTGGGGGGGGAGTGTCTGACCATCAGGCCGCAGGAACAAAGGCAGATGGGGGCCGGGGGCCGGGCAGGGGGCCTGGCAGGGGCCGAGAGAGGCCCCAGGCTGCAGACCTTGGGTAGGGAAGCAGGAAGCAAAAGGGGGCAGAGGAGAGCCAGAAAGGAGATCCGGAGAGAATCCCAGAGGATGTAATGGTATAGCAGCTGCATCCATGAGGACCAGGGCTGGGGTCCAGGGCGGATATGGGGAGAAGAAGAACGGAACCCCGGAGTTGCCCTGGAAGGGAAAGAAAGAAGCAGAGTGATAAGGAAGGAGGCCCACCGGGGGCGATGCCGAACTGCAGCTATTGTGGATGCTGGCGATGGGCACCGGGAGGGCTCTCACCACCACCCCCACACACACATGCCACAAGCCTACCCGGCCCGCAGCGCAGGGGAGGGGCCTCCCCCAGGTCCTCTCCTTTCCAATCAGCCCCCCCTTACTCCGGGTAAGCTGAGTACCTCTGGTCTTTGCCATCCTCCAAGCCCGACCGACACGGCCGTGAGCCCTGTTCCGGCTCCAGGACCCTGGGCAGGCACAGAGCGTCCATCCCTGGGTTGTCAACAGGGAATGATGAGTCCAGCTCAGGGAGCAGGGGAGGGCTCGCGGAGAATGACGTCAGAACATGTGCAGAGGGCCTGGCACGTGCCGATCGCTCAACAGGTGCAGCTAATATTAGTCTGGGTGCTCCGGCCTCGACGGCGACCGTTATTATTAGTGGTGGTATTAATATCCCAGCAGGAAATGGTCTTCAAGGTCACAGAGCTCCCGATATGACTGAGAGACAAACAAGAAGGCCGGGAGCTGCCAGAGGCAGAGCCGGAGTCAGAACCCACTTCGGGGTCCTGGTGAGACCGTAAGCTCCCGGGGGGCCGGAGACGTGCGCCGTCCACGCTCACAGCGCCACCCCTTCCCTCTCTCCACACTTACTTTTTTGGACACGTCTCACGGGCCAGGCACTCTGCCAGCTGCTGTCTGCTCGCAACACGGCTTGGCCCCAAATTGGTTCAATCGATGTTTGTGGATCGATCCTTGTCCTCTCCCATCTGGCTGGCCACGGAGAATCTAGGCCAGGCGTGGGCTTTGGAAGGGGCCCCATGAGCCACCCCTCTGGTCGCCAGTAACAAAAACACAGCTGCTAACTTTGAGTAGCTGGTACCTGCCACCTGCCCCGGGTCCCTGCATCCTCGTCCCTGAGCCAGGGGGGAAACAAGACCCAGAGAGGCTTAGTGCCCGTCTCAGGACACACAGCCACACCTGAGAGAGCCGGCGATGGGAAGTCAGGCCTCTCCGTGCTGAGCATGGGTGGGGCGGCCACGGAGGGCGCAGGCAGGTGGACGCGGACCTGGACATGCCTGAGGGTGGGGAGCAGAGAGCAGGGTCTCGAGGGTCTTTGGGGGCAGAGGGGAAGGCCTGGGAGGGGAATCTGTGCCGGTGTGGCATTCCAGAAACGGGGCCCCTAAAACAGTCACTTCTCCTACCCTCTGGTACGGGGAGCAACTCCCTCCGCCCGATCTCCTGCTCAAGTGGTAGGGCGTCCCTGCACCTGAGCGGCATGGCTGGCAGGTGCACCCAGGATGGCCCGGGCGGGACTCGGGGGTGCCTCGGAGCCGACAGGGATGGAGCAGCCTCGCACCCACAGGGGAGCAATGACTCGCTTCACCCTGGTCTCCTGATTGGCTTTGGGTGTCGCAGGGGGAGCAGAAAAGAGAGCCTGGAGCAGGGAACGAGCCTCCAGGTGCAGCGTCGGCGAGACCCGGGGCAGGGGGTTCCGGGCCCCGTCCCGAAGCAGCGGCTCTGCTGGAAGCTGGGGCAGGGACCCCGGCCACCCTGCCATGGGGCTGCGGCCACAAGGCTGGTCCTTGGCCCCCACTCAAGTCTGCCGCTGATCTGGGCCGGCTTGGCAGGGAGCGGGGCATGGGGGCAGGCGTTCCTCTCCAGGCTACAGGGAGGAGCCGCGCTGCTGAGGCCTGGGCTGCTGTGCTCACGGGAAGGACACGGGGCCATCGGCAGCCGGGACCGCTCCTCTTGCACTGATCCCTGAACAGGCCATGTGGGGAAGAAAGGGCAGCTGTGCTCAAAATGCCCCTGGGGGTGGTGGGGGCGGCGAGGTGCAAGGAGCTGCCCTGGTCAGCACCCAGGAGGCTTGAGGCCTGGTGCAGCGCTGCCTCCAGCTCCCTGGGTGTCCTTTTTTTTTTTTTTTTTAAAGATTTTATTCATTTATTCATGAGAGACACACACAGAGAGAGGCAGAGACACAGGCAGAGGGAAAAACAGGCTCCTTGCGGGGAGCCCAATGTGGGACTCTATCCAGGTCCCCAGGATCACGCCCTGGGCCGAAGGCAGGCACCAAACCACTGAACCGCCCAGGGATCCCCTCCCTGGGTGTCCTCGGCCAAGTCGGTGACCCACTGCCTCTGAAGCCCCCGAGGCAGCTCTGTCGTCAGGTGACCTGTGCACCACCCCCCCGGCACCTGCACACACACATGCACACACTCAGGCAGCACTTGTGCCCAGCGTGGGCTCCATAAAGCGCCCCCGGCCTGCTGCGGAGGGGACGGCGAGGCAGGCCAGGCAGCAGGCCCACAGCAGGGCCCCAAACAAAGGCGGTGGATGGGGGGGGAGCGTTGGCAGCGGGAGGAATGGGGGAGGGTGGCTCGGGCTGGGGAGGGATGTGGCTCTGAGCCTAACAGGCCACCAGCAGCCGCAGCATCTGCTTTTTCTCACCTCTAAAGGGAATCGATTTGTCTCTGACTGATTTCCCTGACGTCTAGTTTTCTTCTCCGCCCGGCTGTCAGCCCAGCCACCGTGCGGGGGGAAGCGGGGGGAAGAGCCCTGGCCGCCTGCCTGCCTGCCTGCCTGCCCGCCTCCCCCCACCTGCCCCCCACCTGCCCAGAGCACCTCCCCCCACCTCACACTCTCACACTCACACGCCCAACAAAGAAACCCACACCCACACCACAGCCACCCTCCCAGACACCCACGCTCCCATCCAGACAGGCGGACCTGCCACACGCGGTGCAAACACTCCCACCCAGACAGACACAGACACACACGTTCCCACCCAGACGCAGCACACACGCAGCTCCACACACACACCCCGGCACCCCAGAAGCACTACCACAACCCTGCACCGCACACACACACACAAGGTCACGCACCCTCATACACACACACACACACACACACACACACCACACTGCCACAGTCCGACACCAAAATGAGCATCGACACACTCGCAGAGCTCACCCACACACGCAGTCTCACACTCCCAGACGGCACAGACCCACGCACACACCCCCACGCAACCTGCAGGTGCACAGCCACGCGGCCTCCACCCCTACTCGCGGGCTACAGTCCCCACCCTCACACTCACACTCCCTGCACCCAGCAGCACTACCACGGCCCACAGGGACACCCCACAGGCACGCACATGTACACACTCCCACACCACTTCCACACTCGGGCAGCTGTCTCCTGCGTCCACCCCGCCACCCCGCCACCCTACCATGGACCAGGGCAGCTCTTCTGGAGCCTGCTTGAGGATGTCACCCTCATGCTGCCGCTGCTTGTGCTTGCCAAGGACCTGGCAGGGAAAAAGGGCTTGGTAGGGGGAGGCAGGTAGATGTGGGTGGTCAGGAGGTGGCCGTGGGGGGCTGAGGGTGACCGCGTTCTTTTGTGGGGACCGGCTTGCTGCCGAGAGCCTGGGTGAGGAGCAGGACCCTGGCAGGGAGTGAGTGATCTGGGGAGGGGAGGTGTAAACCCTCAAGGTCACCAGGATCTCCCCAGCTGGGTTCTCCATATCATGAGCATTTCAGCAAGGCCTCCCGGCTCCGTGGGACCCTGGCTGCTCAACAGCCTTGATGGCGGGAAACAGAACAATAAAGACACAGACGGATGTCTTCGCTGCCACCATAGCATCCGATTGCATCCTGCAAACACCCACCAGGGTTGCCATTATTCTCATCCCCTGGGTGAGGAAACTGAGGTGTGGATTAGTTAAGGGACTCATCCAGGGCCCCACATGCTCCGTGAATGTAGGCCTCGGACTCGAAGCCAGGTGTCCTGACGGCATGGCCAAAAATCCAGTCCCAACCAACCAAACCCAGAAAACAACCCACCTGCCCTCAGGAAACCCCATAAGGCCAGTCCACGAAGCCCCCCCCCCAACTTGGGGAACATGGAAACAGCCGTTGGCACGGTCCCTGGCAGGGCGCACATGTGGTGGATGCGTGTCTACACACATGTGCGTGCAGAAGGTACGTGGAACTGTGTGTGACTGTCAAGGCGTGTGATCGTCAAGAGTAGGCAGGGCGTGTGGGAGCAGGCTCTCCGGGCAGATGTTGGAGAGGGTGTGCCTGTGTCTAGTAAGGTGCGTGTGGCCATATGGGTGTGGGAAGCCGTGGCGGGGAGGGGGGCATACTACAGGCAGACCCAGGCATGACTTGGGTTCACGCACATGAGAGGTGCGTGTAGGAGGGCCTCGTGAGCCTGTGGGGCTGTGTGTAGGCGTGGCAAAGGCGATGGGCATGCCCATAGATTCACACACGGGCCTGAGAGTAGGGGGGTGCACGCCCACCGCGCCACGTGCCCACTGCGGTGTCTATGCAGACCACGGGTGGGCTCCCCTCCCATACCCTGTGTGTGTCCTGGGCCCCTGCCCCTCCCCTGGGCTTTGTCGGGCCAGGAAGCTTTGCTCTCAGGGCAGCCAGCAGATAATTGATTAATAGAGCCGGTTCTTGGCTCTTCAAGGTCTGGCTGGAGATAAGCAGGGGCGGGAGCATCAGCACAGAGTAGGTGCTGAGGATTCAGGAACCACGGCCACCCCCATCCCAAGCCCTCCTCCCTCTGCTGTCGGGGGTCCCCACGCTCACCACAGCAGCACGCCAAAGTCATGGCCACCCCGGAGGGCAGGGACCGAGGCAGGGAGCCCACCTGCCCCGGGGCCTGGCACAGAAGCCGAGCTGAGTGATGCCTGCTGAGTGAGCCAACTCCCAGCTGCGCGTCACTCCTGCCTGCGTCCCTTCGTTCCAACACCTGACCTAGCGCCTACCCGGTACCCGGCTGGGGTAGCTCCCGGAACCCCAGAGGCCCATCAGACCCAGGCCCTGCCCAGGACAACCACAGGCCGTGTAGCCTCTGGGGCCCATTCCAGGCCAGTGAGGCAGACCAGGGGATGGTAACATCCACCCCTACAGATTGGTCCCATGGGAAGGAGCCACAGAGCTCGGGCCTGCCGCGATTTGGGGCCGGGGGGCAGGGGAGGTGTCTCTGGCAGACATCAGGAGGGAAGGCGTACTTGGGAATGAATGAGCAAGCAGGTCATGGCTGGGGACAGCACTGATAGGAGGCCACCCCCCACCATGTGCTTTCTATTATGTGCTGGACACCGTGCTGCTGAGCAGTTTAGGGTGACAGCTGCTCAGCGTTGTAGGAAGCCCTCACAGGTAAGGACTCTTATTATCCAAGCGAAGGACCTTATCTGGAAGACTTGAGACAAATGAGGGAGGTGGACAGATGGGATTCTGGGAAGACCCAGCCCCTGCCCTAAAGGATGCCAGGGAAAGATGCATCAGTAGTCAACAGAGTCCTTTCAGGCCTTGATGTGAGCCCAGGGAGGCCCATCTGGGAGTTCTCACCTCCTTACCTACAAGGTAATAGATTTGGGTTGTTTTGAGCCATGACTTTTGTGGTCATTTGTTACAGCAGCAATAGGAACTGATACATGGCCCCATGTCCCCCTCCAGCTGCACTCCTCTGGTGACAGGGAACTCTCTCCCACCTCAGCCAGCTGTCACCGTTACAAAACCCCTCCCCATGATCCAAATCGTTCCACCAGATGGCTTTCCAATATGCCAGCTCAGTCCCCCCCAGGTCCCCAAAACAAGCCACTCTCTGCCTTTCTGATGTTTGAAGGTGCTGATCACGGGAGGCATCCTCCTCCGTTCTTTCCTTCTCTTTGCCCAGCATTCCTGGATTTCTGTTCTCCTGGCCCCACCAGAAACTCCTGCCAATGAAATCTTATTTCCTGTTCCTAGCAGGGCTCCCTCTTGCCCAGGCCCAAGTTCTCAGGAGCGTAGACTCAGCCTGCCGACCAAGGAGGCAGCGGGGTAGGACGGAGGTCATGGCTTCTGCTGATGGTGTGGCCTTGGACAAACCCACACCTTCTCTGGATCTCTGATGCCCCATCTGTATAGTGGGATGAAACCCCAAGAGCTCCGTGGAGGGTCTTGGGCTAGAGGGGGTCTTACCCACCCTGGTTCCTTTGCCAACACAGCTCCCAAGCACCTGCCTTCAACCGTGTTGCTTGTCATTAATAGAGAGGGAGAGGGAGAGCCTGGGGAGGGGAAGGAGAGGAGAGGAGAGGAGAGGAGAGGAGAGGAGAGGAGAGGAGAGGAGAGGAGAGGAGAGGAGAGGAGAGGAAGGAGAGGGGAGACCTACATCACCTACATCCCTACAGAAATTGTATTCGAATGTTTTATTATGTGCTCTGGCTCGGGCAGCACCTTAGTTAATGGTGTGTCAGATGATGGTACAAATTTATAGCTGACGGTTTACATCACAGACAGCTGGAATGAATGACAATAAATTAATTTAAAGTGCTACCAAAGTGTTCCCCAAAGTATATGTGCTTATGAGCTCTGGGCTAATAATTTATAAATGCATGCCTTTTATAATCCCGGTCTTAAGGCTTGAAAGCAGCTAGTTAAAAAGCAGTCACATGACATAAATTACTTTTATTAATATCACAAGTGCATGATTAGGGTGGTGGAAATGGTGGTCACCCACCCATGGTTTCTGCAGCCCAGACCCCTTCCTTCCTCCTTGTCTTCTCATCCCGAGGCGCCTGGACCTCACAGTCCCAGTCTCCGTCCCCCTCCCCAAACCCCTTCAGCCTGCCAGGACCTCATCCCCTCTCCTCGGGTGCCAACCACTCCATGTCCATCATGGGTTCCCTCTTCTGAGGAGTTGTTGTGACATCTACATGCTCCTCAGAGAGGAGAGAGCAAATATCTTTTATGTGCAGACAATCAACTCATTCACACAGGTTCAGAGAGCCAGACTTCACTGAGCCCCTGGTGCTTCACCCGTAAGGTGGACCTCATAGGGCCATTGAGAGAATCGATGAAGGCCCCATGTTAGTGCTCAACAATATGTGTTTTTCTTGAGAGGCTCTCTCTACTACCTATCCCCACAAGGGAGAGGAAAATCCAAAGTAGGCCATACGACCCAGAACCTGATGGTTGGTTGACCTATTCTGATCTTCTTGAGAAAATATTGGATGATTCTACCCTCCTAGACAACTATTCCAAGCTCTCTACTCCCTAAAGCCAATCCTACAACATATGCCATGGACCCTAAACCCTGCCATTTTCTCGATGGATTCATCTATTTTCTCCTTCAGGCTCACCTTCTCCTATATTACATGAAAGATTGTCCAAATTCTTAGCGGGTCTCCTCATCAAGAGGTGGAATCTCCTACCCTACGCCTTCCATCAGGGCTGGCCTGTCACTTGTCTGACCTACAGAATGTGGTGGGAGTGAAACCATGTAACTTCCAGAACTGGATCGTAACTTCAAGGCAGCTTCTGGTTTGGAGCTCTTGAAATACTCTTTCTTGGAATCCAGCTGCTGTGCTGTGAGGAGCCCAGGCAGGGTGGAAAGGCCACATGGAAAAGAACCAAGATGTTCCGGTTGTCAGCCCCAGCCGACGGCCAGCAGCAGCTGCCAGCCATGTGAGTGAGCCACGCTGGTGTTCTAGTCCAACCTGCAGGTGACCACAGCCCCAGGTGAGCCAGCTGAGCCCAGCCAGTCCAAGAATTTTGAGAGGTAATAACCAGTTATTGTTTTAGGACATTAAGTTTGCGGTGGTTTGTCACTCAGCAATAGGAAACCAGAGACCCCTCTCCATTGGCTGCCTCGTGTCAGCACTTAAACGGACGCAAGCTTCACTCATCTAAAATCCTCCCTTGGTCCCATGTCGCTCCCCATCCCCACCCACTCCCCCCATTCACGACCAAACCGCAGGATAGAGAAGTACATCTGACCGGAATCCCCTTCCACGTGTTCCTCAGCAGCAGCGCTCTGGCACCTCTGAGGTCAGCAGGGGCTGGCTGTCCTCAGGCCCCTCCATGTGGTTGGCTTGAGCCTGGTGCCCCCCACCTCCCCTTTTGGGGCCCCTCCTCATTGGCTCCTCAGTGCGCTGCGGGGTCTGCACCTCATCCTGCCTGACGTTTCCTTCTGTCTCACTTGTCACTTCTTTCCCTCCTCTTTAAGTCCTGCTGTTCCTCAGGCCTCCGTCTCAGGCCCACGGCCCTCCATGCTCTTCACCCATCCCTCCCTCCTCCGTGCTAATGCCCCCAGCCCTGTGTGTCCAGCCCAGATTCCCTCTGATGGCCCCAATACCCAGCTGCCTGCTGCACCCTTTAGACGTGCACACAGTTTTACTCAGCAATTCCCACATTCGCTCATCACCTCTACACCGCTGCCTGCTCCTTACTTGCACCTCTTCCAGGGATGGGCACGACCGTCTATTCGGCTGCCCAGGCCCCATATCTGGGATCTAGTCTTATTCCATTCTACCTCCTCCCCACACAAAATCAGTCACCAGATTTTGGCTGTATTGAAGTCAGTCTAAAATCTATTCTTCCCATGGCCTTCACTCAGGTCACCTCCATCTCTTACCTGGGATACTTATGACACGGCCACTGGTCTTCTAACTTGCCCTGACACACCCAATCCTTCCTCTTCCCTGTAGTAGAGACCCTAATTATATCACTTTGTCAACTGAAAGCCAAATCCATCGATGTGACTTATTCGCCCTCTCTACCTGTCCCAGGACCACCTCCCCAGTCCCAAATCTGACCACTCCCCATAATCACACTGGATCCTTCCTCTGAAATGCTATGTGCCATTCCTCTACCAGGCACACCCTCCCCGCCCCCCATGGTCCAGCAAACAGCACCTCCTAGAGCCCTTGACTTCCTGGGGAAGCCTCGTTTGCCCCACCTACCACCCACCACCTACCACCCACCACCTACCACCCACCACCCACCACCCACCACCTACCACCCTGGAGTGGCTGTCCCCGCTGTCTACCTCACCACACCTTTGTCCCACTTTTCCTTTCTCCCAGTACTGATCTCCCTTGATGTGAACCGCTTGATGAGGTATCTGTCTTTTCAGCTCAACAGTCAGTTCTGAGGGGGCAGGAGCCATTTGTTATGACCCAGCACAACCATTGGCACAAAATAGATAATCAATAAATATTTGTGAATTAATGAATGATAAGAAAGTCTGAAAAAAACGTCATCACCTTGTCTCCTCCAATTTTTTTCAAGGAATGGTTTAACACATTCACAGAGGAGTCCCCACTTTCCTCCTCCATTCCCCTACTTAGCCACCCAACACCATTTATGAAGCACCAAGTATGTGCCCAGCCTTGGAAAGAACAAGTCAATATCAAATTTATGAATCGACAATACACCCCAGAAATAAAAAGGACTGAACTACTGATACACACAGCGATGTGGATGCATCTCAAAAGCAATACGGTAAGTAAAAGAAGCCAGATGACAGACTATACACTGGATGATCCCGTTTATATTATATTCTAGAAAAGGCAAAACAAAAGGATCAGAAAACATATCAGGACTCCCAAGGCGTGTACCACAAGAGAACAAATCAGGGGAAACAGAGTTGTCTTTTTAAAACTAGCCTCTAAAGTTATTAGGCATCATTTCTGTCACATTCTATTCATTAGAAGCGAGTTGCTAAAGCCAGGCCATCTTGAAGGGGAGGGGAATAGAATCCACCTTTTGATGGGAAGGGTATCAAAGAAATTGAAGACAAGATTTTGAACCATCATAGGTATTACCATTGGACTGCCAGGTGATGCCATGTCCACCAGGCCCAAGGGCCCCAATGGACTAACATTCACAGTGTCTATAAGCAATGGAGCACCAGGGACACGTGGATGGCCCAAAGGCAGCTTTTTTTCTTTGCAAGAATGTCATCATAATAATATTAAAAGACTATTTTGGAAGAGAAAAATCACCCCTAATTTCTACTTATACTTTGTGTGACCCTAAGTCATTTACCCTCTCTGTGCATCAGTTTCCTGATCTGTACAATAGGCATAGTTATAGTCCCTACCACATGGTGTTATTGTGAAGATTAAATGAGATAATTGTGTCAAGTGCTTAGAGAAACACATGACAGATGGCAATTCCTAATAACACACTGTTTTCTACAAGCTGGTTGGAGGAGTAAATAAGATATCCATGGAAAGAGCTTAGAGCAGCACCAGCCTAGTGCATGAAAATCAATCAATTGTATGTTGTTATTATTATACTTATAATCACAATTAGCCATTACCTCCTCAAGAACTCCAGGATAATAGCCATGACAGAGGAGTTGGTAATCCAACTAGCCCTACCACCATAAAGAAAGGAAAGAAAGGGGAAACTGAACAAACTAAGAAACACCAATTTTCACATAGAAGCACAGATCAGTGACTCCTGAGAGAAGGGAAACAGAAGACATGTGCTTTATGATTTTCTCACTTTTCTAACTGGGAATACGTTCCAGACCACTGAACAAAGAGAGAATCCAAGAAGAGTACAGCAGTCTCACTGAGCTGATGAGTCAGAGATTGGAACACAGGAAGGCCTTGGCTACTGGAAGTTGTAGGCAGAGACCAGAGAGAAGGGAGCTAAACAGAGAAAGCTCTAGAAATCTGCATAGTCTTACAATAAATTATAAGCTGTGTGTGTCTACAGTGAGACTTGATTAGGGCCATGCAAGGATTAGGACCATGCAAGGACCATGGTATAAGGCAAATTTATCAGAGAAAATATTACTAGCAGGGAGCTGTGCATTTGACAACTAGCAGAGCTCACTAGAGCTGGGACACTTTGAGTTCCAAACAATCAGAGCAGAGAGGCTTTATTGACTTAACAAAGCTTTAAAAATGAGCCCCAAAAGGAACAATTGGTCTGCAAGTAAACTACCTGTCAAAACAATATCTTTATTACTCTTTGAGGGAGACCACAAATTCCAAATACTCTGCAAGGAAATGGCACAATGTCTAGCATCCAAACAAAAACTACTAGACATCCAAGAAAGCAGGAAAATGCAACTCACAACTAGAAGAAAAATACCAATAGAAACAAAAATAATGGAATTAGCAAACAAACACATTAAAGTGATTATCATAAAAATATTCAAGTGTTTAAAATATATAAAATATAGAGATAAATGGAAACCACACACACAAAGAAATAACAGAACTTCAGGAGCTGAAAAACATAATCTGTGAAATGAAAATTTCACCAGGAAGGAATTAATAGCAGATAAGACACTACCAATGAAAAGAACCATGAAGTTGAAGACAAGACAACAGAAACCACAAAGGAAATTAGAAAATATTTTGAATTGAATGAAAAAATAACAATATATCAATATTTGTAGTATGCAGTTAAAAGACTGGTTCCATGGACATGTATAGCTTTAAATGAAATAAAATGATACTTTGAAAACATTAGTGCAGAAAAGAGTTAACAGAGTCAGCTTGAGACTGTTCTCCTTTTAAAAAGGCCAATTTACAAGGTGGACCCCTGCTTGGCATTTGGGAATTTACATCTCAGGAGAGTTCCCATCATTCCTTGATAAAAGGGGTTTTCTGATCCTATACTGTTTGTGTCAACAATATGGTTTATATTGAACACTACTTTCTTCCTGATAGTCTGGAATGTCAATATGTGCCAGGCAAAAAAGTACCTATATGATGTGCCCCAATAAAAATCCTGGGCACTGAGTATCTACTAGGCTTCCCTGGTAGACAATATTTCACATGTGTTGTCACAACTCATTGTCACATCCTACATAGCTCCACTATAAGCAGACTCTTGGAAACTTGTGCCTGGTTGCCTTCAAACTTCACATCATGTGCCTTTTCCCTTTGTAGTTTTGCTTTGTATCTTTTGTTACAATAAATCTTGGCAATGAGTATCACTTATATGCTGAGTTCTGAAATTTCTCCTAGAAAATAATTGAACCTGGAGGTGGTCTCGGGGACCCCTAACACACCATTGATCACCTAAGGAAGTTTAGACAAAGAAGATTAATTAAAACCAAAGTAAGTAGAAGGAAGGAAATAATACAGAGCAAAATAGACATATGCTAAAGAAACTGTATGAAACTAATACCTTATGCTTTTGAAAAAAAAAGGTCAATAAAAACCAATGAGACTCTAGTTAGACTGATTAAGAAAAATAAATAAATTATAAATTATCAATATCAGGAATTCAAGTTGGTTCATCACTATAGATCTTACAGATGTTAAAAAGATAACATCATGAGTAACTTTAAGATTATAAATTTGGCAACTTAAATGAAGTGATCAAGTTCCTTGAAAAACACAAATTACCAAAATTGACACAAGAAGCATAAAGCAAATAGTCCCATATCTATCACAGAAATTTAATTCATAAAATTTTCCCCTTAAGGAAATTCTAGGCCTCCATGGCTTCATAGAGAGTTTTATCAAACATTTAAATAATAAATAATACAAGTCATAAACTCTTTCAAAATAAGAGGCTGGAATGCTTCTCAACTTTTTCATATGGCCATCATTACCCTGGTATCAGTACCAGACAAAAATACCACAAGAAAATTACAAACCAATGAAAAATTAGAGTAAGCTTTAAAAAAATTAAAATTGACAGACTGATTCTAAAATGTATAAGAAAATGAAAAGGACCTATAATAATAAAACAATTTGGAGAACTTACATTGCTTGATATCAA
Organism: Vulpes lagopus; assembly: GCF_018345385.1. NCBI lineage: Eukaryota > Metazoa > Chordata > Mammalia > Carnivora > Canidae > Vulpes > Vulpes lagopus. Next base: position 59,633,644 of record NC_054826.1, on the reverse strand, counting down.
GACTTACCATACATTTACAGTGGTCAATAGAGTGTAGTATTGGTATAAGGCAAAACAAATAGATTAATAGAACAGAATAAAATTTCAAAATAGACCCATACACCTGTAACCAATTGATTTATTTTTCACAAGGGTGACACAGTTATTTAGTGGATTATGCTTGTAAAAAAATAAAAAAGAGTGTTAAAATAAATGGATATCAGACATCCAGTTTCCAACCTAATAGGTAAGGAGCTTGGAAGTCATCACTCCCTTTCTCCTAACAAAAAAAAAAAAGCTAAACAAATGAAAAGACAACTACTCTTCTTCGATCTATCAGCATTGAGTCCATGGAGCAAACCACTGTCTCAAAATTTGGAGAGACAGACAGGGATATACAAAGAATCACAAATTCCTGGAGCAGGAATCTCTGTGGGAATCAATACCAGGATCCTTGTATCTAAAACACCAAGTCTGTTTCCTAACAAAAATAATTACAAGACATACTAAAGGCAAAAACAAACAAAGTCAAGTTTGCTGAGACAGAGCAAGCATCAGAACCAGGCTCAGAACCAGAACCAGAATCATTACATCAGGAATTTAAAACAACCATAATTAATATAATAGGAGCTCTACAGTAAAAAGTAGGTACATGTAATGACCAATGAGTAATATAAGCAGAGAGATGGAAATTCCAAGGAAGAATACAAAAGAAATGCTAGAAATCAAAAAATACTGTAACAGAAATGAAGAATATCTCCGATAGGCTTATTAGTAGACTGGATATAGCTGAGGGAAAAAAATCTCCAATCTTGAGGACATCTCAATAGAAAGCCCCAAAACTGAAAAGTTTAAAAAAAAGGATTGGAAAAAATAAAATATTTAAGAACTGTAGGACAATTACAAAAAGAGTAATATAGTGCAGTGGGAGTACCAGAAGGAAAGAAAGAAAGGGAAGAAAGGTGGGGAGGGAGGGCGGAAGGAAGTGGGAGAGAAAGAGAGAGAGAGAGAGAGAGAGAGAGAAGAAAGAAAGGAAAGAAAGAAAGAAAGAAAGAAAGAAAGAAAGAAAGAAAGAAAGAAAGAAAGAAGAAAGAAAAAAGAAAGGAGGGGGAAGAAGCGAGGGAGAAGAGGAGGGAGGGAGAGAGAAATACTTAAAGTGATAATGACCGAAAAATTCCAATAATTAATGTTACCACACCACATATTCCAGAAAGCTCTGAGAACACCAAGTAAGATAAAGCCTAAAAATATCTACACATGGAACTGCACAAAATCAAAGATAAAGAAAAAAGTCTTGAAAGAAGCTGCACCTGAGGAGGGAGGACCCACTCTCATCTATAGAGGAGCAAGAATAAGAATTTATCAGACTGCTTGGAAACCATTCAAGCAAGAAGAGAATGGAGTGAGATATTTAAAGTGTTGAGAGAGGGGGAAAAAATTACCAACCTAGAATTCTGTATCCTGTCAAACTATCCTTCAAAAGTAGGGATAATCTGAGAGAGGCTTTCTCAGATAAACAAAAATTCAGGGAATTTGTTGCCAGAAGACCTGCCTTGCAAGAAATATTAAAAGAAGTTTTTCAGAGAGAAGGGCAACTTACACAGGTCAGACATTCAGATCTATATAAAGAAAGGAAAAGCATTAGAGAAGAAATAAGTGAAGGTAAAATAGGAACTTTAATTTTTCTCATTCTTAATTGATCTACCAGATGACCATTTGATCAACATAATAGCAATGATGTCATTGATGATTGTAGCTTATGAATAGGTGAAGTTAATGACAGCAATGATACAAAGGAACAGGATGGGTGAATTAAGCATAGTTTGTTATTATAAGGTGCTTGCACTACCTGTGAAGCAGTGTAACCTTATTTGGAAATGGAGTCAGATCCATTATAAATGTATATTGCAAATTCTTGGGCAACCACTAAAAAGGGTGGGAAAAAAAGATATAATTGATAGGCTAAGTAAGGAGACAAAACAAAGTCATACATGATTCTGACTAAAACTATAAAGGTGGGAAAAGAGTGGAAGACAAACGAACAGAGAACAAGGAAAATGACAGGAAACAGTAACAAATATGTTGAATAAAATAAATGGATATGCACATGGACTTCAACTCCACCTTGTGCCATTTACAAAAGTAAACCCAACATGGACCATACATCTAACATAAAAGGCTAAAATTATAAAATATGCAGAAGAAAACTTATGAGAAAATCTTTGTAACCTTGTTAGCAAGCAAAGATGCCTTTGACAAGTCATGAAAATCACTAACGTGCAAGCAAAAATCAATCAATTCGAACTTGGCCTTCCAAAAAATACCATTAAGAAAGTGAGAAGGTGGGGCCCCTGGGTGGCTCAGTGGTTAAGTGTCTGCCTTCGGCTCAGGTCGTGATCCTGGAGTCCTGGGATCGAGTCTCGTGCCGGGCTCCCTGCATGGAGCCTGCTTCTCCCTCCCCCTATGTCTCTGCCTCTCTCTCTGTGTCTCTCATGAATAAATAAATAAAATCATTATTTATTTATTCATGAGAGACACTGGCAGAGGGAGAAGCAGGCTCCATGCAGGGAGCCTGACGTGGGACTCCATCCCAGGACTCCAGGATCATGCCCTGGGCTGAAGGCAGGAGCTTAACCACTAAGTCACCCAGGGATCCCCCAATAAATAAAATCTTAAAAAAAAAAAAAGAGTGAAAATGTAAGCCATCGACTATGGGAAAATATTTGCAATATGTATTACCAACAAAGAAACTTATAACCAGAATTTATATGAGGAGTTCTCACAGCTCAGGAATAAGACAAACGACCCAGTAAAACTGGGCAAAAGATTCAAAGGGATGCTTTACCAAAGAAAATACATGCACATCGCAGGATGCCCAGCACCGTCAACATTGTTGGCCATTATGGAAATGCAATTTAAAACAGATACTACTACACACTCACTAATATTGTTAAAAGTGAAAAGACTGACAATACCAAAGGTTGGCAAGGATATAGAACATTCTCATGCACTGCCAGGAGCTAAGACGATGCACTTTGGAAAAGAGCTTCTTATAAAGTAAAACGTACAGTGTCCCCAACAGTTCCAGGGCTAAACGCTGACCCAAGACAATTGAAACATGTTCACCTCGATTTGCACGTGAGTGTTCATAGCAGCTATTGCCATAAAATTCTTATTTTTTTAAGATTTATTTATTTATTCATGAGACACACAGAGAGAGAGAGAGAGAGAGAGAGAGAGAGAGAGAGAGAGAGAGAGGCAGAGACACAGGCAGAGGGAGAAGCAGGCTCCATGCGGGAGCCCGATGAGGGACTCCATCCCTGGTCTCCAGGATCACGCCCCGAGCCGAAGGCAGGCACCCAACTGCTAAGCTACCCAGGCATCCCCAGTTGGGTGATCTTGACCATGGTCCCCAACTTGCCTCCATTTCCTTCTTTGCAAAGTAGAGACACTAATTGCATCTCCAGGCAGTTTTCCTGTAGGGATGAAGGAGGTGGTTCTTGTAAAGCGCTTGGCTGAGTGAACTGCAGTGTTCGCACCTACGGTGGCTGCTATGTGTGCACATGTGCATGCGTGCTGCACGGCTCCAGGACCCCAGGCAGGCCACCAGGTTGCAAAGCCTGTCTTCTCACCGGCGGTGGGGACTGGAGGTGCTTCATTCAGCCCCTCTTCTGCCTCTGTTCGAGGTGTTGAGGTGGGCACCACACTGACCTTCCCTCACAAGGTAGTTGAGAATGAAAGGAGCTAATAAAAATAAAGCACTTGGCTCAGTGCCCAGAACATTGCAAGTGCTTAAAAAATGTTGACTCTTCTTACTCTTTGCATGAGCTTTGCATTTGAGTACAGAGAACTGAAGTCCAGAGATGCTGAGCCAGTTGACCAAGGTCACACAGCAAGTCAGCCAGGACGGGAACCCTGTCTCCTGGCCCGTGTGAGAGCGTGTCCAGCACAGAGGCTGACTGATGGTCCTCTTTCTTCCCACCGCACCTTCCCAGGCCTCCCTCCCCAAATGCAAAAGAGCCTGGGAGAGGCTCAGGACACTGAGGCCTCCACCAAAGCAGAGCTCAGACTCCTACCTCGGCCAAGGAGCACAGGCTCCCAGAGGCCAGGACACTGACCCCTCCCACCCACCGACAAGGGGTGTCACCCTATCCTTCAAGCTCAGATCACATGCCGCGTCCTCCATGAAGCTGTCCATGCCTCCCTAGACCCCCAGGCCAGGAGGGGCCACAGAGACACTGTACAAAAGGGCGAAATAAGATGTTCCATTGCACTCTCAGCTCATATTCAAGACTCAACGCACTGTGAGGAGGAGTCCATGGGAGAAAATGCTTCCCGGAGAGTCTAATGCAGGACCAAGCCCTGGAAGTGGTCAGCAGATTCCATTTCCTTAAAAGTCAGAGAGAGACAGAGGGACTCAGGCCTGAGAACAGTCAGCGCACGAGTAGAGGGGCTGCCCTTCCTCATTTCTCCATACCTGCTGGCCTCCCAGAGCCCTAATAACTGCAGGACAGGGAAACCGAAGCCCAGAGAGGGCAAGTGATAATCCAAGGCCACACAGTCACTGGCAGGACCCAGACTTGACCCCAAGGCTCCCGGCACCAAACTTGACTGCACACATGGAGTCTCAGACCGAGCCAGTCCGTGTCTCTCCCCAGGCTCAGACCCCATGGGGAAGAAGAGCCTGGGCAGGTCTGGGGTGGGGGGGCTAGCGCGGTGCCTGCTGCCCCCTCTGGGATGGAGACACAGCTTCAGGAGGCCCCGGCAGTCTCTGCAGCTGAGCAGGGCTGTCGCACGCTGGTGAGAACAGAACCTGCAGACCCTAGGCTGAAGGAGGACAGATGGTGGACGGGCCATGGGCAGCTTGCACCAAGCAAAGGCCAGCTTGACGTCTCCTAGCACAGAGTTTGAGTCCTCCCTTACTTTCTAGCTTTGCCACTGGTGAGCCCTACTGTCCCGTCTGTCCCCCATATGGGGCTTAGTCAAGGAGGCATAATAAAGGCAAAAGCTGCAGGGGTTCTTGTCCCTGACCCACCCATTCCAAGAAAGATGTGCTTGGACAGTCACAAACTCCATGAGCCTCAGTTTCTTCATCTGTCAAATGGGGCTAAGAGTACTAAGACGGGGGCATGAGGCTATATCAAAACTTATAGCTGCAGGAAATACACCTTCTAGATTTTTCTTTTAAGAAACTAAATTCTGACCATCCCATCTCCATCACCACCAGGCTGTCACCCTTCACCCTAGGAAGGGAGAAGCTCACCACGCCCAGGAATAGGGCAGGCCAAGAATCTGGGCACGGGGGAGGCCCTCGAGCTCTACGACAGGGCAAGGTGGGGGGGTGGGGGGCCTGTGATGTCTTGCTTCGCAGGCCATGAGGCTGGACCTGGTGCAGGACTGGTGCCGCAGGCTTGCCGAGGCCTGTGTGGAAGGCCCCCCACGGTGGCTGCCTTATAGTGTCCCGCCCGAGATGACCAGAGACATGCTGGACTCGGAGCAGTTTCTGCTACAGCCCATCCACCCGTCGAGGAAAGGACTACGAACGCCAAGTCAGCAGGGGAATAAGCAGTGTAATGTCTGTGAAAATCCCCTGTACAGAAGCCCTCGGGTCATAGGGCGGTAAGAAGTGGGACCACGAAGCCCAGTCTACGCCCCTGGCAGCTGGGGTGCTACGGAGACACAGGGACGCCCTGTAGAGGGAACCTGCCCAGTGCCGGCCCGCAGAAAGGGCTTCTGATCCCGTCACTTTTATCCTCTGATCCCTACAATCCCATGAGCAGGGCACCGCAGGGGACGTAGGAGAGGCCCGGAGGGGCTAAGAGCCGTGGAGGATGTCACACTGCGAGGCAGGGTGCCCGGGGCATCCACTGAGCACTCCCTCCCTGCCCCAGAGGCCTCCATCGCCAGGAGAGGGGGCAGGCGCGTTCCCAGGGTGTCTGGTTGCCAGCCTTACAGGTGATGTGGGTCCTAATGAGAATTAAAATTAGAACTAGCGGGAGAAGTATTTTTATTACAGGGACGAGCATGTGGGCAGTAAGGAGCCCAGCATTGCAGAAACAGGCACAGGGCTGGCGGGGAATAGCAGCCTTCCTCTTGCGCAGGAGACGCCATGCTGGTCAGGAGTTCAGGGCAGCGGGGGGGTGAGGGGAGCGTGGGGGCCGCCTTGGAAGCTGGCGCAGAAAGACATCTGCTCCTGACCAAGGTCCAAAAGCATCGGCCTCTGAATACGACGAGCAAGGAAGCCTGGAGGCTTGGGCCTCGGTTTGCCAGTCTGGGAAATGGGTATGATAGCCATCGTGAGACTCTAGCGCTTTTCTCCTGCCATTGAAGACCCTCTGTGAACATGAGATTGCTATGGTCTGAATGTTCGTGATCCCCCCAAAGCCCTTTGTTGAAGCCTAACCCCCGAGGTGACGGTGCCAGGAGGCCAGGAGGTCATGGAGGAGGCACACAATGGGATTGGTGCTTTGTGAGGGGGACCCCAGAGAGCTCCCTCCGCGTCGTGAGGACTCAGAGAGAAGCGGGCTGGCGGAAGCAGGAAGGAGGCCCCCAGCCGCCCCAGAGTCTGCAGGTACCTTGGCCTTCGCCTCGCAGCCTCCAGAGCGGTGAGCAGGAAGTGTTCCAGCCGCCTAGTCGGCCGGAACGTGTAGCAGCCGAACCGGGCCCAGACACCGTCCATCTGGCAAGTCTCGGGAGAAGGGGAACCTTAAAGGTTCCTCAAGGGTCCTGGCTTCCTCTGCTACTTCAGGCTGTGGCTCATCCCCAGGGAAACCCAGCACGGGGGCGGAGGACGGTTCGTCTCTTAGGAAGCCTGAGACCCTGGCGGATAGCTCCACGTCGTGGGGGGAATTATTCGCTTTACAAAAAGACGTTTCCTTCGCAGAAGGAGATCCCCGCACCCCACTGAGCTCCCTGGCACTCTGAGCTCCCCTGCCCTGGACGTGGGGGAAGCCGTGGGGACAGTACAGACAGGCTGTGCCAGCTCCTGCCCTGCTCTGAGCGGGCACTTCTCCCCCAGTGAGGCCAGGGGTTGGAGAGACTTGTCTCGAGGGCTGGGGTGGGGTCAGGCTTGAGGCAGGAGGTCGGAAACCCAGTGGATGGAGTTCAGTGAGAAACGGAAACCACGGTTCTCAGACGGGCCTGGGTGGCCAACGCTTCCCAAGGATGCTGGGGCCGCTGGGGAGAGGAAGAGCCCCAGCCCACACCTGGCTATTGGGGTGGCTGGGGTTCAGGACCCCTTTTTTTTAAGGATTTTATTTATTCATGAGAGGCACAAAGAGAGAGGCAGAGACACAGGCAGAGGAAGAAGCAGGCTCCCTGTAGGGAGCCCGATGTGGGACTCAATCCCAGGACCCCAAGGTCACGATCTGAGCCTAAGGCAGACTGCTCAACCGCTGAGCCACCCAGGCATTCCCAGGACCCCCTTTAGACGCCGGCTTCCTCGTCCCATGGGGCATGACAGCTGAACTCAGGAGAAGGCCAAGGGCAGAGCCTGTCCTGGGCAAGAATCTGGTGCTTGGCCACATGGGATGGTCTCCATGATTCTTGGAGGGGATGGGGGGCTCACCTTGTTTTTCTGGAAAGGAGGTCAAAGCCCCCATGAGCCCCCCACTTCCTCTTCTCCCCTCTAGTACTCCTCTCCTCTGCAGCCTGCGTGCTCCTTCGGGAACACGGTCTCCATCACAGCACCCCCTTGCTCACCCACCTTCAGTGACTCCCTATCACCTCGGCTGTCTTCCCCAGACTGACGATGAGGGAAACTCTCTGAGGCCCTTGTTAAACAGACAAAGGCCACAGCACCGCCCCCCCAGCCACCTTCGCTGAGCCTCAGCGGCCCGCAATGGGAGGTGGGGGATACATCCCCTGACCTGGCAGGTGCTTGCAGGAGCGAGCAGAGAGCCTAGCCCCCAGCCCACGCCCCTTGCCCTTTGCACAGGATCCAAGGGCCAAGGTTGTGGGTGCAGCTTCACCAGCCCCGAATCCACCACAGTCCCCCTAGCTGCAGCCCACACCAGGGCTTTGCAGGCCCAGCACACAACCCCTCACCCCCTCGTCAAATGGAAACTAGCGTAAAGCAACAGAAACCAAGCCCTGGGTGCTGCTCTGCTGGGTGCGCTGAGGATGGGGAAGGAGATCTGCTACAGGGGCAAGGGCTGGGGTGGGGGTGGGGGTGGAAGCCAGGCGGAGGTGGTGCCAGGAGGGGAGGAACAGAGATCTGATAAGGGGGTTCTGCTCATCCGGGCCTGGCAGGAGTGGGGGAGGCAGGGGGTCACGGCCCGACTCCACTCCTGCAGTTGCTGAGCCGGGGGGGGGGGGGGGGGGGGCAGGGCTTTGTGGTGCGACCCCCACCCCCTGCTACCCCCCACTACCCCTGTCACCGCCAGCACTGCCAGGCCCTCAGACCACAAGGTTCCCAGGCTCAGCAAGCTTCCCCCACCCCCACCCCCACCCCCCACCGTTGCTGTTTCCCAGGGTGCCTGCCCTGTTCTGGGCTCTGTCTCCCACCCAGAGTTGTTGCTCTGAGAGAAGCAGGGAGTCTGGGAACCAGCAGAGGCTCCAAGATCGGAGGGTCCCTTTGTCCAGTTGTGCAGCCAACTCACCAATGACCTTGGGCCATCTCTGCCTTGGCGGGCCCGTGTCCCCCTTCCCCAAATACAGGTGCTCCCTATGGTGATGGCATCAGGACCCGGGGCTGCCCTGGGAGTGGGAGGCTCCAGGCCATGTGCTCGCTGCGTGGCCCACAGTAAGTGGCTTTAGCCAGGGTGACCGACACTGTCGGGTTTAGCGCTGGAAGTCTGCAGCCCAGGAAACTGCGCTGTCCTCAGGAAACTACGGGTCACCCTTTGCCCCTCAAGATGGGGGTTTCCTCTGCCGAGACTCTAGAGGTCATTCGCAGCTCCCTGCACGGTGCTTTCCGTGATGGAGAAGTGACCTGCGCCGTCGGACAGACCCCCAGCCCCCCGGAGCGGCTGGGCAGCCCCTGGGGCGGGGGGACAGAGAGACCCGGTGCCAGGAACCCAGGGCAGGAACAGGTAAGAGGAGACTCGGCTTGGCCGGGGCCTTGCAGGAGGAGTCCAGCAAGCAGAGAACAACCAGGGAGGGCACCCCGGGGGTGGCCTCAGTACAGCCCAGGGGGCCAGACCACGGAGGAAGCCATGCACCAAGCCCTGGAGCGAGTGCTCAGCTACACAGAGGAGCCACACTGGCCCTCAGGGGCCCCACGGTTGAATTTCTAAATCTATTGCCTTGGCTCTCTGAATTCCCCTGGCTGCATCTACTGCCAAGTGACTTGCATCTAAACAAACACACAAAAAAGAAAACTGCAACAGACAACAAAGGTTTCTCTGTTTTTTTTTTTTTTTTAAGCGAAGATGGGCTTTTCACAGAAATTAAAAGCCCCGAGGGGGCTCTCAAAGTAGGTTTCTCCACACCCTCCCCATGCTTCCCTGACTCCCTGGGCAGCCTGCCCCGGCAGAGGCGACCACCCCAGAGAGACCAGCTGGAAGCTGAGTGGACACCCATGGTCCCCGCCCACACTCCAGGCCATAGGGCAGCTCCGCCTGGCACTGCCACCTGCCAAACACCATCCCCTCAAAGCATCTCCCCAATAGCTTCGGGGGTGGCCTGTGTAGCCAACACTTCCCTGTTTCTTGTGCCCCGGAGACAACGCACTTCCTGGCTGCGCCACCCTAAACAATTCACTGACCCACTCTGAGCCTCAGTTACCTCGTCTGTAAAGGGAAAATACTAAAAGGTGAGCAAGGGCAGGAAGGGGAGTGGTTCCCCGCTCTTCCCTGCCGGGTTGAAAGCTCCAGCCTAGTCTCCTCCAGAACCATCCACAGTGGGAAGGAGGAGCGGGGGCCACAGGGGATGAGGGCAAGAGGACTGGAAGCAAATGCTTGTCCGTGTCACAGTGGCCACCTCAGCTGGTCTGTGGCCTCAGAGAGGACCAAGGCTGGGTGGGCCCTTCCTCCCGCCCCAGGCATTCGCTAGGCCAAGTCACAAGATCCCTCCCTCCACCATGCACACCTGCTGTAAGAGTTATGTCCGCCCTGTACTTGCCTGTTCACTGCCCTACCTTCTATCCAGAAGATGTTGGTGCTCCCAATTCCTGAATCAATAAGCTGACACTTGGGTAGGAGTGACTCGCCCAGCGTCCCACTGCATAAAGCAGAGCACGGATCACAACCAGGTCTGACAGGAGGCCTGGGTTCTTTCCGCTGCATGCAGAGGTCCCAAAGCCAATGTCCCTGACAGGTAAGGGGGTCTTTGCAAGCCCCCAAGGTTTCTGAGCAGCAGAGTGGCATGATTGGGCACGTCATCCCTGAGCCTGGAGACCACAAGACCAGGACAGAGGCTCTGATCGGGGAATTGCACAGGGGAGAAGGTGGAGGCAGGTGATGCTAGGAGTGCAGACCACCCGTCTCAGCCTCTGGGGACTCAGGAAGTCTGGGGACTTCCTCTTCAGGCGGGAAGAGGAAGCACGGAGGAAGAGGGGTTGGGCCTGGAAGGACACGCATCGAGTGCTCATGGCATTCCGATGCCACCTTGTCTTCCTGCAGCCAGCCACGCGGGGGGCTTGGTGGGATCATCAGCTCACCTCCCCAGATGGCAGCAGTGGGGGGCCTGTGACTCCCCCAGGGCAACCTGGCCACTGCCACAGGGCTGTGGCTGCTCCCCATTGCCCACCCGGCTCCTGCACCCACTGTTTTTCCAAGCTGATTCCTCATGCCAGATTGATGAACAACGTAATATAGGGGGCAATCACATTATTCCTGAATGCATTTTAATAAAAATCAAATAAAAGCAATTATGTGAATTTTCAAGAGGATCACCTCTCCTCCTTTCCCTCAGGTAGGAAACAGAATGAATTCAGGAAATCATTAAAATCAGAAACCCGAGCTGCGCGCCACCGCTGCGTTGGTGGCTGCCACACAAAGGCAGCCGGGGAAGCCGGCCCCCAGGGCCAGCGCAGGTGCCCCTCTCGCACTCTTTGAGTGGAAATTCCACCTATGGGTGAAGAAGGGTAATTAAGGGCCCAGAGAGATGCTTTGAATCCAGGCCGCCTTCACCCCTTCAGTACCAACCTCCTGGCTTCAAAGGGGCCTCGGACTGCCCGTGGGAGAGCTCCCCAACCTGGCAGCTCCGGAGGCCTGCCGACGGTGGGCACAGGGCTCAGAGCGGTCCCCAAGTGCACATGGCTCTTTCCTCTGGGAGGGACATGCAGTTCTCAGTCCTGCTTGAGCCCAGAACCCTGGGTCTGGGTGCAGAAGGACAGGGTCCCATTGAGGGGCCATGAGTACCTGTTCCCCCACCTGCATCCTTAAAAGAGACACAAGCTTTGTGATTTGCATGGCCCCTCCCACCTGGTCGGTCATTCTAGTCCCATGTGCCCCTCAGATTGGTATGTTCTCTCGGGGCTGAGGATGCTGAGGTTGGGGGGGTGGCGGTGGTGACTCTCCCACCTAGGGTCACCCTGCTGGTAAAACGGAGCCTGCACTGGAGCGGTAAGGCAGGCCTACGTCCTGTGGTTCTGGGGTCTGGACACAACACAGCTCTGCCTTGCACGGCACTTACAAGAGCAAGCCCTGAGCACTCCAATGGCTGTTTCCTGGCCTGGCCCGGCCCACCATCTCCAAACACCGTGAAGTGAGCGTCTTCATCTTCCCGGTACAATAAGTTCAGGACCGAGCTTCGTTGGAGTGAAGCGACCTGCCCACAACCCCACAGCTAGAGGTGAGGAACCCTGGGCTCACCCAGGACCATCGGAGTCCAGAGCCGAAGGATCTGACTGCCAAACCACAGTGCCGCCCTTATCACAGGAAAGAGGCCTTCCCTCAGGACCCCTGGGGTGCATGCATTGAGGTGCTGGGGAAGGAAAGAGAGCGATCGTCCCTTTCTGTGGCCCCCTCATTCAGGGAGGCTAACCCACGTCACCCTCCTGCCTGAAAGGGCAGGCGACCGGTGCTCCACTGGAGCATCTCATCCCCCTACAATTGTCTCTCTCAGCCCCCGGGTCCTGATTCTCGGGTGGAGGGCAGACAGGGGAGCTGGCAGCCATAGGGCCCCTTTTAGGGCAGCCTGAGTTGAAGGAGCAGGCCGGGACCAGGAGGCAGAAGCCTAGTGTCAGGCAATTTCCACTGCCTCTCTTGGCATGCGTGCATGTGAGCATTTGTGTGTTTGCATGTGCACATTCGTGTATGTGTGCGTCCACGCTCATGTGTGTGACTGTGGGGCTCCCCAGTCTGGCACTGTCCCGCACCCCACCCAGCTCAGAGCATCCCGACCCTGCTGCCGGCACGGCTATGGCGCCCCCCTGCAGGACGCTCAGGGAACGGCGTCCAGCGGTGCAGCTGCCAACAGCAGGAGAGGAGGATGCTGGGGAGGATTCTGGGTGGCCTCTCCGGCGCCAGGTTTCCCTTGGAAGTAGGGGTCTCGGCACCCATGACCGACAATCTGGCACTGGCATCAGGGCATCTGGTCCCAGGCTCCTGTCTCTCCTGCTGTCCCTCTCTGTTCCCTGAGGCTGTCCGGAGCCTTACCTGGGAAGTGGAGGCAGTGGCACCTGGCTTTTAGGGCTAGTGCATGGTCATTCTTCCTCCCTCGGGTGCACCCGGCCCCCTCACCACATGGCCAACCCCTCCGGGCTGGCACACAGCGGGTGCTCCATCACTTGTGTGATACTCAGAAGAAAACAGACTTTCCAGGGGGTGGGGTGGAGAAGCAGGAAAAGGAAGTGTCCCTGCATGCTCTGCAGGGCCTGTGGACCTGGAACCGTGTGTAAGCACACATGTGGACACGTGCACTCTTGTGACCACACCTACTGACCTGCATGCATGTTGTGCACGCACACATCGACATAGCAAATGGGTAAACAGCAGCCCCCAGACTGGGCAGTCTCCTTCCGGCCTTGCCTCCAAATCCTCCATCCACACAGGCCTTGGAGCAAACCGGGCAGGACTTCTGAGGTCGTGGCCCATGGAGTGCCATACGGATATCCTTGGGCTCTCACCTTCACCCTGATTATCTCAATCACTCTGGAGGCACCTGCCCCGGTGCGACACCCAGCTGGGCCTGGGATCCAGGGATAAAGGCCACTTTCGGTAGCTTCTAGAACATCTCTTCTAGGACAAGGCCTGACAGAAAGGTACCCAAGGACTCTGATGGGGTAGAGGAGGACACAGCCAACCCTTGGGGTGGGGGGGCAGTCACGGGACAGGCTTCACAGGGAAGGCCTTCTAACAAATGAAATCTTGGAGCTGAACCTAGGAGCTGGTTTTCCAAAGCCAACTAGATGGAAAAGCATTCCCCGTGAAGGGAACAGCTCATGCAAAGTCATGGTGGTATGCCTCGGGTGGTGTGCCGCCCAGGCCTGCCCTGCTTCTGCCAGCTGCACCAGGAGGAAATGTCCTTTATGGAACTCTGGGGAGGGCAAAATGGGGCACCGCATGGCAAATAACCCCCGAGCATGGTAACTGGTGCAGACAGCAGCCCCTGAGGGAGAGGGGTGGCTCCTGGAGGGGGAGGGGGTGAGGCACATGGGGGTGCAAGTTACTCTTCAAAGCTCCACCCTTCCCTTTAAAGAAGGCACTTCCCCCTGGGAATGCAGCGTGTGATTCAGTGTCTCAGAAGTGGTTAGCCCAGGATCCCACACGTGTGCTACGACCGTTTGTTCAAAAGAGGAAGAGAGTCAGGACTGAGCTCCAGGTAGTGGCTCCCTCTGGGATGTGTCTGTAATGCTTCCAGTTCTCCAGGACGGGGGTCATGAGTGTTCACTCTAATGAGTTTCATAGCTTACAGTCTTTTATACATAGAATGAAATAGAATGTAATAAAAGTTTTAATTGTATTTATGCCCAGGTTTACAGGGCTGTTCTGAAGCCGCTTTGGCTGACAGGCCTCTATGTGATTAGCTGAGCCGCCAAGTGATTGTCCTCACAGGGACCCCTGTCCTCGGGGGTGGCGTGGGGTCTGGGCTCTTATCCCAGCTCCACTAGGTCCATAGAAGATTCCAGACATTTCCAGAACAAGACCGGGTGCAGCTAGGAAGGTAGGGGATGAATGCCCAGCCAATTTCCTTCCCCTCTCTGGGTCTCAATGTCCCTTCTGTGCAGTGAGGGACTACGGGTGGCCTGTGTCCTGGGTTTGAACCCGGACTCTGCAGACACAGCACATAGTTACATGCAGCAGCACTTGCCTACCTGTAAAGTGGGATCCCACAGAGCTGCTCGGGGTGGGGGGGCTGGAGGACACGAGGCTCTTTAAGACACAGTTCCTGGCACACAGTGAATCCTCCATAAGTAGTGTTTAAAGTAAAAAAGCAAAACTCACCGGAACAAATCTAAACCCCCAATGCAAACAGGGTGAGATCGGAGGCCGGGAGAGCTAGGCTCCGGGTCTGGACCCACCACCCACTGGCCTGAAGCTCTTGGAGTCCTTCCATCCCCGGGCCTCACTCTGCTCCTATGTAAAATGGGAACCACAGAGCCCCTTGGGGAGGAGAGGGAATGAGAATGTTCCTGCAAAGGGGCGTGTGCTGTAAAGGCCAGGGTCAGTAACCAGAGCTCTAATCTCCAAGACCCCTCCCCGGGAGAGAGAAATCCCAACCTGCTGCCTGGGCCTCACCCAGGACAGCCCTAATCTCAGGGCAGGCCCAGCGCCTGCTCCAGCTCAGAGTTAGGGGCCTGGGCTGGATCAAAGGCAGAAAGAATTAGCATCACAGAGAGCCCAAGGGGGAGGGGAGGCCAGGATTAATTTATCTCCTCTTCCTGCTGCTCCTTCTGCAGCCCCTGGGGGTGGGGGAAGGGTAGCCCTCCACCCCCAAACCCCTACCATACCCCCCCCAGGCCCGGTTCCTATAAAGGGAGGCAGAGTGGGGCAGCGATTCGGGCAAGACCTGCACGGTACCCACAGTCTGGAGCCAGGGGCTTGAAGGAACAAGAGTGAGGATGCCTGGGCCAGAGGACCATCCACAGGGGCTGGGGACCGGGAGGACACACCGTGAGTTCACAGAGCCCACCGGGTCATTTTGGGGATAGAGGAGCGTATGTGCCTGGGTGTGAGTGCGGGTGTGTGTGCACGTGCGCGTGCTCTCGTGTCCGCGGCAGGGTGGGCACGGTGCCTGTACACATGTGTCTGTGACTCAGTGACAGTGAGACTCCTGTGGGGTCATCTATGAGCATCTGCACGCCCCTGGTGTCCAGTGTGCGGACATACAGGCTCACGCGGACACCAAGGAGCTGCTTGTGAACTCTGGAACAAGCAGGAAGGCAAAGTGAAGCACCCCCCTCCCCGCCACCACGACCACAGGGAAACAGCCAGAAGGTGTGCGGGCTTGCACCTCACAGGCCCTGCTGCCAGACTCCACGGGCTCCCTGCACCCCTCAGGCTTCACCCCTCCTGCCCTGCAACCTCAGCAGGACCACCTGGCTTGTAACCTGTCCATGCCTGTTTCCTCGCTTGACACCCATTTCAAGTGTGGTTGTGGGGATTAAATTAGTTAGTATAACGGAAGCATTTAACGCAGCCCTTGGCACACAACCGATGCCCTCAGAGGATTCATTAGTACAATCAGTGGTACCTGCAGGAGCACCGTGAGCCCAGAGCTGGCTGGCGGGAGGAGCAGGGTCAGCTCACAGCCCGTCGGGCTCCATCCTGGCAGGAGCCTAGGAGGGCGGTTGGGTCTAATCCAGCAGAGCTGGGCAGCCTTTGGCAATGCCGGGAAAATGGAGCATGTGGTGTCGGGAGAATCACGGGGTACAACCTGAGCCAACTTGGCAGGCTGGGCGCTCGCTGGCCACGCATACAGAGCTCCTCTCACCCACCCCCTTCCGGCTCCCATGTCTCCCACTTTCTGCCCCAGGAGTGTCGGGCACGGCCCCACCGCCAGCCCCCTTTCCTCCCTCGACGGGCTCCCGAGGTCCACTCTTCGTGCCCATTCTGCAGATGGGGAAGCTGAGGAACATAGAGATATAACCAGGAGGCAGAGCTGGATTCAGGAGCCAGGGATTTGAGGGTTCCGAGTAGCTTATAAAGAAGCAAAACGCCAAGTGGCCCCAGGGGCAGCCCAACTGGCCCTCGGCCCTTCAGGGTCTGTACTGGCTCTCAGAGCCCCCGGAACAGTTCCCTCAGCTTTTTATGACTCACAGGCTGGACGATTAACCACCCTCTTCCCCATATTCACCTCATCTGCTCTACTGCCCGCCCTGGGACACAGGGGAAGGTCTAGACGGACACCTGAGTGAATCCCTAATACACCCCTTCCACCCCTGCACTCCCCGCTGTTCCGTGGTGTCCCTCCACACCCACATCTTCATCTGTCAAGGCCAACTGCAAACGCCACTTCTTCTGGGAAGCCTTCTCTGATTGCCCAGCCTCTCAGACCCCTGCCCCCAGGGACCTAGAGACATGCCTCTCTTCGACACTAACCCCCTGACCCGTAGGACGTCCTAGAGGACAGACCAGCAGCTTCTCTGTCCACCGCGACCCCACAGGACAGAACAAGAATGTCAGCAGGCCAGGGCGCCCCGTGGACAGCCACGGCCCCCCACCCAACCTGGCTCCATAAGCCCCTCCAAGCCCTCCCACTGTGGCCATTTAACCACAGTGTTCACAGATAAGGCCCTGGAGCTGATTTTCCTAGATTCAGATCTCAGCTCTCCCACTTGCTGTGTGCGCTGGGGCTCGTTACCGAACCTTTCTGCGCTTCAGGTTGCGCATCTATGAATGGGAGGAGCCGTTCCGATGCCACGAGGCTGTTGTGAGAATGAAGTGTGTTAACACGTGGAAGTTCTTAGAACAATACCCCGCACGTAGCCATTGCCGTACGTGTTCCCCATTGTCGTTAATACATACACCGCTGTTACAACCAGGAGGACCCAGAGCAGCACCAGACACAACCTCTGTCCCCCAGAGGATGGGAGTCCAGACAGGAACAGGAAGGGGGGATTTATGTTTCTAATCTCATTTAATGGCCCGACCACCTTGGGAAGTAGTTACGACCAGCCCCACTTTTCAGACAGGGAGGCTGAGGCCACAGGAGCAGGGTAGGAGGGGCTTGCGCCCCGTGAGTGGCGAGGCTGGGATTCGGGGCCAGGTCTTGGGGCTCCAAAGTCCACGCTCTTTCAGCGAGCCCGCTGCCTCTCAGTCTGGCGGGGAGATAAGCCGAGTACACAGATAGCTGTAATCCAAGGTAGGAAGTGATAAGTGGCAAACAGGGCCCCGAGAAGGGCTGTGGGGGGGCGGGTGCCTGCCTGCCTCGGGAGGGGAAGGGGCGGAGGGCAGGGCAGGCTCGAGAGCCGGTGACATCTGAGCACAGCCTCCGTGGGGCACAGGCCGCGGAGGGCCACCTCTTCCCATCGGAGGGGCCGGCGTGAGCAGAGACAGGGTCACTGGGTCTACAGCACCCAGCACATGCCCGATGTGTCACGGAGGCCCAGTGACTGTTTGTGAAAGGGAGGGAGGAAGGAGAGGCAGAGAGGGAGGGTGCGTACACCCTGACCCCGCTTGGCCCAGGAACTTCCCCTCTCCTGGGGAGACAGAAGTCAACTCCTCTTCTCTGAAGGGCTTCACGGGGCCCAGGGTTCCCCTTGTCCTGTGACGCCCCAAGGACCTTCAGGCTGGAGCCCCTGATAATGAGATGTTTTGCTCCCTGGCAGGAAGAGCTTCCCAGCACATGAAGGTGCACAGGCCTTCCTGCGGGGCAGGGCTGCCTCACGAGAGCCTGCGGCTAGATTTTCAGCTACTCTGTGGGCCGGTCGAGGTTAAGTCAGCAGCTGGAAAATCGGCCACGGTGGGGGTATTGACACCACGGAAATCGGCAGACGCCACCAAGTGGGTTTCCCCACGCTGGAGAGCCAGGTGTTAAACACGTACCCGCATACCACCGAGCTGTGTCTGCCCTGTAAGGGATCGAGCTCCCCGTTGCCAGAAGGATGCAAGCAGAAGAATGAGGCCTAGGGGGTTCTCGCTGTGATGACCTCAGAAGCCCCTTTCTGGCTCTGAGAGCCTATGAGAAGTCAGTTTTGAGAAAAAAATTAATCAGAGTAATTATTCACGCTAGGAAATTATTAACCACTTGACTCCGAGGCTGGGAGTGGGGCAGGGACCCGAGGACATGCGTAAGGTGCCACATGTTTGCAGATTTCACAGGCAGAGAGCCTTGTCCGACATCGCGCAGGTGGTTGGGGGCAACACTGGGACCAGCATCCGGATCTCCAGCCTCCCGGCTGGGGCTCCTTCCAAAATATATGCGACGGGGACACCTTCCTGCACGGTTTTTGCTTGCTGTCTCTCCTCTCACAGAACACAAGCTGTCCTATGTGTCTGTTCACTGTCAGGTCCCGAGTGCCTAGTTTTGTGCCAGGCACATTGCAGGGATTCAGTGTTTGTCAGACGAATCAGTGCGTCCGGGATCTTGTCTTTTGGTGGCATTTGAAGAGCCATCCTCTGAGACCATTACCACTCAGGTCCCCACTCTGGCTTAGTGACATGGAAGCAGAAGCCTGGGGTTCAAATACCAATCCTGCCCCTTCCTGCGTGACTTTGGCCAAACCACTGGGCCTCTTGAACCCTCAGTTTATTTCTCTACGAAGCGGGTTGTGGCATCTCCACCTGCCTCTTGAGGCTGATGTGGGATTCAGGTGGGACCTAAAGCGCTCTTTATGAGCTCTAACGGGTTGTACCTGCAGGAGGAGGGAAGGGGATGCTCAAGAAGCTGGCTTTGACGGCCAGGCCGAGCCCAAGGGCCCCCAGGGGGACACGGGATAGTGGCCAGGCTGCCGCTCTCTTTGGGCAGATGCTTGGGGTAATCTGGGTCAGACCAGCTCTTTGGAGGGCAGAGGTGGGGGATGTTGCAAAACGGAAGCCTGGGGTCCTAGGGGGGCAGTGAGGGGAGGCTGAAATGAAGACAGCCAGGGAGAGTCTGGGGAAATCCAAAGACCAAGTCTCTTGGAGCAGAGGCAGCAGGCAAACCAGGAACTTGAAAAAGCATTTTTGTGCCTGCAGAGCTG
This sequence comes from Vulpes lagopus, assembly GCF_018345385.1. Lineage (NCBI taxonomy): Eukaryota > Metazoa > Chordata > Mammalia > Carnivora > Canidae > Vulpes > Vulpes lagopus. Next base: position 59,614,656 of record NC_054826.1, on the reverse strand, counting down.
TTTGTTGCCACCGGCACCCTACCCCACCCCTCCCAACCCCCAAACCTTCACTACCGCAAATTGCCTTAACGGGTAAGCTTGGACTGGCACTTGCCAAGTCAGGCCGGGGTGGGATGGAAAATCCTGGTATATTCTGAAATCAAACTAGTGTTCCCAAAGATTCCACGCAGAGTGAATTCCTGCCACTCTCCCAGACAGGCATCCGAAGCCCACCCCCCCCCCTTGGTAGAGCAGCGGGGGCAGGGAGGGGGTCCAGCTCACTCCAGGTTGTGGATGGATGAGGGAGGAAAGCAGGGGGTGGCGGGGCTCCACAGCCCTCCCAAGTGGCATCTGATATTTGCAAAGAGGGTGAAGGCAGCGGGAGACTCAGAGCCGGGGCCAGGGAGGCAGGTGGAGAGGGTGCCCATGGAGGGGACGAAACGTCAGCCTGGGCCCCCGGGGGAAAGCAAAATAGAAAAGGCCCTGTGTCAGCAGCCAGGCCCCTGGCGGCCCGGCTCTCGGCTCCATTCTGTTCGGCGGGATTCTAGTTGGCACCAGCTGCAGTCAGGAACAATGCCTGGATTTCTTTCTTTCTTCTTCTTTAAAAAAAAAAATTTTTAATAGAGGGGAGAGAAGAACTGGAACCACTCATTGAACAGCTCAGCATCATGGAGGCGTCTGGGACCGCGTGTCCTTGAAAACCAGCACAGACTCAGGGACCCCACAGCTGGCTGCAAGGTGCAAGGAGGCACATCACACTGGGAAGCCAGGGTCCCACCCTGCTGCTGCCTCACACTTGCTGCGTGACTTGGGCAGGTCCAGGCCTTGCTCTGGTCTGTTTCCCCCGCAGAACCTGCCTTCCCAATCCCCACTCCCTGCCAACCCTCCTCTGTCCCCCACACTTTTAGAGGGGTATTTGATGGGGGCAGTTCTTTCTGATAGCCTAGGTGCTCCTGGCAGGCTGGGTCCGGCTCATCCCTGCGTGCCCCGTGCGCCTCCCACTGCACTTGACCGCCTGTCAGTCACGCAGGCACCATGCTGGGTGACAGGATAGAGCAATGGGCCATCCTCAGGCCTGCAGTCTCAGCCAGGCACTGTGTGTGTAGGGGAGGGAGGAGGAGACCAGTGCACATCAAAATAATTGCCCTGCCTAGTGAGGTGTCACGCTGGGCCGATGAAACCCCCTGTGCCTCGGTTTCCTCATCTGTAAAAATGCAAAAGTTACTACCACGAATAAAAAAAAAAATCAGCTCCTGTGAAGATGAAAGGAGTTTGCGTGCATGAGATCCTCCGTGGCTGGCACATAGTAAGAGCTTAATAGGTAATTGTTACGATGGTAATGACCATGCTGGAGGCAAGGGTGGCACCACCTGGGGCTGAGACCAGGTTAGAGTTATCAATCAGGGCAGGCCTCTGAGCACGTGGCCCTATATGTGGCCTTGAAGGCTGGCAGGGGTATGTCCCAGGAGGCAGGAAGAGCAAGATGAGGTAAAAGTATGTACATAAGGCTGGTAATTCCAGAAGCCACCCAGCGTGGCTACACGCACAGGTCAGGGCAAGGGGGTATGAGCCTTGAGGCTGGCAGACTGCTGTCCCAGTGAGGAGGGGAGATGTCGAGGCTCTGAGATCTTCTCCTGCCCCCAACAGTGCCGGAGAGGAGGGACCCTTCTCAGGGTGGAGGAGCTGTCAGGATAGAGGGAGGAGGCTTGATCCCCCTCGGGTTGCTTGTTCCAGACCCCCTAGCCGGCCTGGACCTCCTAGCTCCCAGATGGCTCTGGGTCAGGACACCTGGTTCTTGTTCCAGCTCTGACACTTCCCAGCTGTGTGGCCATGGGGAAGCCATCCCCTCCTTTCGGGGCTCAGTTTTATCCCTGGGAGAAGGCCATTCATTGCAAGGCTCAGAGGATGAGCGTACCTTGTGAAGCAAGGTGTTAAGGTCCTTACCTACTCACAGCCCTAGATGGTCCCCTCTGAATACGTTTTCTTTCCCTACGCAGCCAAAGGAGACCCTCTGAGGGTGCTCCCCAAAGCAGCACCCCCCCCCCCCGCCCCTGCCAAACCCAAAAGTGCCCTGTAGCTTAGTCAGAGGCAGAAGTACCACTGGATATCCCATGTCCCGTACTCTATTTGACAGATGGGGAAACAGGAGCACAGAGAGAGTCTGCGATGCGCTCAAGACACAGTGAGTCGGGCAGGCAGCGGTGGACTGGGAGCAAAGGTGTCCCAATTCCTGAAGCAGTTGACTCTTTCAGGCCTCCCAGGAGAACAAGGGGGTGGTGGCTGAGCTGAGTCTGGAACCATGAGGCAGAGATCCATGATGGGAACTAAGGCAGCACTCCTGGTGGAAAGGTCATAAGAGCCAAGGCCAGGAGGCTGGGCAGGCAGGGCCTTGGAGAATGGACTGGAACACAGGCAGGAGGCAGCCCAGGGGCACTGGATATATTCAGGGGCACATTTACTCTCTGCTGGGCCCAACCACCTATCTCTAGAAACACAGTTGCCTCAGAGCTGGGCAGGGACCAAATGGCTCCTGGATCTACCAAGGTGTGAAGACTAAATTTAACTCCCCGTTACCCCACTACCATGGAGTGGACCCCGTCATTCCCTGGCAGGTGACTGAGTCTTTCCTCCATCCACCCCAGAAGGCTCAGAAAGTCACTCTGTCTGCACCATAGCCTGGGGATGAAGGAAGCCAAGTCCCCATTCTCAACCCTGAGGTCCAGCCCCAGCCACTGAATAACTGTGGGACCTGAAGCAGGTCACTTCACCTCTCTGAGCCTTTGTCCTTGGTGGGGAATTACACCTTCTGGCTGTGGAGAGGACGGGATGAGAAATATCTGGCAAACAGGAAGCACTCAACAGTGTACACTCCTCCTGCCCTTTTAGTCCTCGGGCTCCCTTTTGGGGAGTGAAGGGGTGAATTGTGGAGACAGAGAAGGCCGTCCTGGAGAGATAGGAATTCACCCTCACGTGTGCCAGTGCCCTGCTCCCCCAGCCCCCTGAGGGTCCCTGGCCCAGGCAGCCCTAGTCACTGCAGCCTGTACAGGTCCTCTGCTCCTCCCAAGACCTAAAACTTCTTACCACTGCCTTCCTCCCGGCTTCCTGGACCTCCTGGCTCCCCACTCCCCAGGCCTAGGCCTAAGCAATGGCTTTCTTCCCTGCTGATGGTTCCTGGAAAACAAGGCAATGAATAAAATGTAAGTCTACTCTGAAGGTGGGTGTAGGCAGGACCCCTACACCCACCCATGTTGGCACCCATAGGCCAGCCCCATGCCGTCTGTAACTTCCTGATGGGCACCAAGCTGCTCCTGGAGCCATGTGATTTCTGGGTCTGGCATTGGCTGAGTGGGATCTGTCTTCCAGTTGTCTGTGGCTGGGAAGTGAGAGCACCTTCCCCTCCACTTCACCCACAGATCTCTAGGCCCACAGACACCAGGGCCAGGAGGACTCATAATCCCCAGAGACACCTGGCCACTGCCATGAGACCTCACCGTTGGTTTACCAAAGCCCAGAGAGGGCTAGCGACTTTCCTAGGACCAACCACCCAGAGAGTTACGGATGAGGACTCAGAACTGGGCTAAGAGGTCAACGGGAAATTTTGTTAAAGAGAGCCTGAGTTTGAATCCTGGTTGATCACATGATTCAAAGTGCAATTTTCTCAGACTTGGAGATCGTAATAGAGCACCTAACTCAAGGCAGTGTGAGAATTCAACGAACCGATGCTGAGAGGCCCTCACCACAGTACCCAGCACACAGTAGGTAGTAAGTAAGTCGTAGCTTCTTCCAAGACCCCACAGGGATCCAGCCTGCCTTATTTCCCTGAAAAATGAATAGAGGCAGCAAGGGCCTGAGTCCCAAGGCCTGGAGCCCAGGATCCCCAGGAGGCCTGGGCAGACCGGGGGCCCAGGTGAGGTTTCTCAGATTTGCTGCCATCAAGTGTCATGCTTGCCCAGCTAGGAAGAGCTGAAATTACCCTTGGCCTGCTTTGTGTGTTGGGCTTGGCTCCCCTGCCCTCTGCAGTAGCACGCTAGCTCTCAGCTGTAAAGGGAATGGCAGGGTGGGGAGGTGGGTATCTTCTGGACAGGAGCTTCTGAACATGAGTGATCACTCCCAAGGCTGCCTCCATTCCCTGTTTCCTGGAGGTAGTGAGCCCACGTCACGCACTGAGGAATTTGGACAGGGATGTAGAGAGGACAGCATCCTGACCCATCCTGATCCATCTAGTTCCTGGCTGAGGCTGGATCCTTGCCCTCCAGGCTCTCAACCCAGAAACTCTGTCCTGAGGGTCTAGACCCCGGGTGTGTGGCAGGGTAGTTTTCCGGCTGCTCCGATGCTATAGATTTCCCAGGGGGAGCAGCTGTGGCTCCAGCCACCACTCAGCAAGCTGGATTACACCTTCCAGCCCGGGGTCAGGCCTTCAGGGGTTTCTCAGGCTACCCCCCCTGTCCTGACTTATGAACCTGGGCCTCGCAGAGGCAGAGGGGGAGGGCTTCAGGAATGTACTCCCACAGGAATGTCCTGGGACCATGCTTCCCTGGTGTCCTGAGAGGTCTGGAAGGCTCTCATACCGTCCGCCTTCCCCAGGGGTGCTCAGCTGCCACCCCTGCAGGAACAGCAGCTTGATAACAGCCCATGTGACAGGTCAAAAGACCCAGGCCCCCCCGGAGAGGAGTGCCTTCCCTTGCAGCTAACGGCATAGGGCGGCTGAATTCCCCCTGGGGATTTTCGAGCAGGTTCCCCGGCGTCCCCTCCCGCGCCCCTGTGGACCTGAGCTGCAGTCCTCTGAGCCCTCAGGAATCCAAGCCGAGTTCGCGCGCGGGCTGCCAGACTAGCGAAGCCTTGAGAATGAATTCAAGGCTGGCAAATTCATTTTGCCTCCTTCCCCTCGGCGGTGGAAGGAGTGATCCAGCCGGCCCTGAAGGAGTTCAAGCCGAGGTCAGAGATGCCCACTGAAGGATGTTTTGAAATAGGGCGGGGGGAGGGTACCCGGGCCCGCCCCTCGCGCTGGCCCGGGGCCGGCGCTGGTCGCTGCCCCGCGGGCCTGGACGATCCCCGGTCTGCGTGGCACGTCCGCGCTCCCAAGCGGGCCTCGTCAATCAGGCAACGGCCCCAGCCGGTCCCGGACGCCTTCCGCTCGTCCCAGTCCCCGGGGAAGACCCCCGCCCGGCTGCCTCCCGGCGCCCGCCCCCGGCGGTGTCATTGTTCTCTGACGTCACGCGGCGGCCCCGCCCCTCGCCCCTCGCCAGCCCCCCCGCCCCTCCGCCCCCTCCGCCCCCTCCGCCCCGGCCCTCCCCACCTCCGGCTCCTGGCGCCCGAGACCCTCGCAGCCGGCGGAGCCCAGGCCTCGCAGGGCTCCCCCCGCCGCCCGGCCCGGGCTGCGCCCCCTTGCGCTCTCCCCAACTTGCCTTTGTTATTCCAGCTCCCTTCCTCGCCTCGCCTCCGACACGGCGGCGGACCGCAAAACCCGGAGCGCGGAGCCGCGCCCACACCTGGAGTCCGCGGCGGGCGCCGGGCCGAAGCCTCCCCCGCCTGTGCGGGGAGGAGAGCGCCGCGTGCGCGCGAGTGTGTGTGTCCAGCCCGTGCTCGCGGGCGCCCGTCACGGTCTGGGACCGAGGGTGCCGCAAATCCCAGCCGGGGGGCGGGGGGGCGGGGGGGCGGGGGAGGATGTGGCTTTGGATGTGTACGTGAGCGCGAGGGTTTAATGCCCAGGGAGATGTTTCGTGTTTTTGTTTTTTTGGTGTGTTTTTTTGGGGTGTGTGTGTGTGTGTGTGTGTTTGGGGTTGCACACTGATGTGTGTGTGTGTGCAGTTGCGTGTGCGTAAATGTGCTCGCGATGGCCGGGTACGCGGCTATGTTGGCGAGGGAAAGTGTCCGTGCGTGCGTGTTTGTGCGCGCGCGTGTGGAAGCGTGTTTGTAAAACTGAGTGTGGGCGCGGGCGCGTGTGCCGTTTGTGTAGGAGTTTCCGTGTGAGTGGCGGTGGACGGGAGCCAGGGCGGGTGCGCACTCAGAGGCTGCCGGGGGAGGGCCGGCGAGGGGAACCCCGCGCGTGGGCGCACCCAACCGCGCCTCGTGGGTGCCAGCGCTCTCCGCGGCGCCTGGGGCAGTGCCCCGCCCGCGGGCCTCGGGGAATCCACACGAACGTCTCCGGACCGCACGGGGTGCGGGGTCAGACCGAGCGCACGGGTCCTGCCCAGCTGTCCGGGGTCCGCGCCCCGACGTCCCCCAGCGCCGCCCCCGGGGGCGGTGGTGCTTCCTCTGCGCGCCCCGCCAGTCGTGCCCGGGCTCCGGGAGCAACCCCGAAGCCTCCTCCAGGGGGAACGCTTGGGCGATCCTCGCCAGCAACTCGCTCCCCCGCAAAGCGGGGACCTGGCCGCGTTCGCGGCCCCGCGTGCCCTCCAGCCCCGGGCGCGCGAGCCGCGGGGGTGCCGCGGGGTGCCGGGCGGCTTTTGCCCCCGCCCCAATGTGGTGCCCTCGGAGGCTCAGCATTTCTCTCCTACTCTAAACTTGCAGGAGCGGGGAGGTGGGGGGGGGGCGGGCTGGGACAAGTGGAGGAGGGGGGAGAGCAGAGGGAGGTGAGCGACGGGGTGGGGGGTGACGCGCCAAGCTCTTCCGAGCCGCGGACCGGGGGGAAGCTTGGGGAGGGGGTCCGGGACCCGGGAGCGGAGAAGACGGAGCAAAAGAAGGGGCCAGGGAAGGCGAGGGAGAGGAGGAGGCGGACGGGAAAGAGGGAGAGTGAACGGCGAGAGCGCTGGGAGAGCGCGAGCGGAGCGGAGCCGAGCGGCGGCGGCGGCGGCGGCGGCGGCGGCGGCGGCGGCGGCGGCGGCGGCGGCGGCGGCGCTCCGTTCCGCCTGTGGTTCCGCGCCTGCTTTTGCGGGCGGCCGGCGGCGCGGGGCCCTTTGGAAATAGAATAGCCAATGTAATCTGACACTTCAACTTGCTCGGCTCCGGGCGAGTTGATTCACTTACTCACCCCCTAACGCCGAGTTCCTTTTCACTGTCTGTGGACATTAAAAAAGCGAGCGGCGGCGGGCGCCCGGGAGAGCAGGCGGCCGGGCGGCGGGCGGGCGAGCAGCGGCCCGGCGGCGGAGCGAGCGAGCAGCGCCGGCGCAGCGCGGTGACCCCAGCCCCGGGCGGCGCGGAGCAGCAGCCGGAGCCGAGCCGTTCCCGGCGTCCTCGCCGCGCTCCTCCCGGCCCGAGCCGGGCCTGCCCGGTGAGCAGCGGCAGAGCAGCGGCAGCGGCGCGTCCTCCAGCGGCGGCAGCGGCGCTCGCAGCGCCCGGTAAGTTTGGGGACGGACCCGGGCGCCCGCTGGCCCCGGGCCTTGCTCTGGCTCCCCTGGAGGGGGCACGCGAGCGCGGGGCGCGGGGCGCTGGAGGCTTCTCCCTTCCGGGGTCCGCCGGGGCCGGGCTCCGCTGCGCTCCCCTCGGCGGCCCGGGGCCGAGGCCCAGGCGCCCGGCGAGCGCCCGGCTGCGCGGAGCCGGCTCGGGCTGCGCGCGGGCGCCGAGGCTCGGGGGCTGTGCGGGGCGTGAGTGCGCCTGTGCGCGCGCGGACCCCGCGGCCGCCTCCCGCCCGGTGCGCCTGCAGCCCCGCTTCCGTGCGGCCGGGCCGGGAGGGGAGCACCCGGGCGGGACCACCCCGGTCGCCCTCGCCTCCCTTCGGGGGGACGCGAAGTTGTGCGCCTGTGTGTGCGGGAACCGCCGGGGACGGCGCTGGCTCTCGGGGCGGCGGGGGGCGGCGGTGCTAAGTTGTGCCGCCTGCATTTCCAGGGAAGACACACACTTTTGTAGACGGGAGGCGGAGGCGCGGTTAAGTTGTTTGTGTGTGAATCGCCCGGGGAGACGCGGCGCACGGTGCCGGCGGGGGACGCCGAGGGGTGTGTGTGTGCGCGCGTGTGTGCGCGCGTGTGCGTGTGCGTGTGCGTGTGCGCGGGGGCCTCCCGCAGGTCTTGGGAAGCCCGAGGGGCGCGCAGGCGGTCGGCTGGACGGGGCTGCCCCGGCCCGGAGGGGAGCCCGGAGGGGAGCCCGGAGGGGAGATGTGCGCGCGCGCGCCTTGCAAATACGAAAGTAATTTCTCCGCGTTCTTTCTTCCCCTCGGCCTCCGGCGGCGGCGGCGGCGGCGGCGGCCCCGGGGGAGCGGGAGGCCGGCCGGGGCGGAGGTCGGGGGCCGGGCCGGGGCCGCAGCCGGGGTGGGGGCGGGCTCCGCAGGCTCGGCTCACATTCCTGGCGTCTGGGCAGGGGAGAAAACAGTGGGGCGCGCGGCCCCGGCGTCTGGGGCGCGGGCAGCGGGCGCGCGTCGCCCCCTCGCCGGGGACATCTGTCCAGGAAGCCGGGCGGGCGGGGAGAGGGCGCGGTGCGGGGGGCAGGCTCCCCGCCCCGGAGCAGCGGGGGCGCGGGCGAGGGGCGGCCGCCTTCCCGGCCATTGTGCGCCAGCAGATTTTCACGGGAGACTGCCCCGGAGCCGCCGGAGAAGGCCGGGAGTCGGCCTCGGCCCCGGGTTTAAAAGACACTCCAGGAATGTAAACAACCCGGGCAGGAGGGCGGGCTGGCGGGAGCGCGCCGGGGCAGCCGGCCGGGCCCCCCACCCCTCCCCGGGGGGCCGCCCAGCCCGCACCCCTCTACCTGCCGCAAACTTTTTCCTCCTCCTCTGCCTTCCCTTCCCACCTCGCCCCTCCAGCGGGGCGCAGAGCGGGGGCCTCCCCCCCCCCCCCCCGCCCAGGCTGGGGCGCCGAGCGATTGGCACCCGCGGGCGCCCGACCCCGGGGCGCGGCCCTGCTCGGGTGTCCCGGTCCGGCTGCTCCTGCGCCGCTCCTGCCCGGGAGCCCCGAGCTTCCTTGGGCCGTGCCCGAGTCACCGGGGCTCGGAGAGCTGCCTGCCCGCCTCCCTGCCTCCCTCCCTCCCTCTCCCTCCCTCCCTCCCTGCCTCCCTCCCTCCCTCCCGAGGCTCCTAACCCACTCTCCCCCTTCTCCTCTCCCCTGACTGCTTTTCCAATGCCTTGACATGAGGGAGGAAGATTTAACTTGGCAGCCCAAACAAATGTTCTCTCAGAGGTCCTCCAAGACGCTGGCGGCCGGGCTGGCAGGGCGAGGGCACCGCGCGGCCAGTCTTCGCCTCCGCCCGGCTCTGGCTCTGGCCTGGCCATCGGGAGCCCCGGGGGCGGGGGGGGGCAGGGGGGCAGCCCCCGGCAGGGGGGAGGACAGGCCAGCAGCCCCGCGGATTTCTCAGGGCAGCACCGAGCCGCCCGTGGAAGCCCCTGGCTCGGCGCTGGGCAGCAGCCGCGGGGAGCTGCCTGCCGGTGCCAAGGGTTTTCTGGAGGATTTTCTTGAGCAACAGTTTGTCTCCCTGCTGCAACCTGGGAACGCGGCCTGGTAGACCAGAGGGTTAAGCAGCGCTGTCTCCTCCTCTCCTGTGGGTGTGAGGACAGGCTGGTTACACAGGGCAGGGCAGGAGGCCAGAGGCTGTTCCCAGAGGTGCCTGCGTTTGGTTATTATTGTTTTTTTTGAAGGTAGAGATAAAGGGGCAGGCGCTGTGGTTGCAGAACGGGCAGCTTGGCTGGCGTTGAATTCGGACTTGACTTCGCTGGCGTTGGTACGGTTCCGGGAGTTTAAAAGTTGTTGGTAAGCCAGCAGGGAAGTTTAGAACAGGGGGCAAGCCCCTAGCTCTCCCTGTCCTGGCTGCTTTTTGAGGAGATCCAGAGCAGGCGTTGGGGGGGGGGCGATGTTGGGGGTTGGGAGGGGGTTTCCTGGCCCCTTACTTCCCCTCTGCCTGGCCCTGGTGGTGTGGTTTGTGACTGCCCCAAGCCTCACGCTGACCTTTCTCTCATCAAGTTGAGGATGTTGAAACACCAGCATCAAACAAAAGACACATTGAAAGCCCGTATCTGCCACAGAGCACGTGTGACTTTAGGGCCAAGGGAATGCATCTGGAGGGAGATGGTGTTTTCTTCTAAGTTTTATGATTTCGGTTGGGTTTTGTTTTTCCCAAAAGGACAGAAGCATCTCCTTGTCCCAAGTCACGAGGTTATGAAATGCTGTTTTTCACATGTAAATCTCAAAACTTCAGACTTCTGAGAGTTGGTGGCAGGGGCTGGAGCTGGGGTGGCAGGGCGGGTGGGCGGGTGTGTGTGTGGGAGGGGTGATGGCACAGAAGTAGGGAGTTTTCAAGAGTTTTAAATGGTTTTTGGATTGGGGTTTTAAGGCATTCGGGGTATGGCTCACAGAGAAGAGTTGGGAATGAGACATTGCCGGACTTCTGGGAAACTTTGATAACTGGCCCTGTCTTTGCAAGGAAGGATTTCTGGCTTCTTGGTGGGGACACTATGTCCCTTTTTTCCTCCTAAGGAAAGAAGGGAGGAGGATCCTGGTTCCTTTCATGGCCAGAAGCAAAGTGAAGAAAGGTCCAGAGACTGTGGGGTTTGGCCACAGAACTGCAGGTTCCTGGTCTCACACGCACACCCCTCACAACAGTAACACAAACACTGTCTCCGCACCTGGCCCCCAGCGATGTGCCGCCACAAGGGACAGGTGCCCATGGGGGCGACTCATCCTGGAAAATTGCAGAGGGAAGGCTCCCCCTGAGAAGAGCTGCACTTCACTTCCCCCCTCCCCATTGACAGAGATGGGGGGGTAGATAAGGAAGGGAGGCACTTTGAGGCCTCCTGTGTCCTGAGAGTCTTGTCACAAGAGTACCCGTGTGTGAAGCCGCGGATACGGAGTTCTCCGGCCTTGGCTGGCGTCCAACCAGCAGCCATGACCCTCGCCTCAGGGTGAGGCATCGCTGTAAGAAATTTGGGCCCCAACAAGTTAATTTCCGGAAGCTTCTCTGGGCACTCCGTCACGGAACCAGGAAGCAGGGCCTGCCAGGTTGTGACTGGGTCCCATACGTTTTCATTCATAACTTTGTTCCCAAGGGCTTTTGCCGGGCTCCTATCACCGCCTCATCTTTATGAGGTTCCTTGGGTTTTGTGTGGACAACAAAGGCCGGGCTGCTGTAATTACCCTGTACCCCGCTGCAGCCGGGCCTGCCGACTGCTCTGACCTCTCAGCAGGACACAGTGGCCTCTGTCCACGCCCCCCCGAGGGGGAAGCTCTTTGTCCCTAGAGCCCCTGACCAAGGGGGGGGGGGCAGAGTTGCTGCAGGGTGGAGGCACAGCTTGCCTGGGCCGTAAACTCTAGGGGCGATTCTGAGGTTGGGCCTTGCCCTCAGGGAGGATGAAGAGAGGCTGAGAGAATCAGTTCCACGCACAGCCTCCTGGAAAAGACTCCAGAGAACCCTCTGTGATCCTTGGGTCTTCCCACTGCCTGAGGAGATGAGCGGGGAGAGGTGTCAAGAGGCTGGCTCCTTCAGGCCAATGGCTTCACCCTGTGGGGACTCGGTCTCCTAATCTGTAAAATGGGTCCAGAGGCAGAACCGCTCTGATCCCCCTTGGCTGCTGTGAGGATGAAGCAGATGTGAGTAGCAGAGCTGTACACTCCACTGTTGGCAGGTGTCCTCTGAAGGCCTGGCAGGCTCTGGGTGCAGAATGGAGCACAAAGGTGCTACATTGGAGGCACCAGAAGTGTTTTTCCAGAAGCTGCTTCCCCAAGCCTACTTCTTTGGCAGCTTATTATCCAGTTGTGGCTTGCATGCCCCCTGTGACAGGGCGCTCACCACTCCAAGCAGCTTCTGCCTTCAGTGGACAGCTCTGACTGTTGGTGTGCTCTGTTGCACACCATGCTTTCTGGAAATCATCCCCTCCTGACCCTCACTCTGGGCTTGAGGTGCTGAGGGTCCTCCAGACCACAGACTCATTCTTTCTTGAATGATCACGGCTTCAAGACCAGTGCTCAAGCAGACTGTACGGATAGGGGTGGGGGTGGAGTGCGGACTCCCTCCAAATGGCTGCTTTCGACTGTTATTGGGAATGACATCCCCCCCCGCCCCCCCCCCCCGGCAGTGAGAAAGGGTCTGCCTGAGGGGCTCCCTGTTATATGTCAGTGTGTGTGTGCTGGGTTTGCCCCTTGGTACTTTCCCCTCCATGGATTGGGTTTGAGGAGAAGGAAGGAGGTACAAATGTGGGTGTGGGGGTCAGACTGGGGGCCCAGCATCTGCCCACGGAGAGTTCCTAGGAGTCCACACTGTGAGGATGGTGGCCTGCGAGACACCCAGAAATGTGTAAGACAGTTCCTGTTCCTTAGGAGCTCACAGCCAGTAAGGGCAGGAAGATCAGTCCAAATAAATAATTAACCACTACCAGCTGGCTGCCTGCCACGGGGCGCATGACAGTAATAACCACGGCCCCTCGCCTTTGTGTATGGCACTTGGGGGATTTAGAAGCACTCTCCAAATTTATTGCACTCCAACAACAACAGTGGAAGCTAGCTGCTCTTTGGAATTACCCCCACTTAACAGACAAGAAAACCGAGTTTCAGGGAAGTGAAATGACCTGTAGCCAAGCCAGGACTTGGCCGCAGACCTTAGAGACGCAGCACCACTGCCACCTTCCCAGTCTACCAGGCAGGCAGGAACTCCGGTGTGAACCCCACAGAGTGGGGACTCGGGTACGGAGGTTCAGGAGGAGGAGAACCACAGAGGGGCCTGCCTGTGACCCCGCCACACCCTCCGACCCCATTTGGCAGCACGTGGCCTGTGTCCCCAGCAGCGGGGCTCTTTTCTTTTGCCACGGCGTCCTACAGCCCAAGCTTGCTCTGAGCCCCGTGATTGCTGGGGCACACATGTCTGTGCTTGGGTCTTCAACCCCGTCCCTGGCCCGAGCGCAGGAAGCAGGGATGTTTCCAGGCCCCAGGTCCCTGTGCGGCCCAAGGCTCTTCCCTGGGCTGTGATGGTTTCTATAGATACAGACGTTGACTCAGCCTGCCCCTCCTCTGGCTGAGTCAGTCCTCAGGCTGTGTGGGGTGGCCGCCCTGTGGGGGCCCTTGGGTTCCTTCTACCCCAGGCTCGGCCCGCCGGCTGCCCACATCCCTGCGCCTGGTCCTCCGGAGCCCATCTGAGGGCCGCCCCAAGACAGGGCCGTCGATGGTGGGGTACAGAGCAGGATGCGGCCAGGCAGGCTGAGCTGGCACCTCCCCAGGAAGCCTGGCCCAGCCTGGCGCACCTGCACAGGTAATGACTGTAGCCCGGGAGGGGCCCCGGGTCCCGCCTGTCAGGCCCAGCTGCCGGGGTTACTGCGGGATCATGCTGGGGGAGGCCGGGGTGTCTGAGCTAATTAGATTTCTTAGATTTCAATGCTCCCCTAATCCTGTTAGCCTGGCTGTAATTGTAACCACTTGAAGGTTTCAGCCGCGGCAGGCTGTTGAGGACAGACGGTGTGGGGACTCCGCTCTGCCCCAGCCTTAGACAGCCAGCTGGGCACTGGGGACTCCTTTTCCAGTTCTCCAGGGTGGGGGCCCAAGTGATGGTAGGTTTTGTGCTTTTCTGTGGCGTCTTAGCACCGAGGGCTGTCGGAACAGGCATGGCCCTTAAGGATCATGTGGCTCAAACTGTTTACTCTATAGATGGGTCCCCAGAATTGGGCACAGGGGCAGGGACTGGCCCAGCCCCAGTGCTCAGTAGTGGTGGGGTGCCGGGCGCTTACGGTCTGACTTTATGATATTTGTCCCTGGAGAGTTCAGGGCAGGTCTGGAATTGTATAGGGCATGTGAACCCTCCAGAGAAGTCTACCCCAAAGATAGGAGGGAGCTAGGGGTGCTTTATTTGTCCCAAAGCCTACTGCTCAGTTGGCATCACCCCTGCCCCTGCCTCATGGATCTGCATGCCTTCACACACATGCTGCCACCCCTGCTGGCCCGGGGCTCAGGCTCGCTCTCCGAGGGCTCTCAGACATGGGGGGCTTTCTCTCCTCCTCCTCTGTCCCCGATTCTTGATCTCTTGGAAGGTGCAACTCAATGCACATTATTGCTTTGCCAGAAAATGACAAAGCTATTCTGATGGGGCCCGGGGTGTGTGTGTGGGGGGTGGTATTAGAGCACAATCTCTTTGTACTTTTAAAGACTCTTCTCTCCAATTTTTTTTTTTTTTTTTTTTTTTTGGTGGCTGGTTTAAATGGAACTTGCACCCACTCCCTATCCTTTCTCCTGCCCTACCCCCATCTGCATTTCCCAAAACTCTCAGTCATCCACCCACAGGGATTGGTGCTTGCAGGGGAGGGGGGGGGGCAGTGGTGGCTGCGATGCCTCCAGAACCACTGTGGCCCAGCAGTCATATCCTGTCCTCCGCTTGGCCCTGGGGCAGCAGGGAGAGGTGTTTGAAACCTCCTTCCGCTCTGGAAGCTCCCTGGCACTGTGTTTTGCACCCCTGAGCCCATAGGGTGGAGCCGAGGGGCCTTGGGGCTTACCTAGTCTGACCATTCCTTTTCTAGCCCAGGAAACCCAGCTATGGAAAGGAAGAAAAAATTGGCTGTATCCAAGGGCAGCAGTGAATTAGTGACACAGCCGGGCCTGGAACCCTGGCTGTCCAGCCCATTAGCTCATTAAACATTTATTGAGCATCTACTGTTGGCCGGGCGCAGCCCTGTTAGCCACGCTCGGAGCTCATCAGCAAATGTGCTTCCATCTTTCACTGGGAAAGACCAGATGAATCTGGGGAGCACGGGGTTCATTTCTGGGCTCTTGGGGTAAGGAATGAGGATGGGGCTTCTCGGGAGAACTCCCAGATCCTACACAACTTGGAGGGGATGGGCGTTCGTGCTCCAAGCCCGCAACGTGTTTCTTTAAAGGTCATCGTAGGTTGGTTACATTGCAGATTTGAGGGAAGTAACATCGAAACCCTCTAGGGAGGGTAAAAAGTTTCCCATCTGCCCAGGCCTATTTAGTCCAAGAAGATGAGTGGCTTCCTTTGCCTGTCCCCCACCTCCGCCCAGCCTTCCTAGTGCTGACTTGTGTCCTTTGCGGGCTGACGGCCTGCTGCCTTGTTCCTGCTAACACTTCCTCTGCGGATGGGGAAACCGGGAAGGAGCCCCCTCACTCCACCCTGGGAGTCACGCACCTCAGGCACAGGTGAGGGCCCATGAGGGGGAGCCGGCAGGCTTAGTGTGAGGGAGAGAAGATGCCAGGGGCCTGGACCTCACGCCTGTCCACAGGCACTTCCCCAAGCCCCACCCCTGCTCCTGGGTAGACCTTGGCCAAAGCTGGGCAACCTGGCACACGGCCGTGACCAACCAGCCGTGGGACAGGGAGACCTCTGAGAAGGGTCCAGAAACCCTTCCTACCCTTGGTGTTTGAGGGTGAGGAGGGATTTTCCAGGGTCTCCATCCAACCTTCTCATTTGGCGGTGGAGGAGACCCAAAGCCCAGAGAGGTGGAGGGACCGGCCACAGGTCACCCAGCAAGTTGGCTCCCCCGCACCAGGGCGGCCGCATCGTCTGGCTGGGGAGGGGCGGAACTCTCTATTGCTGTCGTGTTTTGGCGTTCCTGTGTTGTTTACATCTTTAAAATAGCTTCCCAGAGTCTGCCAGAAGCGTCCTACTAGCCAGTAGTACTTCTTGGGCAACTACTTTGTTTTAGGCTCTTCTTGGACTGCCCGTGTGCATTTCTCAGCTCCACCCTTTGTGGTATCTGTGACTTCGGGCAGGTTCTGTTGAACTTCTCCAGCTTGGGCCTCCAAGTCCTCAACACAGACTCCTTAATAAATAAAAGCATAAAAGTAACACACTGCCTTCCCACTAGGCTGCGAAGACGGAGCGCATTGAGCACCTGGCGCGTAGTAAGTGCTCAAGAAATGGGAGCCGCGACCCCGGGCACAGCTCTCAGTGCTGGGTTTCCTCCAACTTACAGATGAGGAGACTCAGGTCAGATGGATTGCCCAAGGCCGCCTGGTACCTCAGGAGCAACCACAGCTGGGCCTGGGATCCAGACCTCCTGAGCGTGAGCCTCCTGCCATTATCTGCAGCCCCCCCCTTTGCAGCAGGAAGGGCTGGCTGGTCACCTCGCAGAGGCCCTCCATGAGGACGCTTAACTGGGTACATTTTAATTCAACCTCCCAGCCAAGTCTGTTCCCCTGGCCAGCGTGCTCCAAGGTGCAGACTGACCTCTGGGTTCCTACCTGGTACCTGCCTCTGGGTTCCTACCTGCAAACTGCTCCTTCCTCCCCTGTAGGGTGAGGCCAGTGGTGATATCAACTCCCTCCTGGGCTCTGGGCTCTTCCCAGGTAGAGAAAAGGACAGCAGGATGGACCGGGCCTTTTCAACCACAGCAACTGACTGTGGGACCTCAGGCCAGTGGCAGATCCCTCTGGGCCTGAGTTTCCTTATCCGAGAGTCAGGAGCTGAGCCTGCTCCCAGGTTTCCCAGGGTGGGCTGTCGGGAACCCCTGTCCCCAGAAGGAAGAGCAGCAGAGCACAGCCCCCTCTCCTGGGACGCTGCCAGCCCTTTGCCTTACTCAAGCGGTTCCCAAACTCCAGGACCCTGCTCCCGCCTCCCTTTTTAATGCAGAAAAGCTGTCACAGATACCAGTGACTGTCTTGGGAATGCCAGGCTGGACGGTCCCTTCCAGCTCCGGCATCGATGGCTCAGTCCCCTGGTTGGTCTCCCTGCTGAAGAACCACTTTCCCAGAATCCTTCCCCTGCCCCCAGACAGCTTTCTTGGCAGTGCCACCTGACCCCTGCCCCTCAAGCTTGCGGTCGTCCATCACTTTCACCTGCCTCCTTTTCTATTATTGTTACGAGACCACAAATCCGTCTGTGGCTGGACAGTCCTGAAAGCCAGGCCGGCTTGGCGGAGGGGTAGGACGTATGGCTCTTCCCTAGAGATGGGCCCCAAAGGCATACCAGCTGTCAGAGCCAGAAGAGCCCCGTACTCACCCCTGCATGGCGTGCACACCTTTGTAAGCCCGTATTTTTCTGGAGAATTGGTCCGCCGCTTTATTTGGATCCTTAAATCACTTTGGAGACCTGAAGTGTCCAAAGCATTGTAACAACCGTGGCCTCCGTGGCCTTCGTCCAAGGATCTAAAGTTACCCTGAGCCCTGGGCGGAACAGGACTGCTGTGTTGCCTCTCCCCACTTCCTGCCCACAGACCCTTCGATTCCAAGTCATTGGGGTCACCACCCTAGCTCTGCAGGTGTCGGTGTTTACAACGCCTGCTTCTGATCCAGAGCTTGACATACTGGTGAGGAAGTCAAGGCCAAGGGAGGGCCAGGGACCTGACCAAGGGCAGTGACAATAGGCCCCTAGGACACAAGACCTGGTCCGGGGACTGGGGTGGCCCCGAGGGATGGTCTTCCGGGCTGGCTGACCGCACTGCTGAAGCCATTTGGTCCTCACGGTCCCCTGCGAGTGCCTGTGCGACGTGTGCCAGGACTTCAGGAGTCCTTGTCCCCAGGAGGTTGGGAGCTAGGGTGAAGGGAGGAAGTTCCCACCCACTGCCTCTTCTAGGAAGGCTGGGCAGGACTGGTTTAGGGCTTACCTCCCCAGGCCCAGGAGCCCGGTTTCCCCCCCTGCTGTCTGCACTGCCTGTTTATCCTGCTCTCTTGGGTTAATGTTTCCTCTTCCAGGGCCATGGGGCTCACTGGTGCTTACGTACAGAGGAGCACTCTAAACTTTCAGGATGCCTTGCTGGCATGAATTCTTCGTGAGCCCTGCTGCTTTCGGTGGGGAGAGGCAGCCTGGGGCCTGGGCAGGGCTCTGGGCCCACCGTGTGACCGTGGATGACTCTGCCTCCCTGACTTCTGGGGTCCCGGGGCGTGGGCTGCCGTGAGCCCCTTGGCCTTCACCTCCCCAGCTGATTTGTTCCACGGTCCTGAGCTCCAGGACCTCTTTAGTGCTTGTGGTCCTGGAAAAAAAAAGAAAGAGGACATCTCCAGTGCAATTTCTTGCCTGGTGTTTGGCGATGGAGCCAGGGCTGTGAAAGGAGCTTCCTGGAAGCTGTGGGTTCAGCCCTGAGAGGTCTTCTGCAGGACAGCTTCCTGACCCCTCGGCCTCAGCCTGCGTGGGGTGGACATGTGCTTCAGCTGCAGGGCAGCTCCCTCCAGGCAGAAGGAGCAGAGCTGCTGGGGGTTGGAGTCCCTGAGGAGTCCCCAGAGTTCTCAGAGCCTCCTACGGGTGGCTGGCTGCCGTCCTCTAGCCAGCTCCCCGGAGGCAGCTGGGCCGCTGTGATGGCCCCTCTGCCTCCCTCAACACGGGCTCCAGACTCTGCTGTTCTTGGTAGTCTTAGGACCTTTGGTTCTCGAGACCGCAGGGAACTTGGCAGCCCCTTCATCTGGTACCTGTTACACAGATGACTTAAGCCCCCTCCGCAGCATCCCCACAGAGCACCTTCTGGGGGGCGGGGGCGGGGCTTGCATGCCTCCGGGGACAGGCTGCTCCTTGCCTCTCTGCAGCTCCCTTCGCCTAGGAAGCTCCACCTTGGATGGAGCCCGGAAGGATGCCTCCTTCCAGGACCTGATGCTCCTCTCAGGCCCACCCAGAACAGGGTGACTTCAGTTCTTGTGAGCTCCTCTCTGCACCCGACGTCAGAGATTTCTCCTCTCTAGGCCGAGCACACAAGGCCGGAGGGGGGCAGAGTGGGCTTCCTGGAAGAGGTGGCCTTCTATTCTCTAGGCCTCCTCATTATTTCTGTATCTGTTTAACAGCCTGGGCTGCTTGGAGACTTCAGGCCTGACCTGGAAATGCTCTAACCCTGGTCAGGAGACGTGGAAGGAGGCTGGGGAGGTTCCCCCAACAGTGGTTCCTTGGAGGCTGAGGGAAAGAAAGTGGCCTGATGCCAGCTCTTCAAGCAGGGTCAGATATGCCACATGGTTCGTAATGGGTGTCTGGCTCCTTGGCCTCTCCCGGGGGAGCTCACCTCCCACTGGGACTGGGAGGGTACCCGCGGGGGTGGGGGCGGGGGCATGGTGGTGGCTGTGACTGGTGTCCCATCCCCATCCAGCCTCTGCCTGCCTCCTTGCTAAGCCCCCGTCCGCCCAGCTCTGCTCCCTGCCGCTCCGTCCGGGAACATCCTGCTCCAGTGTCCTGAGGCCTCCAGAGACCTGGAGGTGTCTGCGAAGGGCCCTGGCTTTGGAGTCACAACTTGTGGCACTGCCTCCTATCAACGGTCTCCCCTGAGGCTGTCGCAAGAGTCCGAGGGGAGGGCCGGCACTCTGCATGCCGTGTCACAGCGTCAGGGCGTGTGATGTTTTATTACTGCGTGTGGTGATGATAATGTCAGCACAGGAAGGCCTTGGAGATCGTCCAGGCCAACCCTCTCATTTAGCTGCTGAGTGTGACCCCAGAGGGGACAGAGGCCTCCCCAAGGCCACAGGGCCAGTCCGTGGCAGAGCTGAAGCAAAAACCCAGGCGTCCTGCCTGTCAGCCGGTGCCCAGCCCTCGCTCCGCCTCCCCCCACCCCCCCCCCCAAATCTTGTCACTTGATAGAAGCCCTTTGCTAGGGAGACACAGTGGGGAGATCCCTCTGCGGCTGTGACAGTGGCATCTGGCTCGCCTGGGACTTACCGTCTTCATCTCACAAAGCTCCTGGGCCTTATGCATCTGGCTGTGCTCACCAGAACCTCTGGCCCTGGGGGCAGACAGTGTTCCCTGGGGGCTCTCCATGAGACCCCTGGCTCCCCCAGCCTGGCCCCCCTCCCAGGGGCTGCTCCCCTGTCACCGGGCACTCCTCCCTACTTCCTGGCTCAGACAGGGCTGCCTGCATCCTGCCAGCTGTCCCCCCTTGGGTGGAGGGAAGCCTGTCTGAGACCCCTCACCCTGGTAATGACCCAGCTGGCTGCAGGATGCGACCCTGGCCTGGGACCGTGGCTTGGATTTGCGGCCCTGGTTTCAACCTGGTGTGACCCCTCCCATGGCTCTGAAGACCCAAAGATGCCCAGACTGTTGGAACAACAGAGGGACCTGGGCAGCCGGCTTGTTTCATCCCCTTCCTGTCCCCATTTCTCAGATTAGGGGACTGAGGCTCAGAGGGGGAAGGAAGCTGGCTGCAAAAGCAGCAAGATGCAAGCTCCTTGCCGGCCGCCAGCCTGGCCCCCTTCCATCTTCTGCCCCCCGAAGCTGATTCCTTTGGCTGCCCAGGCCTGGAGTGTATGGAATAGGGACCCTGGTAATGACTAGTGACTGTTGCCAATCCTGCAGGGCTCTTCCAGGCCCTCTGGCCAGAGCCGGGGAGCCAGCGCACAGGGAGGGCAGCATACGCTTCCTGCCGTGGGTCCTGGTGCCAGCCTGAGAACAGGTTTCCTGCTCTCGTCTGGAGCCCCCAGCATTCTGCCCCTGGGAAAACAGAGCCTGGGATCCTTCTGTGCCTCCCTTTACCCAGCTCCCCGAGAAAGATCGCTTATTCACTCACCAAGTTTGTTGAACACCTACTACATGCCAGGCACTAATTCCAGGCCCTGGGGATATAGTGGTGAACTGCACAGAGGCCTTGCTTGCCTTGTTATGGGCGAGACAGACAGTAAGTCCACAACCTCATGTATGATGTCATTCTGAGCTGTAATAAGTGTTTTGAAGAAAAATAAATTAGGATAAGGTGATACAAGGAGATGGGTGGGGATTGGGCCTCTTTAGATGGAGTGATCAAGGAAGGCTTCACTGAAGAGGTTGTATTTGAGCAGATACCTCAGGGAGGGGAGGGAGTGAACCCTGTGAACATTTGGGAGAAGGGCACTCCAGGCAGAGGGAATAGCACGTGCAAAGGCCCTGTGACAGGAGTGTGTTTGTCATGCTCTAAGAAAGGCAGGAGGCCAGAGGAGCTAAGTGGAGTGGGGGAAGGAGGGAGATAGGAGAGGAAGTTAGCAAGGTGGTCAGGGAGCGGCCACAGAAGGCCTTTGGGGGGATGGGAAGGGCTTCAGACTTCATGCTCTGTGATTCGAGAGCCATTGGAGGATTTTATTTTATTATTTATTTAAGATTTTATTTATTTATTCATGAGAGATACACAGAGAGAGAGAGGCAGAGACACAGGCAGAGGGGGAAGCAGGCTCCCCGCGGGGGAGCCCGATGCGGGACTCGATCCCAGAACCCCAGGGTCATGCCCTGGGCTGAAGGCAGATGCTCAGCTGCTGTGCCCCACCCCCGGGTGTCCCATCGTTGGAGGATTTTAATTCAAGGACCCAGACTATCTGATGTGCTGTGTAGGAAGGTCCCACTGTCCCGGCGTGTACATTGACCTGGGTGAGGGTGCCGGCAGCCTGGACCAGAGTGTTGCCACCATCCTTTCCCTTGGTGCTGTCACCCGAAGCGTGTGCTGCGGTCCCAAGGCGCCGTTTCACCTGGGCGCACAGTGGGGTGTTCCCTGCACCAGCGAGGCCGCGTGCTTTTCCGTCCCTGGGCTCTGCGCCCTGCCGGCTTCCCTCCTCAAGCCCGGGGTCTTGGCCTGTGTCAGCTCGCCCACCCCCGCAGCTCCACCTGCGAACTCCTATGTATCCCTGCGAGCCCAGCTCCAAAGCTGCCACCTCTGAACTCCCTTCCCCACCGCCCGGGGCCCCAGGGGCCTTCTCCCTGTGCTGAAAAGTCTCCTGTTGGCTCCCCCCCTTGCGCTGCGTTGCCAGGGATCAACCGCCACGGGGGCCGGGGCTGTGCCTCCTGTCACGCCCCCTCTTTCCGCTCTGTGTCCTCACGGCCTGGCCCAGGGCCGGCACAGAGGAGGGAACCAGAACATTTCAGTGTATTCCTGGAGCGGTAGCCAGTTACCATGGAAACAAGGAAGTGTTGCAACTTCCCTAACACTGGAGGTTGGGGTCACAGAGGGCAGCTCAGTTCTGGCCCTGCAGGATCAACCCAGGACAACCATTCTGAGGTTCTTACGGATGCAGATGCAGAGTCACCTTAGACAAGTCCTTTTGCATCCCCGGACCTCAGTTTACCCATCAGTAGCACGGGAGCACGCGGGGCTGCTTAGGTGTCTAAGGCCGTTCCTAACATCCCCTCTCTCTGTGCCCCCCCCACCCCCAACTCCAATCCTGCTGTATAACTATAGGCAGGCTGTTTGTTCTCTTTGGGCCTCAGTTTCCCCATTTTGTTCATCTCTCTTTCTCTCTCTCCTCTAAGAAGTTCCCTCCCTGAGTCTGATGCCTCCAGAATCCCAGAGGTTCAGCAGCCAGGTGGCCCTCAGTCACGAACCTGGGATCCGTGTGACCTGTGGAGGCTGCGGTGGCCGCAGGGGGAGCAGGAAGGTGGGCTGTAGGGAGAAGCCAGGCCAGCTCGCTCTGGTCCAAACCCTCACTTCGAAGGAGGCCAGAGCCAGCGTTTGTCAGGGGGGCCTCACCTGTGCCGGACGCTGCGTGCTCAGCCTCCTCACGTGAGCAGAGAGGACTGAGGCTGGCAGTCTGGGCATACCGTCCCCCATGCCCCCCCACCCAGGACCCCTGCCTGCCACTTTGGAGTGGTTTGGCCTCCCCCATTAGGCCCAGAGAGGGAGCAATCGGGATGAGAGGGCCGCTGGGCTCTGTGGGCCTGCCTGCTCCTCTGTAGAGCCGGTGGAGAGTCTTCCCTCCCGGGGCTGCCAGCGGGGGGAGACTGAGGAAGGCGGTTTGTGCCCGATAAAGACACTTGTTAGGATTGCCAGCCGGAGGCAGGCACAGGCCTCCGCCAGAGGGATGCCCCTGTGCACATCTTTTTCGGGAGATGAAAGCCTGAAAGCCTGAGCCTTTTCGGAAGGATCCGGGGCTGCGCATGAGAAGTGCCTCTGTGTCTGAGCAGCTCGCGTCCAGGAGCCGTGAGGCCGGCAGGACGTGCTGCCCCGGGGATCAACGCGGTCCTGGTGAGTCTGGTCTGAGCCTGAACGACACCCCCAGGGCGGCACTGGACCCTGGAGGGGACCCCATCTCACCCATGGATCAGCTTCCGGATCTGGTCAAGGCCCTGGCTCTCTTCTGCCCTCAGTTTCCCCCATCTGTGCATTGAGCCCCCCCTCTAGCTGGGGCTCCTCTGGGAAACCTGTTTGGGTATTTTTACCTCTGCCAGCCCCGCAGGATCCAGTATTGTTTATCTCACCTCTACTCAGAAAGTTCTCACTTTTCTGAAACAGGGGACTGCCATCTGCCCACATGGTTTTGGGCTTCACTGTGTGGCTGCTGGTGTAATGAGTCACCCAGCCCCTCCTTGCCAGCCCTCCTCTGGTTTGTCCTTGCTTCCTCCCAGGGGGCCTCAGTGTCTCCCTCGGTCCTCCCCCAGCCCTCGGCGTTCTCCCCGCTGGACCGTCCCCTCTGTGAGGGTGTCCGCCGGGTTTCATTCCTGTATCCTCAGGGCCTGGAGCAGAGAGGGTGTTCCCTAACCGCTAGGCGAATGATGGAACGGAAGTCCTGATCAATCCAGAGAGTTCCAATGTCCTCAGCACCGTGGTTTTACTCTGCTATGTTCACTTGCGGGAATTTTGCTCGGTATAAAGGATCTTTAAAAAAAAAAAATCACTTTTTAGTAAGCTCAGAGGCCAGAACTGGTTTTCTGTACTTTTGGCCAATCCCCCATCTTTCAGAACTGGTGCTTTCTATCTTGTTTTTGCATTTCCTTTATTTGCCTTGTCTAAGCAGCTACTTTTTCTTCTGGGGACTCTAGATAGGAAATAATCCTACCTGTCATTTTACCGAGATTTCTCATGCCAAAAAGGCAAGGAGGGATAGTAAACACTCAGCTTGAGTTGTTCTTTGCTTTGTTGTGTTTTTTTTTTCTTTTGTGTATTAGATTGTTATCTGTTTTTTCTTGCCTGGTCCCAGGGCCTCTGACACCTCATCTTCCCAGGGGTTGTGTAGGTGGCATTGCGTCTGCCGGGCCCACCACATACAGGAGTGTGTACTGCGTACTGCACAACTTGGGGCCGCACACGTTACATAGCCCCCGCGCGACGTACATTTAATTAAATTTCTGGTGGAAGGTGGAAAAGTGTTTTAAGGAAGAGGAGCCTTGTTCTTGTTCTCATAAACCCACTGTGAGGATTAGGAGTAGGACTCCCATTGGCCCACTGCCCTGATTGAAACTTGGACTCTCCCTTGGCGCCTCCCCAGGACTGCAGCCTATGACACTGGGTTTCCGTGTCCCTACCACCCTGCCCTGGGCCTGGAACTACAGCCTCCAGACTCCACCTTCCAGATGTTTCTGAAGCTGCCCATCCTCTCCACCCTGCAACCCCCCATGCAGCATCCTTCCCCCTCAGGTGTCTACCTCCAGCCTCCCCTTTTCTGGCCTGCCCCTGTCTTGGCCACCACTAGTGTGACCTTAATAAAAGGCCCCTGTGATCTTATTAAGGGCTCCACTCTACCGAAAACCCCTTAGTGGCTCCCCACTACCTGCAGCCTGGCACTCAGGGCCCTACATTGTCTGGCCCCAGCTGAATCACTTGTACGCGTTTTACACATCTGCCTGGCGAACTCGTAGGCATCCTGCAAAGCCCTGCACGAGCCTTGGCTAGGCCTGTACATCTGTCAGGTCAAGTGGGTTGGGTCCTCACCTTTGCCCTAGTTCCTCTAGCGCTGTTTTCTGACCACCATGGCAGCCCTCACCTGGCAGGGTTGCAGCTACCATCGGGGTACCCCAGCACCCCAGGGTCGGGCTGTGACTCCCTGACACATAGCACCACACTTGGCAGCTAGCAAGCATTCCAGAATGCTTGCTGAATAAGTGAATAAATAAATGACGGTTCCACTTTATACAGAATGGGTAGGTTTTGTGATACAAGAGAGAAAAAAAAATGTATAGTATATATTTGCACTCTAGGCAGGTGCCTTGGAAGTGACTTGCACACTTTGCTTGAGAAAGACTTGAATAATTTCAACCCTGGAGTCACCGCTGGCCTGTGTATGTGGTCTGACTCCCGGCCCCTTCTTTTGCTGCACCGCACCCCCCCCCCCCCCCCCCCCCCGGCTCCATTTAGAGCCAAGAAGGGTGGCTAGGCTGGGCCGGGCTTCCAGGAGTGTCTCCTAGCCCTGATTGTCTCACCTAAAGCTGCCGGGGTCTCCTGGGTGGCAGTTCTGCTCACGTTGCTGCCCTACTCAGCTCGGCTTCCTGGGAGAAAAGGCCCGGCAGCAGCAGCCTGACCTCTTGGGCAAGACTGTCCAGGCAGGGCCAGGAGCTGGAGCCTTGCATGCATGGGCCACGCAGCAGGCGAGTCTGTGGGCAAGTGGGCTCCAGCTTACCACGGTGCTGGGAGGGGAGTGGCGGGCAGGAGGGACACCCTTCTGTTGGGTAAACATGGGCGTTCAGGCCTGCCTAGGCACATCCCTGGGCTATATCGGTTAGAGGCGCAAGATGGCATTTTGCTGAGCTGGTCGTTGCCAGGTGTCAGCCCGAGGGTGACAGAGAAGGACACTTGAGAGTCTCTACAGACCTTGCCTGGGACGTGGCCCCTCCAGTCTTTGTCAGAAGCAGAGCGGAGGCTGCAGGAAGTTCGGGGGTCTTCAGGGCTGCCTGACTGCTGGCCCTGCCAGTCTTGAGTCTCTTCCCTACCTCCCCACGGACAGCTCCCTGGGACCTGGGGACAGCGGGTACGCCACAAGCAGGTGAATTTGCTAAGTCAGGACCGAGATCCGAGCTTCTGTTTAGGTGTCCCCCTGCGGATGTATTTCATTCCATGCTCACCTGAGACAGAGCTTATGTCCTTGGGAACCCCTTTGTGCACCAGACACGGTTCTTTGGGATCTCGAGGTTGCCACAGCAGTCTTGAGAAGTGGGTGGTGGTATCGCCATTTTAACCAGGAGGGATCTGGAGCTTAGAGGAGTCAAGTTGCATTAGTCCCACAGCTACTAAGGGGAATCTGGTCTCTTTCTCCTTACAATTGGACCCTTTTCAATTTTCCTTTTTAAACCCATGTTTCTTGGTACAGATGAGTAACCCCCTGGGCATGGTTGCCAGCCCCTGTCTCTGACTGGAGAGCCTGGCAGGTGCCTGGGCCAGTGCCTCATGGGGGAGGTGGTCAGGTGGCCCTAAAACCCTGAGCAGCTGGCAGGGGTAATGGCCACCAAGGAGAGCGCCTCTGTGGCCCGTGGCTGGGACGTCAGCACATTGGACCTTCCTCCCCCACCCCCCACGTAGCTGGAGCCAAATCCTGCTTCAGCTTGTGGAAACCAGATGCCCCCTCCCCTCCGTGGACCTGGCCCTGGGGGTGAGAGTGTTGCCTACTTTATTTCTCAGAGATGAACCTGGCTGAGGTTATTTCTCGTCTTCTCTGATTTCCTCTTGGCCAGTTTCGGCCCAGGGCTGTTGGAGCCCCTGCCCCCTTCCAAGGGAATCAGCAGACTCCTCTTCCTGGGCCCCAAGCCCTAGGGCTGCAATGGTCAACCAGAGGGAAGGCAGGTGGACATTGGCGGGCCTGGGTCCTTTGGGCACTTGGGTTGGAGAACTGCCCTCCAGGGCACGCCAGCTGGCGCGTCCTCATCTGTACATGAGGGTAACCCCCTGGCTTTGGAGGGTCGCTAGGGTCATCTCTACAGGCCACGCCTGGAGCACAGAGCCAAGTGGCCCTTTTCAGGACAGAGACCAGGCCTGTCTTCTCCTTTGTCCGTCTTCCACCTTCCTCCTCCCAAGGCCACCTGCTCCCCTTTATACCCCCACACACATGTGTGTCCAAAGTGTGCGCACAGGAGTTCCTGGTTTGGGGAAGGGAGGGGCCGGTTGCAGAGACAGGATGAGCCCGAGTGTAATTTTATTTCTGTAGTTCTCCTTTCAAGCTGTCACGGTAAATCTATTTCACTTGTCACTTTGTAAATCATTATGCAGGATGAAGCCTTTTACCAGCTTTTAAGGCGTCTGCAGCCATCGCCAACCCACTTCTCCCCTGTCCTGCCCTCCCGACGTCCCTTGCTGCTCTGGGCTCCGGCCCTACGGCCGCTCCTTCAGGCATGGTTGGCTGCAATGAAAGGGGGAGCCTGGGGGGCTGCACACCCGTCTTGGAGTTTAGCTGCCCCATTTTCCTGATGGGAAAACAACGTGAGGAGCGGTGGGGTGCCCAAGGGTGCCCAGGCCCAGTGCCCTGGACGCTCGATTGTTGCTGGTGGCCCTTGACGCAGTGGGGAGGGAAGGGTCTGGTAGTCATGCAGGGCACTGTAGGGGGTGGGGGGACCCTCCTCTCCTCAGTGGCTGTGGTGAGACTGCTCCAGACCCACAGGGAGCTCCAGCTTGGAAGAGGTTGAAGGTTGATGGGGACGGGGTGGGCTGGGAGCCAGAGGAGGGCCCTGTTTGCCTGTTCTCAGGGTGTAGGGCCAGGAACACAAGCTGGGGAGACAGGGAGCTGGAGGCCTAGTTAGAGGCGCCGGCACTAGCACGCAGGACCCCATTTATTTATTTCTCTAGAATCCCATGCCCTCCTGAGAAGGCTCCAGGATGCAAGAACAATGAAACCATTCGTCGAAATGTTCAGAGGCTCAGACAGTGGCCAGGGCCCACTAGGCCAAGAGCCAGCAGTGTGCAGTGGTGCGTTTCCCATCGCCGGCCCATCTGGAGAGGCCTGCTGACAAAAACAGAAAACAAAAAGGCACCTCTTTGCAAGGCTGACACCCATTTGGGGAGCTGAGGCTCGCGGAGGGCGAGAGGGACCAGGATGTATGTGCTGGGGGTCAGGCTGTCAGCTTGGGCTCGGCCCTGTTGCTCCCCACCTTGTCCATCAGGCCATGGGGGGAGAGCAGCCTTCCCTCCAGGCTGGGGGGTTCCTTCCTGAGGCTCAGGTTCCAGCGTTCCCTCCTGCCTGTGTGCCAGTAGAGGCAGTAGAGGCCCCGCAGCGATGACTCCCGTGGCCAACGTTCACCCAACCTGCTTCCCTTGTGCCCCACCCAGACCTCCTTTGTCTTGCAACCTGACAGATGAATCACTGGCTTGGAATTTCAATCCAGCAGGATTGCTGCTAGAGCATCCCCTAGGGCAGGGCTCTTGCTTGGCCTGGAGATGGAGAACAGGAACCCTCCTGCAGCCTCTTGATTGTCCCAAGGCAGCCGCCACCATGCTGGGTCAGCCCCACCCGCCCCCCACCCCAACCATGCTGGGTGGCAACTACCCACTTATGTTCCTGTCTTTAGACTTCAGCTCCTTCTAGAAACCCGGACCCTGTCCCTTGTATCCCCCCAACACTGGGGAGCATAGGGCACAGGCTAAGGCAATATCTCTTGAAAGGATGGCCCAGCAAAAATCCTGAGACCCTCACTTTTAGGAGTTTCACAGTCCACGTTGGACGCCAAGCCTCGGTTCTTCTGGCGGAATAAGAACGATACACCCTGAAGTGCTAGAGAGATGGGCTAAGAAGTTGCATAGAGGGACACCTGGGTGGCTTAGCAGTTGAGCTTCTGCTTTTCGGCTCAGGGCCTGATCCCGGGGTCCTGGGATCGAGTCCCACATCGGGCTCCTGCTTCTCCCTCTGCCTATGTCTCTGCCTCTCTGTGTCTCTCATGAATAAAAAAAAAAAAAAAAAAAAAAAAAAAAAGTTGCATAGAGAATCTGGAACAAGGGAGAGAAGATGACAATGGGTTAGAGTGGTCAGGGAGGGCCTCCGGGAGGAGGGGGCGTTTCAGGGTGGTGGTGAAGATGGAGAGGCTTTCGCTAGAACAAGACAAGGAGGAGGAGGAAAAAGACCCTTCTGGGAGGTAGAAAGGTATGAACAGGGGAGGGGAGGTCGACACACCAGGGGTCTGGGAGAGCTGAGCCAGTACCCCCTATCGTCAGGGAGTAACAGAGGCCAAGGCTCCAGGGATGGCTGGGACCCCAGAGGGAAGGCAGGGTCAGGAGGGGACATTTATCCTGGAGGCAGGGCAGGGAGGCTTGAGCAGCGCTTTAGGAGATGAATGAGAAGGCAGGGAGCTGCCCAGGTAGGAGGGAGGGACTGAAGCCATACTAATGACACCTCGGGTGCACTTGGGGTGCACCCACCTGTGCTGGAGGGGAGGGCTGAGGGGTTGGCTCGGGGCTGGCCACTCCTCCAGCTGGGTTCCTCAGCAGCCAGGGGGAGGTAGGAAAAGCAAGGTGCTGCCTCCTCCCTTACGAGGGAGACGTGGTCCTGAGCCTGGGTCCTCAACCTGCCAGATCGGGAGATTTAACAACCCTCACCCCACCTCTCCTCCTGGCTGCCGAGAGGAGGAAAAGAGGCACAGTGAGGGGAAGGTTTTGATGAGTCAACACCGTCCATCAGGTCTCATCCTGTTCTGGAAAATTGGTGGCAGCAGTGACATGGCCATTGCATGTCTGTCGGCCTCCCTGGGTGCTCTGGCTTGGAAGCAGCCTGGGCATCTAGGTTTCATTATCAACAAGCCGTGTGTCTTTGGACGAGTCACCTCCGTCCTGCAGGCCTCAGCTTTGGCCTCGGTACCTGGGTCCATCCCTGCCTCCCTGCTGAGCGTCGAGGTAAATGCCGTTCCCTGCTAGGAGAGCGAGGCTTGGGCGTCCTTCCGTGGGCAGGGCTCCACACTGCCTGGCAAGCCCGGTTGTCACGACAGCATCATGATGTGTCCTTGTAAGCTTTGGGGCTTCCACCGAGAAGGTCCTGGTGTGTGCCTCTTGGTTGCTGCTGACGTCTGGGTCCGTTTTGTGTTTTCTTACACTTCCTGCCCACTCCCTGGAGGCCCCCTTAATAGTCTAGCCCTAGCCAGCTCTTCTCTGAGCCCCCCCATGCCCTGGCGAGCCTTGTACCAGGCATGTGCCTTTCAGTGATACTCGTGGCTGCTTAGAAATCCCAACACCAGCTGGCAGAGGGGCGGTCAGGTAGCTTGCTTTTCTGTAAGATGGGTGAATTTTTTTTTTTTTAGAACAGATTTTGTTTTTCTGATAAAAGAGCCCTCGAGAGGGTAAAGAGACAGGGTACCGGAAACAGCACCCCCAAAGCTGTTTGCATATGATGCAGGCAGTGGAGGGCTGAGTGACCAGCCAATAGCAGAAAGGCTCCCAGGGACTCACTTTACATGGGGGGAAATGGGAGGCCCAGAGCCTACAAGGGACCCTCCTGAAGCCACCCGGCAAGAGTGACTGGGTGGCCAGGCCGATGATGATAGTGGTGATGAGTATGTTCTTCTTCACCACCACTGGCGTGTTCAGGAGACTTACTAGGGTCTCAGCCCTGAGCCTGGCGGTGTATGTGCATTATCTCATTTAATCTGCCAAAGAACCCTATGAGGAAGGGACTGTTTTTACCACCAGTCAGTGCACATGCACAAATGGAGCAGTGCTCAGAGAGATTAAGGCCACAAAGCTAGAACGCTGCAGAGGCACAAGTCTCAGAGTCTAGAACCTTCTCTCCCAGTGCCCTCGTGGCCCCCTCCCATGCCCTGGATGCCTCTTCAGGGCCCATCCCTGGCTCAGCGAAGCAGCGTGAAGCCATCTTCCTCTTTCTAGGAGGTGTGGGGTGCAGAGGACTCTCTGTATTGGGGAGATAAAAGAGCCCGTTTGGGATGATTTTTATCAGCTCGAGCAAGCCGGTTTGACTTACAGGAAGAAGCCAATTTGCATTTTGGGAAAGAGCTGAGTGTAAAGGCCACACTGAGCACGGGTGGATTTATAAATAAACAGTCGACCCAGGGCATTGTATGTCCCCGGCCGTACAATGCCGGGCTCGTATTGACACCGCAGACCCATTCTGCACGTCACAGCTGCCCTTTGGACAGAAGGGGCCCAACCGAGGAAGAGCGTGCCAAGGAGCCGGCCCTCCGGCCTGGCCTCCCGGGGTGCCGCGGGCCGGGCGGTCCCGTCACCACGGCTGCCCATCGCGTGCCAGGTGCATGGCCTGCAGGTGGCCTGCGTGGCCCAACTGGGAGGGAGGCACCTGGGCCGGGCCCTAGAAGTCGGGGGTGGCAACGCGGTTGCTGGGGATGAAGGCTTAGGCTGCCACTGGCAGTGCTCTCGCTTTCTGGAGACTTCCATCCCCTGGCCATGAAGTGAGTAAGACTTACTTCCCAGGTTATTTTGAGAATTCAGTGAGGCAAGTCGACTACTATCAATGTACCAGGCGGCCCTGTCCTGCTGGGGGATGACCGGGCGATTTGGGGCCCGTCCCAGGCCTCCCTGGACCTGACTTTCCTCTTTGGAAGGCAGTGGGGTGGAGGGCAAGATGCACGTCCTGTGGCCTCCCCATGCGGGACCTCAGGCACTCGGTTCCCCGTCGGCAGCGGGGGCAGTGGGGGCAGCGGAGGTTGCTAAGAGGAAGGGTACTGATGTATGGTTAGTGCTTAGCATGGAGCCAGGCACATGGTAAACGCTCATAAAGAAATTACATCTGGCATCTTTATTTCAGGAAGAAAATCCATTTTCAAATCAGAATACTCTCTATCAGTCAAACATTCTGATTTAATTCCAGATAATACCATATACCAACAGTAGTCGTACGACCTACCAGTAGTTAGAAGACCATCCCTATCTGTTCACCTTGTGAACTTGCAGAACTTTCCACAGTGACCCTTGCCCAAGGCAACCCCACTCAGACGGACTTAACCAGTTCTTGGCTGGTCGTTCAGCCTCTCCGGTCTCTAGCTCACTGCTCTGCCCAGATACAGATCATCAGTCCTTATCTGACTGCTCTGAGGGCAGACCTGCCGCTTCCCTGGCCTTCTGCTCATGCCTGCTGTTGCTGTGGGCCCGGAATGTACCTGATAAGTGCTACCGTGTGAACAAGGACCCTTGGCCCCCTTTTGCCCTGGGACATCACCTGGACCCCTGCACCCCCACTGGAATGCCCCAGTTACTCTACAGGGTGCAGTGGGTCTTTTCCCTCAGAGTCCCATCTTCGTCGTTCCAAGCGTTTAGGGGACCTGTGTCTTGTGACCACCCGGGGCCCTCGTACCTCAATCCTCGTGGTCAGTTTGAACTCCAGCAACCAAGAGCACGAACGGTGCCATAGGTGTACACTGCCCACGGCCGACAGTTGGGCAGAACTCGGTGCCCTTAGTTATGTGCTCTGCTTATGGGGCAAGGCCAGGATTGGAACCCGGTTCTTGACCTGACCTGACCTGAGGCCCTCCGTTTCCTTCCTGTCCTGATGCCTCTGAGTGGGAAGATGGGCTGGGGGTGGGGGATGAGTGCTGGTGGACAGGTGTTTGCCCCAGGAGCTGGAAGGGAGAGTGTTTCATAGGACCTCTAGCCTGGAGGTCAGGGGTGGGACGAGGAACATCAGCCCTGAAACAACCAGCCATCTTCTGGAGAACATCTTGATTCAAAATGCTGCCTTCAGGGCCTGACCGACCAGAACTGGCTCCCCTGTCCCTGCCTATGCTCAGACTCAGGCACCCATTTCCCACATGCCCTGCTAGGCTTTGGGGCTGTCATGGCGAAACAGGTCAGCCAGTGCCCCCTTTATAGATTCTGGTAAGCGTTGAGAAACAAGTGGGCTGCTACATGGAGAATGGGAAGGGGTGGGTGTGGGGGCCCTGGAGGCAGGAAGGCCTTTCTGCAGAGAGCTAGGAGATGATGGGGCATGCGGGCAGAGGGGATGTCCCGAGCACTGGGGACATCCCATGCAGAGGCAGGGAAAGCCTCTGAGCCTGGAAAGTGCCTGGCATATTCTAGAAACTTGAAAGGAGTCTCCTGTGGCTGGAGACAAGGGGGGGCCCCACCCACATCTTCCACCTCTTCTTAAGTCTTCCACTTGCGTCCCAGATCGCCAGCAGAGCTGGCAGTCCTGGTATGGGCACAGGCCCAGGTGTGGACACAGGGCCATATCTGTCTGTGGGCTCCACACGGGGCCAGCTCCCTGCCTCAGCCCAGAGGCACATGACAAGATGACATCGATGGTTATTTCTGCCTCCTGCCAGCCACCTCCATCTTTGCAGCATGAATGGGAGGCCTGCTCTGAGCTCTTGATCTGTCCCCCGGCTTGACTCTTTCTGGGGACACCACCCTTCCCTCTCTGTCCTCACCACCTGGTATTTCAGCGGGAAGACAGGAGGGTGGGGGGACTGCCACCAGGGGTCCTGCCCAAAGCTCAGGTTCTCCTACCTGGGTTGGCCCTGGCCCCGAAACCTTTATTTACTTTGGTCCTTGCTTAAAAACTCTGGTAGCAAGCTGCCTGGAATGAAATGTGAAGAACTCAAGATAATAATAAAATCAATTGGACTGTTTCCCCAGTAATTCTAGAGACTGATGCATCATTAATGTTGGTAATACAGTGCCTGTCAGATCACAAACTTCTCAATAAATGTGCAGCTGGCAAGCTCTGATAGAAATTGGAGGCAAGCAGAGAATGAGATTTGGGGCCTTTGATATATGGGGTGTCAACGGTGCGGTGAAGTTTTTATCAATTTCTGTCACTTTGGGCTTTTGTGCTCACTACATATGTGGTCTTCGTGGCACCTCTCCACGGGCTGCCTGGATGCTAACTGCCCTCCCCTTAGTAATATGAGGAGGAAGAGCTACTGGAAGGGCCTCGACATCCAGCCAGGACCCTTCTGTGGGGCCTCATTGCCTAGAGCTTCTCAGGCCACGTGAATCCATGAAACGAGCAAAATCAATGGCTTTGGGACCTGACCCCATGTGTCACTCAGCCACCTCACGAGCATTTATTAGGATCCTGCTGCATCCAGAACACCCCTGGGCCCTGCCTTTGGGGGGCTCCAGGAGCTTTGATGGAAGCCTTGGGCTTGGGGAGGGAGAATAGTTGAGTGGTCATTTCCACCTAAGGGTCAAGGGTCAAGGGGAAAGTGGAAGGAGTGAGTATCTGAACTAACGCAGTGGTTCAGGAAGAACAGCTGTTCGGCAGTGGGCATGCACACCACCAGGGACCAGAAGCACCGTGAGTCCTGGAATCGATGGAGAAGCAAGGAGGTGGACGAGGCGAGGCCTCCGGGGTAGGGGGAGAGAAGGGAGGAGCTCCTTCGAAGCATCACGTGGCAGTTCGTGCATGCGCTCGGAGCCAGGCCTTGAGGACAGACTCCTAGCTCCCAGGCTTATCAGCTGTGCAACCTCAGGAAAGCAGCTCCACCACTCTGGGCCTCAGTGTCTTCACCTGTGAAGTAGGGGTATCGTGGCAGAGGCACCGACCTTGGAGGGATCTTGTGTGCATCAGTGAGTTAACGCTGGTACAGGGCTCGGAGCAGACCTGGGTACGCTGTGGACACCTGGCCAGTCCTGCCATTGCTTTTGCACGGTTGTCCTAGTTGACTCCTGGAACCTGAGAGCCATACAAATGAGCCTCAGGGAGGTGAGGTAGGTTGTTCCCACAGCTGGTAGGAAGCAGAGCTGGGATTTGAGCCCAGCTGCTGTGGCGGCTGGGTTGGGCACGGGGGTCAGGTGCTGGAGGGGGAGGTGCCACGGGGACAGGGCCGGCACCTGTCAGAGGACTGGGCCTGTGCGGTCACCATCACTGTTGGCGAGGTTAATTAGCAAGGGGACAGTGGATGGTTCAGGCTTTTGTAGCCTTCTGTTGCTCGTTGGTGCCTCTGGGAGGGGCGGAGAGGTTCTGAGACTCAGGGCTTGAGTGTGGAGCACCGGGATTGGCTCCTGGGGTTTGGCAGGAGAAGGCTGGCCCCACCTGGCAGGTGAGCCCTATGGGAACCCCCCTGGTAGCCGTGGGTCAAATGCTCTTCTCTTCACTCTGCCAGGGAGCAGACCCTGAAAGCCATAAAGGCCTCCTTGACGTGCACCGAGCCACGGCCTGGGAAACCAGGGCCCAGATGACCCTTGGGGTGGGAAGGACCTGGGGAGGGCAAGGGGCATTCCGATGCAGTCCTGACTGCCGCTGACCTGCTGTGACCTGCCCCAAGGGCCTAGGAGTTGGGTGTGCCAGAGCTGGAAAGCCAGTGTTCCGGGGGCCCCCTGAGCACAGGAGTCCTGGCCCAACTGGACAGGGGTCCCTCCTCAGTCTCCCTTTAATGTAGCCCCCCATCTCGTGGCTTTGCAGGAACCCTAGGATTTACTCCCTGGTTTTGCATCTGTGTTTGCTTTGAAAGGAAGACCAGGTTGCATGGCCCCCTGGGGCCTCAGGGAAGAGGAAGCAATCTCTTTAGTCTGGGGTGTGGAAAAGGCAGAGGGCCCTGCACTGCACTTTGAGCGAGGAGAGGTGGCATCTGGGCCCAGCTCGGCCTTAGGCTCCTCCTGCACCTCTTGGAGCCTCCATAACCCCTACAGGTCCTCTTCCTGGTGCTGATAGTGGCACTTGTTCTGGGTTGGGAAGAATGGCGGGTCCAGCATTGTGCAGGTGACATGCCTGGGAAGAACCTGTCTCCATTCACCCCTCCCCCTCCCCGCCCACCCCATGGCTTGGAGGAAGTGTCCCCTTCCGCCCAGAGAGAACTCAGGCCCCTGTGGGAGTGGGGGCTGGGTGAGGCGCTGAGAAGCTGCAAGGTATAGTAGCGGCGGGTGCATTAGAAGGAAGAGCAAGTGGCTCTCCTGCTACCCAGAGGCCTGGTCGCAGAGGCAGAGGAGCATGGGTGTTGGCTCTTCCTACCCTGCATGGGTCCCACCACTACTGCACATATGACCTCAACAAATCCTCAGCCCCTCCCAAAGTGGGAGTCCTTGATTGAGGGTGTGGTGGGCCATGCCCTATGATGCTCAGAACATGACTGCTGAGTGCCAAGTGTGTCCCAGGCTCTGGGTGACAGGTCCCAGCCTGACCCCAGGAGCTCAGAGCCTCTCTAGGGAATAAGATGGGCCAGTATTCCTACAGCAGTGGGATCTAGGGGCTGCGATCACAGCCTGAGTGGAACAGCTCAGGTCGGGCTGCTGGCCAAGGGTATCCAGGGAGGGCTTCCCACAGGAGGTTACCTTTGAGCTGTACCCCAAAAGAGGAGTCAGGCAGTGCTCAGCAGAAAAGACATAATTGGGGGGGGGGATCAGGCTTGGGTGGGTAGGAGCCGAGGAGCTTGGTGGGGACCCAGGCTTGGAGGGCCTTAAATGCCATCCGTGCCTTAGGAGTTTATCCTTGGTACGGGGCCAACAGGGAAAGATTTGGAGGGAGGAGTGACCTAGCCAGATCTGATTTATAGGACAGTCACTGTGGTGGCAGCTTGGAGGATGTTCTCACAGCGCCCCTGCAAGCCCTGCTACCATCCAGAACGAAGGCACAAGGCCCTGTGCTGGAGGGACCCGGACATGGGAGCCAGGGGTACAGCGGTGCTGCAGGGGCAGGTCGAGGGACACTGGATGGTGTGGCATCTTGTGAACTTCAAGTGGCGGGGGTGGGGGCGGGCTTGGGGTGCCCTTGGCCCTCGGGGCTCATATGCCCAGAAGCCCTGGGCGCTTGTTTAACAGTGCAGGGGCTTGCCGCAGCCCGGCGCGTGTAGGCAGGTGCATTTAGAAGGCTGCTGGAGCAGTCAGGGCTGGGACTCCCAGGGGTCCCGAGACCATAGGAGCCTCTGCAGGATGGGGGTGGAGCTGAGCACAGATCACAGAATCTGGAAGGGCCACATGGAGGTGTCACAGGGGTGGACTTGGCTGGAGACAGGAGACAGGGCCGAGCTGTTACCTGGAGAACGAATTCAGCAGATGGTTCTGGCGTGCTCCGTCTGTGCCAGCTTTGTGGGTGAGCGGGGCAGGGGCCCTGCCCTGGGGGTGCTACTGACCATCTAACGGCGGGGGGTGGGGGATGCAGCTGGCAAAGAGCTGGGCTCGCTTTGCTGGAGAAGGTGGCAACTAAGTGAGTCTTCTGGGATGACTGGGGGCAGGGCACCAGAGGCAGAGGGAACAGCACCTGCAAAGTCTCAGTGCCAGAGGGATGTGTCATAGGGCTACAACCCTTCAAGTCAGGCCAGAAGGCATGAACTTTGTCCCCGTGTAGGGACAACAGGCCAGCCAGGCCTCCTAAGTCCGAGGAGAAAGGCCAGAGGCTGCTAGATCCTGAGGGGCCTAAGGTCCTCAGCCTGGTGGGCATTTGGGGCTATAGCAGAGGTCACTGCCTGCCACGGAGGGTGACCAACAGAGCGCCAGTCCTCTGACCTCCTGCATGTTTCTTCTTGGCACAGCCACGTTCCTAGGAGCTGTGAGGTCAGAGCAGGGCCTGTTTGTCCAGAGGGAGGGGCCGCCTCTAGGCAGGCGACTGGCACCTACCCCTCCGGTGTTAAAGTCCATCTGGGTGAACCAGGGCAGGCAGGCAGGGAGGGAGGGAGGGAGGAGGGTGGCCAGGCGAGGACTGTTGTGGCCAGCGTGCCCTGTCCTCCCGCTCGCAGACAAGCCATGCTGTCGCTCCTTGCTGCCCCGCCGCCCCCGCGCACCCCGCACCCCGAGCACACACACTAAGGATGCAGCGTCAGCCCTCCCCACTCTGGGACTGAGCGAGAGGAGCGAGGCGTCGACTCCTGACGGCCGGTGCCGCAGCACGGAGCAGTAACTGGCCACCAGAGAGGGGAAGCGGCCTGCTTCAGCTCGCACAGCGAGTTGGACAAGCAACCGGGGCCAGGGCCCCCAAAGCTTCGACATAAACTGGCTGGGCACCCACGAGGCCCACGTTCTGGCCACCTTCTCTGTACCTGCTGCTTTAGCTGCCTCTCTAACCCCCAGGAGGAGGAGGAGCCGTAAGCTCCCTAAGCTCCCTCCCCACGGGCTCTCAGCCCCTGCCTCTTCCCTTCCCTCCCTCCTCCTAAAACAACCTGAGGAAACCAACCTAGAAGGGCCTGGTCCCCGCCTGCATCGGACCAGGTGCCACGCAGCCCGAGTGGACGATGTGCTGTGGGTACTGCGGGCACAGCGAGGTCCTGAACCCTTCCTGACAGGGAGGCAGAAATCCCAGCTCTGGAAGTGTGTAAACAGAGTTATTTTTAGCTCTCAGAGGGCTGTGGGCACAGCAGCGTGACCCGCATTTGGCTCAGCCCCCTCCTCCTGCCCCACCAGAGGGAGGAGGGCTCCTTCGCCCCCCTCTCCCCGCCGTGGGCCCCGGGGCTGGGCCAGTGGATTCCGGGACCCGCCAAGAGAAGGAGCAGGGTGGGGGATCTCGGCGGGGCTGCCCACGGCCGGGAGCTGAGGCCAAGCCCAGCTCACAAGGGGCAGGATGTGGTTTTCAGAGAGGCGACATTTCAAGTTGCAAGAGAATTATTGGAGCCACACAATTTCATGCTTTTTCCATGGGTTTTTATTCTCTCTAATCTTTGTACCTTCCCTGATCTGGGCATCGGCGGGGGGGGGGGGGGGGGGCCTGGTCCCGAGTGAACACGCTGCCACTTCCACCCCCGAGCACTCGCGGGCCCTCTTGCTGTCTTACTTATCCCGTCAGTCACGGTGACCTGAGACCATTCCCAGCCTGGCTGGGGGTGGGGGCTGAGCTGAAGATCGTGGGCGCTCACTCACTTGTTCCTCCCACAAACACTGGCGGAGCATCGGTGTTGTGCCAGGCCCCGTTCTAGCCGCTCACTGTGGAGCAGGGAGCCGCCTGGCAAGGTGCTCCTGGGACCAACATCATGGGGTGGGGACAAGAGATGATTAACACATAAATACATCCATCACCAACAATCAGCTTGCAGTCCCTGCTGTGCAGGAGTAAGAACTGGGAAACTGGGAGTTGGATGTTGTGGAGGGTCTGGGGTGGGCGAGGGGCATTGTATTGCAAACCAGGCCTAGCAGGAAGGAACCCCTGAGAAACTAAAGAAACCAGAGCTAACGGTGCTGGTGCGGGGAGGAGGTGCTGGTGCGGGGAGGAGGCAGTGAGAGGGGACAGCAGGTGCAAAGGCTGTGGGGCAGGAAAATGGGGCGGGGTGGGGGGTACTGGGCAGGCAGTGTACTTGGGGGGTGCGCAGGGGCCAGAAGCACAGGGTGTGTAGGCCGTGGGGCTGCCCTGGGGAGGGCTGTGAACAGGAAAACGTTTGCTCCATGGCTGCAGGAAGGAGCAGGAGGGAAGTGGGCGAGGGAGGCCAGTGGAGGGCTCTTGCCCTCACACAGCCAAGGAGCTGGCGAGAGGCGGACAGGTTAGAGCCCAGTGGGGAGGCACGGAGCAAGTGGCAGATGGCTTGGCTGAAAGGGCGCCCCAGAACTGAGGATGGCTCCTGGACTTCTGGATTTGACACCTGGGTTGCTGGAGGTGGGGCGAGGGCTGTGGCTCCAGAGGGGCCAGGAGAGGGTGGAGGAAGAACAGGATGTGGGGGACGGGGGCTGTGGCGCTCGCTGTACCTGTCAACATTCAAGAGCAGAGCATGGCCCCGGCGCAGGCGCGCGGGGAGTGCCAGGCCCCAGTCTGGCACGGCTCTCCTCCCGGGGGCTCTCTGCCAGCCTCCAGCCTGGCTGTGTGGGCAGCTGCTCCCTCTGGGCCTGGCCTGGGGTTGTGTCCCAGTGCATGATGGATGAGGGCCTTCCGGTTCCCTGACTTGGAAGCGGGCGTGGGTGGGGGTGGGCAGCGCCTGCATCCCTGGGGCAGAGGGGTCGGGGGCTCGGCCCACGGGGCTGGGCCGCGCGGACCAGAGGGCGCCCTGCTAGGGGACGGTGTAGCACCGGCTGCCATCAGCTGGACCCAAGCCTCGTTCTCAGCTGGGTTTACTCCTTGTGAATTCGCCGTGGGTCGCCGTGGGTCCCCGTGGGCCTGAGCTACAGTGCCAAGGACAGAGGCAGTTAGCAACACATTTGGGACTTTTTTAAAAGTAAGCTGTGTGGGACACCAGGGGGGCTCAGAGGTTAAGCATCTGCATTGGGCCCAGGGCATGACCCCGGGGTCCTGGGATCGAGTCCTGCATCGGGCTCCCTGCATGGAGCCTGCTTCTCCTTCTGCCTGCGTCTCTGCCTCTCTCTCTGTGTCTCATGAATAAATAAATTAAAAAAAAAAAAAGTAGGCTATATGCCCAGTGTGGGGCTTGAACTTCTGATCCCAAGATCAAGAGTCACATGCTCTACTGATTGAGCCAGCCGGATGCCCTAAGACATTTGGGATTTTTTTTTTTTTTTGACATTTGGGATTTTTAAGAACAAACCTGATTTGCCTTCGTTTTGTCATCAGCCAGCTGTGTGACCCTGAATATGTCCCCTCCCCTCACAGGGCCTTGGAATTCCCACCTGACGCTAGGGATTGAGCAAAAGATCCTCAGGGTATACAGCTTGAGATGCTGCTCTTTGGGTTGGTATTGAGGGTTGTGGCGTGGTAAAGACGGGGCTGTGGAGGTGCCTTGCAGGGCCCTGGGGTACCGAGGAGTATGGCCTAGAAGCCACTTGCAGGACAGTCACAGAGGATAAGTGGGAAATGCCAGGCTGCCTGTGGAAGGTCAAAGGGACCCGCTTCCCATACAAGCAGTTGTGTCTTCAGGGAAATCACTAGGATTTTTTCAAAGCCTCAGTTTTGCCATCTGCAAGATGGGGTCGTAACCGACACTGATCTCAGGGGAATAAATAACTCCTGAGGTGCTGTGAGGTGGGCGAGGCTCAGCTT
Organism: Vulpes lagopus; assembly: GCF_018345385.1. NCBI lineage: Eukaryota > Metazoa > Chordata > Mammalia > Carnivora > Canidae > Vulpes > Vulpes lagopus. The sequence goes on along the minus strand of NC_054826.1, from coordinate 59,574,532 downwards.
GTAGCTCATAAAGACGCCTTTGGTTTCTGGAGGCCTCCCCGCCGTGCCTCTTCAGCTGATGGCAAGGAATCCAGGTTCCAGGGGAGGGACTCCTGCTGGTGGGGCTTCCGCGGAGAGCGGGATCCTGGGCCCGGGAGGCCTGCCAAACCCAAGTCTGGAGGCAATGAGCCTCGCTGCGGCCTTGGGGACCGGCCCCCTGGCCTTGGCCTCAGAGAGCAGCTTAGGTATCCCTGGGAGAGGAGCAGAGGCGCTGCAGGCCACAACCAGAGGCAGGATGAGCCCTGACCTCGGGCCACTTTTGTGTTTTGTTTCTCAAAGAAGGGATGGGCTCTGACTTCCTATCAGCACTGATGTGGTTGCTGTTGTTATTGTTGTTGTGCGTGTGCATGTGCGTGTGTGTGTGTGTGTGTGTGTGTGTGTGTGTGTTTTGACTGCTCTGGGTTTTGGAGCTGTGGTGGAAAGTGCGGAAAATAGCAGATGCTGTATCCATTTGCCACCAAACTGTCTTGAAACGCTATAAATATTTTCGAAAAAGACTAGCTTCCCAAGCCCGACGTGTTAGTTATCTCCTCCCCGAGAAACCGGTTCCCGAAAATTAAGACAAATAACCTCTTAAATCACAGTCGTTAACCTCAAGTGTAAAAACCGTCACCACGCCAGCCGCGGGTCAGGGTGACTCCCTCCGCCCCAGTGACTCCCAGTGGCACCAAGACTCGGTCGTGGCCCTGGCGAGGGAGGAGGCCCGAGGCAGAAGCTGGTGGCGGCTCGCTGCTGTGTGACCGCAGGCCAGCCGGCTCACCTCTCTGAGCCTCTCGCCTCCGTCTGGGTAACAGAGACCTGTCACCTGCGCCCTCTGGGAGCCGGCCAGCAGCACTGTGCTGCGTGCGTACTCCTCAAAGGTACACAGGTGACTGCTGGGGGTTCGTGTGCTACATCAGTCACAACTGAGAAAACCCTGTGCCCTCACCCCCACCCCCACCCCATCCCCGCACCTCCCAGTCACCTGGCTGTTGCAAGGACAGCCTCCAGGGCCTGGGATGCTTGCTGGTCTCCCTATTCTTCACTTTTTTCTTTGCTTTTCTCTTTTCTCATGATTTTATTTATTTATTTGACTGAGACAGAGCACAAGCAGGGGGAGCAGTAGGCACAAGGAGAGGGAGAAGTGAGTTCCCCACTGAGCACGGAGCCCCACACGGGGCTCGATCCCAGGACCCCGGGATCACGACCTGAACTGAAGGCAGACGCTTAACTGACCGAGCCACCCAGGCGTCCCGGCCTCCGTGTTCAACAGAGAAGCAAGGGCCTCGGTGCCTCCAGCAGGCAGGCAGCAGGGTAATAGGACCACAATCCGCACTGTCCGCTCGCCTTGCATTTGCTTTTATGTTCAACTTCTATTTGTGTTGAGAGAGGCTAATTGTGTATTTAAGGTAATACTATAAAGCTGGTCTTTTTTTTTTTTTTTTTAATAAATGTAGTTTAGCAAAAACTGTAAGTCGATTTCCAGCACAACATGAGACAAATGGCAGCCTAGACGGCAGGAAGGATAGACAAAACCAGGTGGGCAGCGGGGAAACACGGGGACGGGTGCACTGTTCGTGATGTCCTTGCCATCACCGCCCCCCGCCTCCCTGCTTCTCCTTCTGTCTCCCCGTAGAGGCGTGGACAGGGACGGGCGATTAGGAGGACGTCCAGGTAAGCTGTCTTCTGACCACACGATGCTGGCGGGTGACCACTCCCCTTCGGAGCAGGGACCACCGGAGCTCCGCTCCTAGGGTCCAGGCCTTACTGGCGGAGTGTACCAGTTGCTCCATGAACAGGAATATCCCAGACCATGGGTTTTGTTTTATGCTCCGCCTGGGAGGGACAGCCCGGAGTGCTGTTTCGAAAAGCAATTCTGAGGTCACGTTTGACTCTGAAAGAGAGTGTGGGCGTTGACTGTTCATGGCGCCATGGTGTGGGAAGGGAGCCTGGTGGCACACCTGTCTTCTTGTCACTCGGGAGCTCCTCCACGCCTGGCTGGCCCCCGTCTGTCCTGCGTCGCCAGCACCAGGCACGGTGGTCAGCCAGCCGTCGAGCCAGAAGCTCCTGTTGGAACAAAGCAGGTGCTCCTTGGGCAGCCCATTAGGCAGGGGGTGTCCCTCAAGCACACCGGGGGCCAGGAGGGTCTGATGGCGCGCCCTCCCTACTGTGGCCAGCCCGGGCCTGCGTACAGGTAGGTGCCCAAGAAGTGTGTTGACAGACTCGAGAACAGCCAACAGGCTGCCACGGCTTCAGAGCCCTTGTTCTTGGGGTCCCAAGAGCAGCGAGCGGGCTTCTGGCTTGGACATCCTGACTGCCGTGTGTACAGACATCATGATTGTGCTCTGTCGTCCTCTGGTCCTCACCCTGCTGCTGCTCTCGTACCCGGTCAGTAGGGGAGGCAGCCCCGTAGGTCCCCATTTTACAGATGAGGCCATTGAGGCCCAGAATTGGCAACTGACTTGCCTGAGGTCACACAGCTGCTTAATGCAGAGACCTGGCCTGAACCCACAGCACTCATTTCCCGGCCATTTTGCCTTCCATTCACAAAGAAGCCTCAAAAGACCTTATGCATCCTGATGTTTAAACTCTAACTTCCCTCCTTTCTTCCTTCTTACTTCCTCTCTTCCTTCATTTGTTCATTTGGAGTCTTTGTAGCTTAGTAGGTAGAGAGCTCTGGAGCCCAAATAGCCTGCCTTGCGTTTCCACCACTTCTTGGCCATGTGACCTTTGGCACGTCCCTTGATCTCTCTGCACCTAGGTTTCCTCATCTATAAAATGGGCATAATACCACATAGGGCTGTTGTGACCGTTAGCAGGTTCATAGTGCCCGGCTCGGGGTGAGGGGTCTCAAGGGCCAGCTGGTGAGTGCCGTGCAGGTGCTCCCTCTCCCGGCCGGGTCCTCCTCATGGGCACTGAGGAACCCTAGGGGGTGGTCAGTAAGAGCATCTCAGGGTCTGTGAATGTGAGGCGAGAGGTGGATCTGTATACCGAGTGAGCATTTCGGGTGGACAGGGGAGGTCCAGGGCGTGCCGGACCCCATGGGGTGGTGGGAGTAGTGGGGGATGTTGAGAAAGGCCTGCCCATCAGAGGGAAGCTATTTGGGCAGGGCTCGTGGAGGGCAGGGAGGGCCTGCCAGGCAGGGGGATGCGAGTGTACAGGGCACAGAGGCATGAAATGGGTGGCCCCTGGGTCCAGTCCTAGAGCGCTGGCTTAGGGGGCCTGGCCCGACTCTGGCAGATGACAGCGTTCAGGACTTCTTTGGACAAAGGGTATCCCCACCCCAAACAAACAAAGGGCTCCGTGGAAGGGGAGGTGGGTGAGGGAATGGGGTGACTGGGTGATGGGCACTGAGGAGGGCACCTGATGGGATTAGCACCGGGTGTTATACTCTATGTTGGCAAATTGGATTTAAATAAAATATTGAAAAAAAATTCTAAAAAGGGTATCCCCATCCCTTGCTCCCTCACTAACCCCTGCAGCTGAGGCTTACGGGCTCTACTCTGGGGTGGGGTGAGTGTTAAGGAGCAGGAGAAAGGCCAAGTTGGTTTGTTCCAGTGGTAGGCAGAGAAAATCCTGCCCGAGAGCCTTGGCACGGGGTAAGCGTCTCTCGTTCATCAGCTGACAAGCCAGCTCCCTGTCGTCTGTCTGTCTCTCTGCCTGCCTGTCTGTCTCCTCTCTGCATCTATGTGTGCCGTGCAAACCTCCCCTCCCCAGCACTCAGCCACCGTGGATCTGTGTGCACGCCTGGTGCCGACACCCCGGCCCACCCAGAGACCCATTTATTCTGCTGCTGGGGCATGGGGCCGTTTTAATCATCCTCGCTCTGCCACGAGATACAGATGGTTGTATTATTAATAGTCATAATTAATCAGCCTCCATGGAGGATCTTTTCCCTGGGCGTCAGATCCTCAGGACGAGCAGCCCCACGAGGGCCTGTTCCAGTCTCCACTTTATAGACAGGAAACGTGAGGCCAGGAGGAGGAGGTGACTCACGGCAGGGCCGCAGGTCGGGTCATGGGCAGCCCAGTGTCCCTGTCCAGAGGTGGACCATCAACCTAGGTCGCTGGGGGAGGCCTTCAGCGCTCGGGGTCGGGGAGCATCCCTCAGCCTGCGGGTGGAGGGGACATCAGGGGTCTTTGGCTGAGAGCAGAGGAAGAAAGGTAGCACGGGAGCAAAGGCAGAGGGGGACAGGGCCTAGTGGGCTAGCCAGGCGGCAGGTCTGCCTGGGGGTCAGGGTGAGGAGGCGGCCTTGAGCGGAGAGGGAGCCAGACACCAGCTACCCCACCCCCACCCCGCACCCAGGGGGTGGGCCTGGGCCCGATGCTGGCCGCTTCCCCCACTAAGCACTATGTCCCAGGGACAGTGATTTAAAGCTTGCGGCAGGCGGCTTCCTGATTTATGGGCTCATTCTGGACAGTCCGCGAGTACAGTGGCGGCGAGGGGCTTCTTGCACGGTCCTGCGGCTGGCTGCCGGCCCACCTGCTCCCCTCGCACACTCGTCCTGTCGTCCTCGGGTTGACTGACGCCTTCCACGCTCACACACCTGCACGTGTTCAGACACATGGCGAGCGGCATGACTGGCCGAGACCCCGTCCTGATCCCTGATTGTTAGGCTCATCCTGAGACTCTGCGGTGGTCAGTGGATGCAGAGTGCCCCGGCTCAGAGTCCTGTGGAGGAGTGGGGGTGGGGGTGATGCTCATGCTTGTAGGCACCCCAGCCTGGGCAGCACCCGTCCCCGGGCCCCCCGCGCAAGCGTATGCAGTGCCAGACCTTGGGGACAGCCCCATGTCCTGGGAGAAGCCCAGGAGTCAGGCGGATCGGGTCACACAGCCCGGGCTCCGTCCCCAGCGTGGGGCAGCAGCCGCGGCCTGTCCCGTCCTCCGCATCCTCCCGTCCCTAAAGCAGTTTCAACAGCAGCTGCCTCGGGAGCCCAGCGTGAGGAGCAGGGGAGTCGAGGGGCTGCTGGGTGCAGCCCGGCCCCGTCAAGCCTCACCCTCCCACGCGGTGAAATGGTACTGGTGCCCCTCGCTGGCTGTCTCCTGGGGTCTCTTGGAGGGTCCGACGAGAAGAGGGCCCTGTGGAGGGGGGCGGGGTCCCAGGCGCTCCTTTCAGCTCTGCGCTCGCAGGAGGGGGGGCTCTGGGCACGTGGGGGCTGGGCCGTGGCCTCCCCCCGACTCCCCAGCTGCCGCCCTGGGACGTGGGCACAGACTCCACCTGCATCTGAATCTCTCGGGACTGTGCGTTCCTCATCTGTGCAGTGGGCATAGTGATAGTGTGCACCTTCTGTGCCAGGAGGACCTGTGAGATACGTGTGTTGAGCTTGGCCCGGAACCCGACGCATGCAGCGGTCACTCAAGCTGGAGGTGTTTGTTGGTGCTGTCGCCGGCCTGACTGCCATGCAGGTGGACACTGGGCTGGGAAGCGCAGGTGAATGCGTCCCGAGTGACCTGCTGACGTCACACCATAGTAGTACCTGTGTTTCCAGATGCCACCTCCGTCAGTCCCCACCCACGAGTTCGGGCCCTTCCTCAGGGAAGCTTAGAGGAGGTGCAGAGGAATCACGCCCCGGCTTGCAGGATGGCGTCCGTGGTCTGCGCTGACCTTGGCCGACTCCTGGGAACCAGGTGCCCAGTCCCGCACAGCCACCCGACTCCCCGGCGAGAGGCCAGCGGCCACCTCTACTCTTGCTCCAACCATACCCCCCACTGGCCTGACGCCCCAAGAAGGAGGCCCAGAGGCAGACGAGATGTCTCACCTGAGCCAGGTGGGGACTGCAGACCTCACTGCCATCCCAGGCGCTTTGTCCTGCTGGTTGCAGACCGAGCCTGTGCACAAGCCCCATCACATGTGGGCTCCCTGGTCCATGCCCTCCCCCACACCGGCTCCTGGGGTCCAGCAGAGGTGCAGGGTTCCCATCGTGGCAAGGGCCTTACTGAAGAAATGAGCCCCGGACACGCAGGCCAGGGCCGCAGGGGCGCAGAGGTTATGGGGGCCAGCACGGGCCCAGATGGGCTGGGAAGAGAGGAAGCAGGCCAGGCTGGGGCCAGACCTTGAGGGACAGGGGGATTTCACTCACGGGAAGGGACGGTGGCCTTCCAGAAAGACAGAAGTGTGTGGGCAAAGGTTTGGAGTCATTCCTAGGGGAAGGCATGCTCTCTCCCATAAGACATCTGGACTGCTCTGACCCAGATGGCCTCGGCTCCCAGTGACCAGCGGCTGTGGGGTGAAGCAGATGGCCAGCGAGGGGCGGGGCCACCCTCAGGCCAGAGCCAAGCGAGGCCAAGTGGCCCACACAGGCCAGAGCCCAAGACTTTGGCACCAGCCACTTGGAGCTCTCGACTCGAGAGTTAATGATTCATTTGTGGCCAATTTCTGCTGGCCATTGCCTGGAAATTCCCAAGCCTGCCCCTTCCCTTGGCTTTGGGAGCTCCAAGAGCACAGTCTCATTTACACTTGGCTGAGAACATCTCATCCACTATCCAGGGAATGGCTTTTAAAACGAAAGCAGGAGTGATGCAGGTTAGCCATGAGGAAGAACTGATTGTGGGCAGTAGGCCCAGGGACTGGAGTGGTGGTTGGTTCGTGTGTAGGAAGAGCTGGAGGCCCCTCTCTGACCCCGTGTGCCGAGAGCTCATGGAAGGAACCCTGTTTGTGTCCGTGCCCCCCCCCGCCCCCGTTTAGTTCAGAGCAGGTGTGAACGGAATCCAGTTTAGCATAATGTGGAAAATGTTGCAGCGGTTACGAGGGGGAAATAGAGCTTGACCCAGAGCAGGACGTGGCTGGGTAGAGAAAGCAATAATGCATGCAGAAGCCCTGGGGCATGAAAATCCAAGGGAAGTTGTTGGAGGAGGTTAAGTAGTTGTAGTGTCTGGAGTGTGGACGGTGTGAGAGATGCCTGGAAGTGGGGACTCAGCTCACTGGTGAAGGGCAGTTTGGCAGTGGGCGGAGCTGGCAGTGGGGACTCAGGACTGGTACCCAAGCAGGGACCCATGCGCTCGAGTTGGGGTTTTTGGGTCATTGGCCCATTGGTGTCTCGATTCTGCTGGTCTGATTCATTGGCAGCCTGCTGTGCGCGAGCCCTGCCCGCGTCCCTGTCCCTCGTACCTGTACCTGCCTGGGTGGGGGTGGGCTGGAGGGAGGGGTTAGCAGTCCAGGGGCGGGGTGCTGCGAGTGTGAGCCCGGGAGGTCAGTGTAGGGGCAGGGAGGTGGCTGGCCACCTTTTCAGACCCTCCAGCCCCTGGCGTGTCCCTTGCAGACTGGGTCGATGGCCTGGAGGTTACCCCGTCCCGTAGGACCATGTGGTCACTGATTCCAAGTGTGTATCTGTCACTTTGCAGATGAGCAGACCGGGACCCAGAGAGGGGAGGCTGACTGCCGGGGCCCAGACACGGCTCGGGGTCCCCCTGGCCCCGTCCTGGCTGGTTGCACACATTTCACCTCCATCCCCCCATGTTCTGCAGATTGTAGGATATTTCTCCCAATCAGATGAAAGAGCCTAATCCTCCCAGGTTGAAATGTCCAGGGGCTCGGGGAGGAGGCTTCCCTTTAGATCTTCAACTCTGCAAATTTAATTTCTTCTGATTATTTCTTGACAGTCCCAGGCGTTGGTGGTAAACAACCGCTCTCCCCAGAATGTTTCCCCGTGACAGCAGCTTTCTCTGGCGGGGGTGCTATCAACACTTGGCAGGGCCTCCTCCCGGCTCCCGGCTCCTGAGAAGTGAGAGCTTCTGAAAGGCGTTCAAGAATGTGGCTCTCCCAGTGCGCCGGGCGCAGGGGCTGGGGCGGGCACGGGCCTTGCCTCTTTGTTCCCTGTGGTGGCCGCCAGGAGCCCAGCCTGGCCCCGGAGCCTCAGATGGCCCCTGGCTGTGGATGGTCCCTGCGCGGAGAGGCGGGGCGGTGTCGAGTGTCTGCTGGCTCCTGGAGCCCTGGTGCCCGGGTCCTTGGCACAGCTCAGCGGCCGCGGGGAGCTCACCTCCAGAGGTTGCCGCTGCCAGGCCTGTCTGTGGCTGGGAGACCGGGCAGTGTCCCGGCCCTGTGGCCTCCGTGGCCTGCGTCACACTGGCTTAGGTGTCCTGGATCAGGGCCAGGAAATGGATCTGTGTACAGGGGAGGAGGTGCCGTTGCCCTGGCCATCGGGGGTGAACCCCAACCTCCTGCCTGTCCACGCTGCAGGGGCCTGGCCTGGATTCGAACGGTGCCTGGAGGAGAGGCTTGAGGGGACATCCAAGCCTCTGACCCCACATGGGCAGGGCAGTCAGTTACTGCCCCTGAAGATGCACAGGGCTGTGGATGGACAGGGCGCTCAGACACAGGCCGCGGTGCCCTTGCCCACACTGGACACTGCCCTGGACCCCTCCGAGGGCTGCCCTCTGGGCGGGAGTTTAATCAAGAAGAATTATTTCTCTGGTGAAGTCTTTTCCTGCAGCCGACGCTGCCCCCTTTACATCCGAGTCACCCTCTGGATCTCCATCAGGGGCCCCTGTCATCGCAATGTCGCTTGGTCGCCATTCCCTGCAGAGGGCTCCCACAGTGACCTGGGTGCTTCCAGCTTATCTGCACCCCTTGTGTGTCTGACACATAGTAGGTGCTCAGTGAAAGCCATCAGATCCACTGGATCTGATGAAGGGGCTCCTAAGGGCAGCGTTGGAGGGTCCCTTTGTTAATGATGGGGGTGGAGAGGGGAGGGGGGAGTTGGCCAGTGCAGAGGCTGACCTCCCTGGCCAGCCCCCTCCCTCCCTCCCTCCCCACCCCACCCAACATCCTGGGCCCCAGGAATTGCTGGGGGTGGAGGCCAGGGACCCCGCCCGCCTCCATGCACCCCAGTGCCTTCCTTGCCGGCAGGAGCCGGCTCCCTGGGTTGGCTGTGTGATCACTCTCCAGAAAACACCCCAGTGGAAACTGCATGAATGATTGATAAGAGCTGAGAGCTGTTTAATTTTTTCCCCCTGTTTAATGGCTATCAATAATTTAATACGCTCTCTGTATGTTTTTAAGAAATAGCACCCATTTTGCCGTCTCCGGTTTAGCGGGCTAAATGATTTAAGTGTTGGAAACGGGCTCTGAGGATGGAGGTTGAGCAAGTCAGAGGGATCTGGAGGCTGGGGGTGGGGGAGGCCGGTTCAGAGCCAGCCAGCGGCCTGTGGCCTACGTGTGTGCGTGTGTGTGCCTGTGTGTGTGTGTGTGTGTGTGTGTGTGTGAGAGAGAGAGAGAAGGTGGGAGGGAGGGGGAGGGAGGGGGCGGGTAAAAGCCAGCGCCTCTCTGCTAAGAGCAAGATAATTGCTTTTCCGGGTCTCACTGAGCAGCAGCTGAACAGCTGTCAGCTCGCCGCCCCCCCACCCCAATGCTGAGCTTTTCTGGATGACTCTGGGAGGCCCCGGGGGGCTAGGAAGGAGCTTCAGCCAGTACTACTGTGGGCTGAGAGCCCCCCTCCCCCTGACATCCTTGCCCCCTTCTAAAGCTTTTAAATCATTTTTATTTTAAGGATGCAGTGAGGCTGCTGCCAGCCTTGTCTTCCAGATGGGATAGGGGTGGTGTTGGAGTGGGGAACTCGGAATCACTAATCTCCAGGCCCAAGGGGACCAGGAAGGTCATCTGCTGATGCTCCCCCAAACTTTCCAGATGCAAAGGATCACCTGGGAGGACTTGTTAAAAATTTAAATTTCTGGGCTGCATTCCAGACCCACTGCCTTCTTCCATTCTCCAGGGAGAGGTGCCAGGAAGTTGTGGGTTTACCAGGCAGGCCAGGTGATGCTTATAAGCGGAGGAGTTTGGGAGTCCAGCTCTAGTGCCCATGCTCACGGCGCACCCAAGCACCCCATCCATGGCTGCTCCCTCTGCTTGCACACCTCCCGGGTCCAGGCTTGGGAGACAGCACACCCACCTGTGAGAAGTGTGCTCCGGTCCAGGGTTTCTTCTGATGTTAGGCTCATGGGTGTGGCATTACCTCTGCCATAGGACAGGCCACCCCCCCTGGGATCTGGTGTCCTACCCTCTCCCGTGCTGGCCCTCCCCTGGCTTCTCCATTCCTCTCTGCTGGACAAGGAGTTTCCTCTCCTAGAAAAGCACTCTGGGGACCAGAGAAAAATATCCCAGGGATCACCCAGGCATGGGGAGGTCAGGAGGGGGTGAGTAGACACCATCACCAGCACAGCGGGGACCCGGAGGGAGGCAGAAAGAGACCTGGGCCTCAGAACCGCCTCAGCCTGTCAGGGGCCAGTCCTCCTGCGGGAGAGAAAAATGTGACTCATCAGAGATTGTTGACTAAGCCAGATCTCTCTGGGATGACAGTGAGGGATCTGAGACCAGAAGAAACTCCCCCCAAGGTCACGCATCCATTAAGAATAGAGCTGGAATTGCAAAGATGGGGCACGGGGCCCAGAGAGGGGCATCAGGGGATTGAGGCCCTGGTGCTGGGGGTCCACTGAGACCCCAGTCACCTCCCAGGGTGGGAGCCAGGACAGGGGAGGGCTTCTCCTTCTCACTAGGCGCTGATAGAGACAAGTGAGTACATCCGAGGATTTGTAGCAGAGCTGAGGCCCCATCTGTCTGGCAATACAGCTCTTCGCTTGCTTTGCCCGGTCTTTTGCATTGTTTCAGCAGAGATGCAGCAAGGACGGCCTGCATGCCGCTCTTTTACTTCAATAGATCGTTAAGAGTGGGGGAGTGGTACGCATTTCACAGGTGTCATTGCCCTCAAGCCCTCCTCCGTCCTGGAGACCCTCCTTGTCATTCGGCGCACCCTCCATGTATGTGGGAGAAGCCTAGGTCCTGGGAGGTGCTGGCATACAACCCAGCTTGTGGTCACCAGGCTGCCGTCCCCCCACCGACACCTGCTCTGGCCATCACAGCATCCCTCTGAGGAGGAGAGGGGTGTAGGTCTCGACCCTGGTGGAAGAGGAGGAAAGGTGCTGCCCAACCCTCTTTCTTGCAGAGCTCTGAGGGCCCGGGAGGCAGAGCAGAAGACTAATCTGTACTCAGGAAGGCCCAGCCCAGAGAGAGAGTGAGAGAGAGCTGTGTAAATCCGGACACCTGGGCAAAGCCTGGGAGCAGTCAGGAAAGACTTCCAGGAGGAGGTGCCACCTGCCCTCGGGCTTGAATCGTGGATGGAAAAGGAAAGGCATCCCAGGTGCAGAGGCGTGAGGTAGTCCTGTGAGTGTGCAGGGGAAAGTGAGATGAGGCCAGCAGGCAAGGGCTGGGCTAGGGAGGTGGACAGACCAGGGCGGGGCTGGGCCTGGTGCACCTGGGGGGAGAGCCACAGAAGGAGGACGCCTGGGTGGCTCAGCAGTTGAGCGTTTGCCTTCGGCTCAGGGCGTGATCCCGGGGTCCTGGGATCAAGTGCCCCATCGGAGTGGGATCAAGTCCCACTTGGAGCCTGCATGGAGCCTGCTTCTCTCTCTGCTGTGTCTCTGCCTCTCTCTGTGTGTCTCTCATGAACAAATAAAATCTTAAAAAATAAAATAAAATTCATTAAAAAAGAGAGAGACACACACACAGAAGGTTGGTTGGTTTTCAGCTTCTATTGAAGTATTACATCCACGCAGAAAAGTGTGCGTATCCGAAGCGCAGCTTGACAAATTGTCGCGAAGCGAACACAGTCGTGTAACCCCCACACAGATCAAGAACATTCTGGACCCCCTGGGGCCCCCTGTGTGCCTCCTCCCAGTCACCGCTTCCCCTCCAGGCCACTGACTCTTGATTTCCAGCAGCGTGCTCTCCACCACCTATGGCTGCCCAACAACCCCCCCCCCCACCACCACACCAAAACTTAGTGGCTTCAAGCAAACGACCATCATTTATTCTATTTCCCTGCTCTGGGGTTTGCCTGGGCAGACCGTCTGCTGGTCTCCCCTGGGCTCATGCGACTTCAGTCACCCGACCAGAAGGTTGGCGATGGATTCAGTCACATCTGGCAGTCGGTGCTGGCTGTGGGCTGAGCTGCCTCAGTCGTCCCCCATCCTCCAGGAGGAGAGTCTGGCCTCCGACAGGGATCAAGGCCATAAACAGCATTCCCCCTTAAGGCCTAGTCTCTGTGAGTCAGAAAAATGTTCCTTTCACTAAAACCCTACTGGTCGAAACAAGTCTCAAGTCCAGCCTAGATCCAGGGGATGGAGAGTAGACTCCCTGCAACTTGGTAGGAGTTACTGCTGCAAAGAATCTGTCCCCATATTAAGTCAACCACTAGCACGGACTAGTTTGTCTGTTCTTGACCTTCCTGCCAATGGGGCCCCTTAAGTATGTTCTCTATTGTAGTCTGGCTTCTTTTGGTTGTTAGGTCTGTAAGATTTCTCTCTGTCGTTGGATCTAGTTGCAGATCCTTTGTCCTCATTGCTGTGTGGTGTTTATTCCATTGTGTGGGTACACCAGCTGTCCCTTCTATGCTCAGTGGCCATTCGAGAGGCTTTTGGGGTTATTTTGGCTATTAGGAATAGCACTGCTCTGAACATTCTAGTGAGCATCTTCAGGTGCCCACACGTATCTCTGCAAGTGGAGTTGCTGGGTTGCTGACAAGCCACAAGGTGGGAGATACTTCCAAACTAGTTTCTAAGGTGGTGACCAGTGCATACGCCCTTCCAGCAGTGTTTGGGAAGCCCACCAAGGCTTGGTGGAGGGGAGCAAGGTGTCAGTGGGGTTTTTAGAAAGTCCCCCTGGCTGAAGATCTCTGACCCCGAGGCTCCCTCTGATGTCCCCAGTGGACCCACCTCAAGCCACAGGCCTCTATCCCGAGGATATAGGGCCGTCCCATGAGATGGCCTCCCTGACTCCCAACACCCAGAGAAGCTGGTCACCCGTGTCAGAAGCTGACACACGAGGACACAGGAGCCAGAGGGGCCGCCATGGTGGCCTCCATCTGCGACAGCTCTGGGCAGTGGGTAAAGCAGTCCCCAAGGAGACTGGGGTCCTACCTCTGGCCTTGCCTGTCTCTTGTTGTGGGACCCCGGGAGGAAACCCTTCCCCATCTGGGCCTTGAATCAACAGAGTGTCAACCTCACCAAGTCTCTTGCCTCTCCACAGCCTGAAGGCTGTATTGTAGACTCTACTGGGGTGGGGGGTGGGGGTAACATCAGGAGGCCCTTGGAGAGCTCAGTGGGCTTCCTGATTTCAGGACACACGTCAGCTGGCCAGTTTTCTTCATCTTGTTCACAGAATGCCTTCACTGTACCGTCCGTTGGTCACTCATTTGTCCATCCATCCCTCTGGCCGTCACTGACCTTACTGGCCTCTGAGGAGAGGAATGAGGTAGACCTCATTCCTGTTGTCCCAGAGCTTTGCCCAGGGATGAGACTGGCCTCCAGAAAGCTGGAGAAGACACGGTCAGCCGGACCCCAAGCCCCTGGGAGGTGAACGAAGAAAGGAGGGGCAGGCCTGGGATGGACCTGCGGAGGCCCTTGAGCAGAGTCTCGAAGCCTGCCGGGCTTTGAAACACTGGGAAGTCAGGGATGGGGCTCCGAGCACAGCACCGGACACGTCCCAAGGCCGGGACCTGGGATCCTGGGCCAGCTGCAGCACAGAGGTGTGTGTGTACGTGTGCGTACAGGTGTGCTGCAGCTGCTGTGGTGCCAGGCTTCATAGGGGCGGCCCTCGGTGCTGGGGCCAGGGCCGGGCCTCTAACTTGAAGTTCAGGAGTTAGGCCCTGGCTGGGGAGGTGGGGAGCAGCGTCCAGTTTCTGGGATGGCCCCACTTGGATGGGCCCGCCCAGCCTTCACAGATGCCAGAGGAGCCCAGGCAGGCAGGCTCTGGAGGTCAGTGAATCCGGCGAGGGCCGCCCACCACGTTGGCTCGGAGCTCACCGTGCCCTCTGGTCTGTCCCACAGGACTCGCAGTGCTGTGCTCGACCTCGTCGGACCGCGGAGGCCACCGCCCTCTTCCCACCTCGGCCTCCTCTTCCTGACGCCCTTGGCAGCCTCGAGTCCTGGTCGTCCGCAGAGGCCCCAGCAGGTGAGCAGGACGGGCTGGCGCCGTGGGGCCCAGGGAGCTGGTAGCTGGGCGGGAGCTTATTTCTCAGTTTTCACTTCTTCCTTGGTGTCCTCCTCTCAGAGGCAGCCAGGCAGTGGCGGTGGTGGCTGCCTGGCCTGGGACTTTGATGTCAGGTGCCATGCAGCCTTAGGCGGGCCTCGTCCCTGCACGGCCAGGGCCCCGGCCCTCCCATCTGTACTGGAGAGCAATAGTGGTGGGTGTGCTGACGTGCCGGGCACCTCACTGTGTGCCAGGCACCGCGCAGAGCCCCGTGTGGTTGTCAGCTCTTTTCCACCCACACACCAGCCTGAGAGGCAGGTGCTCATATCCTGTCCATCGTATAGGCTTGTGGTCCGGAAGCAAGTTGCCCGAGGCCATGTACCTGGCTGAGCCGCCCTGGGGTTCACCTATGGGTCTGTGTGGCTCCAGTGCCCCAGTCCCTCATCCCTGGATGGCTCCGTCCCTGGCCTTGCCCACCTCTGCTAGCCTCCTTGTGGGGGCAAGAACTGAGGCCATCATGGGGTCTTCAGAAGTGCCACGTCCTCAACTCAATGCAAAGGGAGGGGACTTTTACAAGGTAACAGTGACTGCAGTTTCCTGGGGTCATGGTTTGTGGATGCGATGTGACATGAATCAGGCCTGGCCTCTGGGGTCCCCGAGGTGGTACCTAGGGCCCCTTCTAGAGGGGAGCATGCTGGCTGGGTAAGGTTCTCTCTCCCCTCTGCCTCCCTCGTTTGCTTCCCTAGCTTTTATCAAGCCCTTACTGTATGCCAGGCCCGATGTCAGGCCCTTGGCTATAGGGGGAAAGGGCTGATCTCATTCTGTGCCCTGGCCGGGAAGCTGGGAAATCACAACACATGTTGTGCAAGCCCCGTACCAGTGGAGTGGACAATATTGAGAGGTTAGATGGGGGCGTTCTGGGGGAGGTAACCCAAAAGTAAGGAGACAGGAGCAGGGCATGGGTAGCAGAGCCTGGCAGGATGGGGGATGAGGTTGGCAAGGGGATGGAAAGGCTGTTAAAGGCCACAGATGCCAGGATGGAGAACTGGAGCCCAAGGGCGGTGGGGTGGGGTACGGGTGCATGGAGGGTTCTGAGTGAGAGAGGCCTGTGTCAGAGAGGCTACTGGAAAGGCCCTGCTGAGAGCAGGGAGACTTGGAGGACTGTCCAAGGGCGCAGCAAGAGGTCGGATGCCTCAGTTAGGGCCGGAACAATGGGCAGAGAGTGGGAGTGAGAACAGGAGACACTGAGGCAGGGAGGTTGCAGGACGGCGGTGGGGCAGGAGGGCAAGAAAGCTGCCCTGGTGTGGGGTGGGGGTTAATGAGAGAGCTCTGAGGGAGTGTGGGGAGGCTGGGGTCCAGGAGGGCTTCTGGGAGGTGGTGGACCCGGCTGTGGCCCAGTGGGTGTCTGAGAGGGCCCGTGATTTTCGTGAGGAGGAAGATGATTTGGGTGGTGTTATCGTCACACGTGGGCCCAATGTCTCATCTACAGGTATTGATAGAAGTTCCAGGGGATTCTCCAAACCTACAGTCCAGGGATACAGGTGTGACTCCCACACTCACAGACTCACGTGTGCTTATAAGCCTGTCCATGCAGTCCCAGGGTATGCAGATGTGCGTGCACACCCACGCAGGAGCTGTTGTGTGTGCACAGGTGCATGCAGTGATACACAGTGGAGCACACATGTGCAGACATGACTCATGCATGCGACAGATATGCACATGTGCACACGGGTAGACGTGCATACACGTGCACACTCCTGGACACGCATTCGCAAACGACTATGTTGATGCTCTTACGACAGATAGACGGGCCCAGGCTTTCATGACGCATGCATTCCCACGCACGTGCACAGGATGCTCTCCCGAGCGTGCACAAGGAGGGGTGTGCCCCGAAGAGAAGGAACGTTTGGGGCCCGGTAGCTTCTCAGCGGTCAAAGCTTCCGTGGCACAGGGAGGCGTCGGTCTGCCTGGTGTGGGGGGTTAGTTCACGTGTGGGAAGAATCTGGGAGGGGCGTCCAGCAGACGGGCGGGAGGTGAGGACAAACTTGCTGGGTTGCTTTCGAGGGACCGAGCCCAGCTCTTGGAAAGTCCCAGAGAGGTGGAAGTTTTGTTCACTAGCCCTGCGCCCCCCCCACCCGCCCCGCGTCCATAACAATCTACTAGGATCTTGACCCTACGTAATTTGCAAGACAAAAAACGAGAGGCTCATTCATAAATGATTATGGATTTCAGGACGGTGGTGGCGCAGCGCGTCAAACTGGGACTGGGTCCTGCTCAGCTTGGGGCCCCAGGGTGCTGCCCACGGAGCCAGCAGCCCGCCCCAGCCGTATTAAACGTCTGGATTGCGGGATCAAGTGCCAGCTGAGTTTGTGCGCAGTGTCCACCAGCAGCGTACCAGCCCAGAGGCCTCGGTCGAGTCCCTGTCACCTCCGGGAGTGCTGTCTGCCAAGGGGAGAGGTGTGGCCCTCCTGCCAGCAGCCCGGGACGCTGGCTTCCATGCGGGTGGGATTATAGCCCTCCCTTAAGGCAGTGATGTCCAGGGATTCCCTGACCGCTGGGTCCTGGTTTCTCTGCGCTTTGCCAAATCCACCAAGGGCAGAGGTGGTTGGGAGGGTCTGCTCTGTGTTTTGTTGGCAGAGTCTTTTGCCCGATTGACCTTTGCCTGCCCGTCTCTGCTTGGCAAACCCACTCCTGTAGGGAAGCTGCTGTGGTGCCTTCTGTGACCCCCGCCCCTCCTTCCCGACCTTTGCCCGGGGACCCTTCCGGGAGCTGCCGTGACTTGTGCTGTAGACTTATCTACGGTGTGCAAAGCTCTTTCACACTCCATCAGACCACTGGACAAGCCCTTGCGTGGCCCTGTGCTGCTTGCCAGATGGAAAACTGAGGTTCAGAGGTGCAGCCCCCGCCTGAGCACCTAGACTGCGGGCAGGCCCACAGCAGACCGGGGCGACAGAAGCAGGGCCCTGGCCTCTGCTCTGGCATGGCTTCTCATTTCAGCATTCTGGAAGACTGGCTTTTCCCCCCTGGGAAAGAGCTCCGGCCTCCAGCCCAGTAGAGACCCCAGAGGTGCCCTGGGGTGCCGACGAGGGCCTGGTGGAGCTGGAGGTCTGGCCAGCTGGAACAGGCCAAGCCCCAGCCCTGCTTCTCCCGGCGGGTGACCTGGCCCAGCTCCCGCAGCCAGGCGGCCTGGAGCCAGATGCATGTGGTTCCGAAGCTCGGGCAAGTCCCACATCAGCCAGAGAGGTGAGAAAGCCCCAAGCTGGTCTGGGCCGTACCAGCCAACAGAGGCTGGGCACAGCCAGATTAGTGGCTTGCCCTCTCTGTGCCTTATTTCCTTATGGTTAGAATCGGGGTAATGATAAGACAAGTCTCACTGGGGTGTGAGGAACTCGGGGAACTAAGCTATGTGAACCTTTGCCGCGGCGCCTAGAACGTGGTGAGCCCTCCACCGCGTCAGGCTCGATGGTGGGTGAGCCGCTGGAGGATGGTGATTGGAGCTGACCCGAGTGCTATGGGCACATGGCTGTGGCGGGGGGAGGGGGGGGGTTGTGTGTGACACGGTTGGTGTCATTTAAGAAAGGACGTAGGGAGACAGCAGGATTGGGGTTGGGCTGGATTCGAGTTTCATGAGGTAATCACAAACAGTTGCTGATTCCGGCTCTGTGGGCAGGGCTGTGGGTGACAGCCACACTCCCCGGCCAGCGCCTCCAGCCCTTGGTTTGTGACTTCGTGCTGCCAGCATGCACACCATCAGCTGTCAGTCAGCAGACTTCCAGGGTTACGTGGTGGGAGGCAGGTTTGGGGCTGGCTGCAAAGACCTTGACAGCGGGCCTGGCCGTGGCCACGCAGGGCTGGCATTCCTGGGTCCCCATGTGGCATGCCTGTCCGTCTTCAGCGCCAGCTGAGAATGCACACCCCGTTCTCCTTTCCTGGAATCTGTTGCCTGCGGCCCAGGCCTCTCCACCACCAGCCTCGGGAGCCTGCCCTGAGCTCACAGCCCTGACCCCGGCTGGAGCTGGAGATGGTCTACAGCCCGTAGATCATTCCTTCCCCGAGGTGGGCCACTCTCTGGGTCGGCGGGGCAGCACTGGCAGGCGGTCTGAGCAGGACTTGGCTCAAGCCTGGGCCCTGCTGCCCACCTGCTGTGTGATCTTGAACAAGTTGCTGCCCTTCTCTGAGCACTTATATATTGGTACGTGGAACCAGAAGGCTGGGACAGGTCGGGGTTCACAGACTGCAGTGGTCTCCAGAGCTGCGACAGCCCGACAAAACTGAGATTATCCTATTATACGGATAAGGAAACACAAAGTACAGAGAGGGTAAGAAGCATACCCCGGGTCACAGAGCTGTTGGTAGAGCTGGGATTCGGGCCAGTTCTATCTGACACCACAACAGGTGGTACCGTCTGCTACAGGTACTTGCGTCTTTCCCGGTGATCCATTCACGGAGCGTGTTGAACATTTACCAGGCTCCGATACACTGCTAGGCGCTGGCTTCCAAAGCTGAAGCTGCATTGGAGACGCTGAGTGAGCACAGCCCTGAGCCTGGAAGTCCCAGAGTCTCCAGTGCAGAGCACGCTAGCAGGGCGCCCTCAGCGTGTGAAGGCAGCAGGATCTGGGGGGAGCAGCTCTTCCCCGGCACTAGAGGAGGCAGGCGGGGAGCACTGGCTCCAGGAGGAGGGTGGGTCCCCACTCAGAGCATAAGAATGGGGTCTTCCTGGGGTCTGTGCACAGTTGGGCAGGACTCACCCAGTGGGACGTCCAGTTGGAGAGGAAGATGCATTCAGCCACAACAGGAAGTAGATTCTGAGGCAGCCCCCAAGGGCATCAAAGGCCGGGGCCAGAGTTTGACCTTGACCCCGTAGAGAGCAGGGAGCCAAAAGGGCTGTCAAGCAGCAGTAGCAGCTCTGGGAAGGCCAGGAAGGGAGGCTGGGCTTTGGCCCACTCCCTGGGGCTCCCGATCCACCCAGAGATGGTGACAGCAGGGAGGAGCAGGGCTTGGGGTTTGTTTACTCCAGCACCTGGATCCCCAGCTCCTCTGGGCCCTCTGCAGCACCCCAGGCACCCCTGGGGCCTCTCCTGGGCCAGGGGCTGGAGCTCTTTACCAGGAGGAAAAGCCAGTCTTTCAAAATACTGGAATGGGAAGCCGCCCTGGAGCAGAGCCCAGGGGCTACCCTCTGTTACCCCCATCTGCACCCCTCCCTGATGCGGACCTGACCTTAGCCCGGGCGTGGGGTTGGAAGGGGGACATGGGCGAACCTGTTGAGTGATGTAGTAGGGACAGGGAAACCCAGAGACCAGTCAGGGTCATCCAGCATCACAGTGGCAGGTGCATGAGGCCATCAGGCCAGGCAGGAGGCATTTTCCCCCAAGGGTGGGAGGGAAGGTCTGGGCCCCTCTCTGGCTCTCCCAGAGTCCAGTGTGAGCCCCGCCCGTTGGATGTGATCACCCCGTAGGTATGCAGAGCTCTCCATGCACCACAGGGGCCTCTGACCGGGACCCCCAACAGGATCCTCCAAGGACAGGCTGGGATTTGCTAAATTATGCCGGGAAGGATTCCCTGGGTGTTACTCACCACAGGGGCTCCTCCCTGCCACTGATGTTTGCTCACCTGGTTCTGTAAGCGCTGGAGTCGGTCTCCCTCGGGTCAGAAAGCCACACACTTGGGGTGAGGACAACCACACCCATGCCCTGTGTCCCAGGTCCCAAGCCTCAGTGACCTTGCGAGGAGGGAGCAGATACTGGGTGTGGCTGCAAGAGTGGCATCTTTATTTGAAGCCTAGCATCCCAGCTGCCCTGGGGAGGAATAGTCTTTA
Organism: Vulpes lagopus; assembly: GCF_018345385.1. NCBI lineage: Eukaryota > Metazoa > Chordata > Mammalia > Carnivora > Canidae > Vulpes > Vulpes lagopus. The sequence goes on along the minus strand of NC_054826.1, from coordinate 59,554,742 downwards.
GAGATTGTTTGGCGCTGTGCCTCATGGTACAGATGGGGAAACTGAAGTGTGGCCCAGTGTGGCGCTCCATGCTTTCAGCTGGGCCCGCTGCCACCCTCAGTTCTTGGGAAGCATGACAGGGGCAGACCCTGGCAAGGCCTAGGACCTGCAGTGGGGGGTGATGACCTGGCCTCGGGCCAGGACCAACCCCCAAGGGCCCAGGGGCACAAGGATTAGGGGCCTGGGAAGTTCTGAGGGTCTGCAGAGATCCGCCCAGAACCGGGACATGAGAACTGCATAGGGCACCCTCAGCCCTGGCTCTGTTAAGCCTCTTTTGTGTTCCACCTCCTGTAATCACCACCTCCTGCCAAGGCCTATGACCATTAGGGCTTCTCCCATCTCTACCACGAGAAAGGAGTGAGCGCTAGAGACTGCAGTGGCCCAGAGGCCAGGGTGGAGAGAATGCTCCGGAGTCGGGGCCCTCTTTGAAAGCTGACAAGATACAGGGGTTGGGAAAGGACAGTAGTAAAGGCGCGGGAAACCAGGGACCTCTCGTGTCCCTTGTCAGCCCCCTTGGCCGAGCCACAGGGTACCCAGCAGCTGCGGATCTGTGTGGTATCCAGAAAAAAAATGCCTGGGTTCCAGAGGACTTTGGGGTCAAGGAGGGCTTCCTGGAGGAGGTGGGGCTGCAGCCGGACCCTGAAGAAGGGTCGTGACTGTGAATTGAAAGCATTCCAAGCAAAGGGACCAGCTGGGCCAAGGTCCTGAGGGGGACACACAGGGTGAGGGTGGGGGCAGGTCTGCGGGGCTGGATGGAGGCCTGAGCCTGGGCAGTAAAGGAAATGGGGTGGACATGCCCCCTAGAGGCCAGATGGCAGAAGAAGGGAGTTTGCACTTGGCTTCTAACTTGCTAAGTCCCTGAGCAGACTCCTGCCCCACTTCTGTGCCTCAGTTTCCCTCCGATCTCCCTGGAGTGCCTCAGTGGAAGGGTGTGGGCAGGTGCCAAGATCCTAGGCTCCTTGGGAGCTGGTGGCCAATGGCGAGGATGCTGCTGCAGGACCCAGGGCTTCTCTTTGGCTGGGCAGAGCTGACCTCAGACTCCAGGGGTTTGCGAGGAGTCCCCCCTAATCTGGCAGGATGGGGCATGGGGCCCCCTGGGGCGGACCCCCTAAGGGCTAAGGGTCTGGCTTCCAGAGGAGCCCCCAGAGCTGAGAGTCCGTGGGGTGGGCTTCCCCTGTCCTTCCTATGGCCAACGGCCACTTTCCTGCTCTCAGGCAAGTGGGGGGTCCATGGCCTCCGGAAGGTTGGAGGCCAGCTCAGAGCTGGACACAGAGGAGGTGACTGTTCGAGTCCCGCAGCTGGCAACAGGCCTGTGATGTGCTGTGGACGCTGCGCCTGGTGCTGCCCCGAGCGCAGGCCCTCCGCGGAGCCCCGGGCTGAGCCCGGCTTGTTTGCTGGGCCTCCACTGACCCACAGCAGCCTCCCTCACCCTCTGCTATCAGCGGGGTGGCGGCCACAGGCTCTTGGACACCTAGTACCCGAGATTGCGCAAACATCTCTAGCAGTTTGCACAGCAGCCAGCTCAGGCCCCATCGGCCCGGGGCCGGCCAGGGTTCCCGCTCAGAAGCACAGAACTCTCTTCTGCAGGAATACGGCAGTCACCCACGGCAGGAAGGGCAAGCCACCCTCACGCGAAGCCTCATCGTGACCCTGCCTCCCGTCACCCTCGTAAATAATGAAATGGTGGGCTTTGTGGGGAGGCCTGTTTTGCAGAAACTGCAGTCTGGGGAGAGAAGGCAGGAGTTTGGGCCAGGGTCGTGCACACAGGCACGCCAGAAGGCAGACCCGGGTCCTAGCACCTCGGTCAGGCTCCTCTGGGGACCAAGCCCGTGTTGCCTGTTTGCGGCCAGGAGGCTGAAGAGCCAGGGCCTTATAGGAAGAGGAGGTGGAGGATGGAGGACGCAGCCCAGGGGCCGAGGAGCCGAGGACCGGGATGCCCGTCACTGTCGCTCTTCCTTAGCTCCAGCGGCTCTAATTGGCTAGGTCTGTCATCGTCCTGACATTTACCTGGTGGGGAGGAGGGCCTCCTTCCTCTTGAATCAAGATGCTAAAAATAACCAGGCCCAGCTTCCCAGGGCCCCTGCCCAGTGAGCGCCTGCCTGCCCACCTCGGCGACCTTTTTCCTGGGTGCCGCGAGCTAATTGCTTTGTGAGCTTGCAGCTCCTTGTGCGGAGGACTTCCTGCGGTCACGGCAGGAATGGCGTTGCACGCTCGACTCCCAAGACCGAAGAGAGGTCTCTGCAAGGCCTACCTGACTACCAGGCATTGGGGCGCTGGGCCCCTGCCTGAGCCCCAGCACTCACCCCCTCTTTCCCTGGGTGCAGAACCCTTCTGGGCTGGCCACCCTACCCCTGCGTGCTTGGGCCCCCTCCTTTTTTTTTTTTTTTTTTTTTTTTTTTTTTTTTAAATTTTTATTTATTTATGATAGTCAAAGAGAGAGAGAGAGGCAGAGACACAGGCAGAGGGAGAAGCAGGCTCCATGCACCGGGAGCCCGATGTGGGATTCGATCCTGGGTCTCCAGGATCGCGCCCTGGGCCAAAGGCAGGCGCCAAACCGCTGCGCCACCCAGGGATCCCTTGGGCCCCCTCCTTGAGCTGCCGGAGTTTCTCCTGGGCAACCTCAACTCTAGGCTGTGCCCCTCATCCTCAGAGCTACCTGGTGCTCACCTCAAGTCCCCTCCTTGAGCTGCCGGAGTTTCTCCTGGGCAACCTCAACTCTAGGGGGAGGGGGGCTGTGCCCCTCATCCTCAGAGCTACCTGGTGCTCACCTCAAGTCCTAACACGATGGTCAAGCTGTGTCCTCCTGCCGTCACGCTGCCTGTTCATCCTGTCACGTGAGCAGCCAAGAGGAGCCCAGACTTTGGAGCTGGCCCCGTGCAAATCCAGCTGTGCCACCTTAGCGAGTCTCTGAGCCTCTCCATATTCTCCTCTCAGAAGCGGGCATCCTGAGTGGTGGTGTCATGTTTTTGTATGAATGAAATGAGGTAGTTTGCAGAAAGTACCAGCTCAAAAGAGCTGGGCCCCCTCGGTCCCTAGGAAACATGAGTACCTCTGGGGGCTCCGCTTTCTCCTACGAGGTATGTGTAGACCCTCATAGCCTAATAAATTTGGTTGATGTCTTTGGACCAAGAGGGGAAGGTCTTGACCCAGACTGAGGACCCGGGACTCAGCCTCCCTGAGGACGGGGGTCCCTCGCCTGTTGCTTTGTACGCCCCTCCAGAGCAACCCGCCATACTTGCCCCACCTGTGTGTTTGTCCCGTCCTTGCCCTTGGGTCAGTGGAACCAGAACTGTGTTGACCCTGGCCTGCGGGTCCCCAGCGGTGGTGTCAGCCCAGTGGAAACAGAAGTGGTTTGGGGGCTCTGGACTTGCCAGTGGGAGAACCTGGGCCAGTGGCTGAGCTCCTCTGTGTCTCGGGTCCTCCCGTGAAAATGGGGGGCGTGATGGGCCTTGCCCCAGAATCACTGTGACATTAAATTAGCACATATGCATGGGGCTTAGACTGGGGCTGGGGCAAGTGCTCAGTGCGCGGTAGCCAGTCCTTGGGGTAGTCACATAGCAGGGACAGCGAGTGGCAGTAGCCGCAGCCGCCTGCCATTTGTCGAACGGTTGGCGTCAGATGCTGCGTCGGGTGATGCTGAGCACTTTACAACATTGTGTAATTTCATCTTCATGACAGCTGTACACAAGGTGCTCGTACAAGCTCTGTGTTCCAGATGAGGAAACTGAGGCACGGGGGGGGGGGTCACATACGATCCGAAAGTGGTAGAACTAAAAACCTGAATTTAGATTCAGCCCTGTTTGGGTGCCCAGCTGTTAGGGTTTGCCTGGGGCCACCCTGGTTTTAGTGCTGCAAGTTCCATGCCCCACACACCTCTCCGTTCCAGGCGCAGCAGGACAGAGGACCATGCCAGCCCCATGTAGGTCCTGAGCACCCCCCAGCCCCTGTGGACCACCTTCGTGGCTCTCGGGGTGGCTGGTGCACCTGCTTCCACGGGGCCCCTTCCCCCACCTCATAGAGCCCTCTTCTAGACCCATGCTCCTTGCCCATCCCCCACAGTCCCCCCCAGTCCGCTCCAGCTGTTTCTTCTCCCCCCTCCCATCTGCCAGCAGGGGGCTGTGGCTGTCCCCCACCAGGCTTCCCTCTCCCCCTGTGCACTCAGAGCCCTGGTGCCCCTGCTTCTGACTTTCTAGAGATGCTCCTTAAAAGTGGGAAGGCAGAGGGAGCCCCCCCCCCCCCCCCTGCTGTGGGCCTGTGGCCGGGCAAGATTGCACAGCCTTCCGGTGAATTGATGGAAGCGCTGCTGACAAAGGAGAAAGGTCAGCAGGGGGACAGAGCCGAGGTGGTGGCAGCCTGGCCCCAGTGCCCCTCCCCCAAGTCAGGGCTTCCTAGGGGGCGGGGCCCACGGCTCCTCGGGATCCTGGTCGATTCCTATTGACTCTTGACTCGGGCAGCCACTGGTCCAGCACAGCACCCGAGCCCCCAGAGGCCTGGCGGAGGCACCCGGGTCATCCTTGATGCCCACCCCCCACCCGACACTCAGTTGGAACCCCTGACCCATCTCTGGACCTGTCCCCCTCATCACCCCCACCTTCTGCGGGCTTTGGGGTCCCACCTGCTTCTTGCCTCGCAGTTACTCCACCCTGCCCGGCCCTCTGCTGCCCTCCCTGGGCTACCCACTGTCACCAGGGATAAAGTCCAAATTCCGAAGCTGACATTAAGGCCCTTCTGGAGCTCCGTACGGCTGCCTCAAGCTGCCAGGCCTCCGCTGGAGGATTTCTGCCTGCCCGTGCCCTCCCCGGCCTCACACGGGGCTGAGCCCCTCACAGCCCTGTTTCCCTGCTTTGCTGTGTCTCTCCCGCGGACGTGTCCTTCCAGGGCCTGCCCAGGACCCCTGGCCTCTGGGGGAGGTGAGAAGAGGTCATCTGTGACGCAACAGAGCACCCTGAGTGCCAGGCTGGCTCTGCTCCCAAGGCTCAGCCTCACCCAGGCTGCAGGGCCAGGCCTGTAGCAAGAGCCTGCGACCAGGACGCTGGCCCCATATATACCCTGACCACTCCAGGCCCTTCGTCAGACTCCCTCCTGAGCCATCCAGGGCACGTCATGCCCTAGCTTCGGTGGGGGGGAGCCATCTGTCTCCCCGGTTCACGTGGAGGGTAAGCCCCAGTGAGGGCAGGAGGTACACTGGATAGTATGCAGGCTCTGGGTTCTGACCCCAGCTCCATCACGTGCTAGCTGTGTGACCTTGGGCAGTCACCTAACCTCTCTGAGCCTGAGTGGTACCATGTGGGGTATACGGGTAGTAATGGTCCCTCCTTGACGGCGGTGAGAGTAACTGTAATGACAGGTGTTGAGTATTTGCAGGGCCCCGAGGATCAATAAAATCCTGTCTCATCATGACCATTAGAGTGGGTGGCTACCCTACTCCTGAGTTTAGGGGCCTGCCCTCCAAATGGGCTCCTCCTGTTGTTTGAAGGGACCTTCCCTTTCGGCCCCCTCACGGTCCCCTCTTTGCCCTTCATCCTGGCTCCCCCACACCTGCTCCCCCACACCTCCTAAGACCTCAGGCAGCCCAGACCTCCCTGGCTTCATGCTGTCTCCAGCGCATGTGCCTCTCCCACCTGCCTGCACAGGATGCCTCCGGAGTGGGGCCAGGATGTAGTACCCGTTTCCCCCGCGGCCCCTTGCAGGTGCCTAGAGCACGTAGGTGCCTAATAAGAGTTTGTTGGGTTGATCTGACGCTCGCCAAGCCAAAGTCACCTCTAAGAACAACACAGCCACGAGCAGCTGGCCTCTGGGTTGACTTGCAGGCTGCCGAGGGGCATTTCCGCGAGCGGCTGTGAGCTGCCTCACCCCGGGTGATGGTGACGGGTAACAGCATCCGCTCGCTCTGGCCTCCTCGGAGCAGTTTGGGGGAGCCGGGGAGGAGCTTGGGGCGGCGCTGGGGTTTGACCGCCGTGTTGGAAGGTGCTTCAAGGCTGGTGCCTCTCCCCATCCTCCGGGCTGTCTTGTTTGCCTGGGTCTCCTCCCCACCCCCACGGTTTTCTGTTAAATTGTGTTATTATATTTAAACAAATCAATTCCACTGCAGAGTTTTCCTGTCCTAATGATGAGTTTGCAGCACAAATGCCATTGATTTTTCACAGCCCTGAAAACCAGCTGATGAATAGCACCAGGCTTGTCTTTGGAGAGGCACTTAGGGCAGCTCCATGCTCCCTCTTGGCTCCCCCACTTGCACTGTCCCCCGTCACGACCCCACCCCAGCCCGAATTTTGGGGCTGTCCGACAAAAGGACACCCCCGCTCTGGCGCCACCAGGGGTGGAATGTCACCGCAAGGAGCAGGCCCCTTGTGCTGGTAAAACAATCACAGTGGAGATTTTTATTGATTTTGGCCGAAGGCAGGAGCGCGACTTCCAGGGCAGAGGAGTGGTGCGGTGTGATCTTTGTCTTCCCTTACAAGTTCAGAGCTCGGTCCCGAGTGACGGCAGATCCTGGCTCAGGCAACGTTTCCAGACCCGGATGATGGGGCTGCGTTTTACAAGGGTGGCCTAGAGGCTGGCGAGCCGGCCAGGCTGGGGAGGGGGAGGCTCCCCTTTGTGAAACCCTTCAGAAGTCGAGGTCCCTGCGCAGGGCTTTGCTGCCAGGGGCTCTCCTGGGCTTTTCCATGGCCCCAGGTCTGGGTGGGCAGGAGGTATTATCTCTCCCAGTTTAGAGATGAGCCGCCTGAGTCAAGGGCGGGCATGAGAGGCGGGGAGGGGCTGCTGGCCCGCTGCAGTGGGGCTCCCCAGGCCCTGAGTGCTCCCGTCTGTCTGTCTGCTGTGTGGGTAATGACGGGAGGGTCCTCTGACTGCCGACCTTTTTGCCGTCCCGTCACCTGCTCCAGGGCTTTCTGACCGTCGGCTGGGAGGGCTAGGTGGTCAGCGTGCAGGGGTCTCAATGCAGCCATGTGCGGCGGGCCACACACAGGCCTGGGGTAGGGCAGGAAAGAGCAGCAGGGACTGTGACAAATGAGGGGGCTGCCTCACCTCAACCCCGAAAAGCAGAGGTTTTCATAACCCCGTGCCCATCAGACTACACGGGGTGGGACTGTGGGCCGGACTGGTCACTGCCTGCCCCCTATCCTAGTAGAGGCCTTTGTTTTGGAGACAAGGATGTGTGGCCTGGTGTTGGGAAGGGTTCCTCAAGGTCACGGCGCAAGGCCACAGGCTAGGATTTGAGCCGGGAGGGGGTGGGGCCTCTGGCAGCGCTGCCGCCCCTCCCCCGGCCTTGCTGAGGCTACCCCAGCAGGCAGGTTGGGGGCAGGGCAGGGTGCTCTGGTCTAGCACAGACGGGCCCCTCACTCACTCGGGAGCCCCAAGACTGGCCCGGCGTGCCCCCCCTTTCCTGCCCTCTCAGAGCAGTCCCCCGCCCTCCCCCCTGCAGACAAACCTCCTGTCCCTTATAATCAGGTTAGCCTCCTGCTCTGTGCTCACTCAGCTGAGCTGAACCAGCTGCCTCTAATGGCCTATGGCCCTCCCCCTCTCCTGGCTCGGGGTGGGGGAGGGGAAGCTGAGACCCCAGCTGGGAGTGGGAAGGGGCCACCCCACTCCCTCCCTTCGGACCTCTCCATGGCTCCTAGGATTACGTCCAAACCCTTACTCAGCCTGGCACCCAGGACCCACTGCAATAAGGCCCTGCTGATTTCTTCAGCCTCCACAGCCCCGATACGCTCTTTCCAAGAGTCACAGGAGGCTCTTTGCCACTGCCCCATCTTTGCCCATGGAGGCCCTTTTGTTGCTTCCCACCTTCTCAGAAAACTCCTGTGCACCCTTCAAAACCCAGCTCTTATCTGTTCCCCTGGGCTGCCCCCTCCCAGGACTCCTGCCTCCTCTCTGCTCCCCTTGAGTACTCCACTGGTCTGAAATGTACTCCCAGTGTTTTGGGTACTTAATTCTGCACCTGGTTCTCCTGAGTTCCTGGAGCAAAGAGGGAATATTCTAGAAGAATATGCCTCTGGGCACAGAACTGAGAATGCTCAGTGAGGGAAGAGCAAAGAAGAGAGAAGTAGGGACCAGGGGAGGGAAGGAGACAGGAGTGCACACAACAGCTGTTCCCAGCCACGCCCCCCCCTGCCCCCCCCCCCCCAGCTCCAGCCTACTTCCTGTCAGGGAGGCCATTCCCAGTGACACATGCAGGGCCTGAAATAGACACGTGGGGGCCTTGGTGGGGCACTTCCACGGCCTGGCACTAAGAACCCCTCCATTCCTTGGGCATTGAAGCTCCTCTTTTCCCAGCGCCCTGCCCCTGCAGCCAAGACCCCCTCCCCCAGCAGTACCCAGGCCTTGTCCCTCGGTTCCTGCTAACTTTGTTTTATAAATAAACTATATAAATAGGCCCCTCTGATTCCTCGGAGCACACAACGTTTAAGGACTGGGGCACGGCTGCAGGCATAATTGTACTACCAAATCCATCAGCTGCCTAATTACCATTTATTTTGCATTTATTTCTGCTAATTAAAAAGAGAGAAACTCCTAACAACTTTTACGTAAATACTATATTTGTTCTATGTAAAGATGGGATGCTAATTTGCTGGTGATTAGCTGATTATCTAATTTTGTAGCTGTCACACAGGATGGCCCTGTCTCCCCTTGGCACCCCAGAAGCCACTCGAGGCCTCCAATCAGAGATGGGAGCGAGGGGTCAAGGGAGGTCTCCGTAGGTGGTTAGAAGGTCTGTCAAAGGCCCAGAGGTCAGCAGGAACACCACGCATCACCACGGTTCAGGGAGGCTCAGAGGAACCTTTGGCTCATTTGCTGTTTCTGTACAGATGAAGTTGAGGCCCAGAGAGGTCTAGCATCCCCCAGTAGGGCGGTCTAGAGATAGACCCCTGCCCCAGGTGTTTGGGCTCCCCCTCTAGTGCTCATCCAGCTGGATGGTGCTAGTGTGCGGAGGAATTTGCAAGGAGATGGCTTTATCTGCAGCTGAGAAATATCTGGACCAAACTCCAGCCCCAACAGAGAAAAGATGTAGTCTGGCCTGAGCTGATTGCCAAACCAAACCTTCCATGCACCCTTCTGGAAACTTATGCCTCCTCCCAGCCCCCCATCAAGCACAAGGCTCTTGTTTCCACAGCCCCCCGAGTACCCCTCCAGAGACTTGCCCCCCCCCCAAGCCTTGGCCAGCTTCCCCAGGACCTGCCGGCCCACAGCACCGGGCTTCCAGCACTGTGGGCTACCAGGGCCTGTGTGAGTGTCTGAAATTCAGATCTCAGTGTTATGTATTTATTTTCATGGGAATTAGAAAAAAAATATAGCAAACCCGTGATTTCACAGACAGTATTGCTTGGAATGAGGGTGAGTAAAAAGAAAGTGATTTTAAATAACAACACTTAATTTAGGTGCAACACGGATGTGGCTTAAAGTATCTAGCAACTGAAGGAGGGGACGTGCTCCTGGAGGGTCTGAGAACGCGGATCAGGTGGCCAGGCGGGCAAGCCCAGGGTCGGCAGTGGGGACCCGAGGTCAAGGTTGGCTAGTCCCTGGCCTGCGGGCCACCACTTCCCCATCCCACACCCAGGCCAACGGTGTCCCTGGGTCATGCCTTTCTCTCCCTGCCCTGCAGTTGGTAGGAGTTAAGCCACCACAGAGGAATCATTTGGCCCCAGAAGGAGTTTTAAAGGACTCTGTTTCAGGGAGTCAGACTCTGCTCCATCTTGCACAGAGTGACCAGCTGTGGGTAGGTGACTTTGCGGGGACTTTCTGGCCAGCCAGCTCCCCAGGCCTTGGTGGGCGAGACCCCGGCTGACCTCCCACTCTCTTTCTTCCTAGACCGTCTGAAAATGGCTTGTTCTAGATAGAGATGCAGAGTGACCAATGAGGCCAGGTGTCCCCTGGGTGGCCAGAGAGGTCAGGACCATAGTTGGCGTGGCCCACTGGAAGTCTAGGAGACCAGAGACCCAGTCCTGGCCACTGCTTTCTAAAGCCTCGGTCTCTCCCTCTTGTAAAACGGGAGACAGGGGATCCCTGGGTGGCGCAGCGGTTTAGCGCCTGCCTTTGGCCCAGGGCGCGATCCTGGAGACCTGGGATCGAATCCCACGTCGGGCTCCCGGTGCATGGAGCCTGCTTCTCCCTCTGCCTGTGTGTCTGTCTCTCTCTCTCTCTCTCTGTGACTATCATAAATTAAAAAAATTAAAAAAAAAAAAAAAAACGGGAGACAGTTGTGTTCCCTTCCTGGGGCTGTTGAAAGGTTGCTGAGGGCCATATGCAAAGCATCCCTCCCGGGGACAGGGACGGGCTCCGCACAGCTGGTGGTGAGCCCAGTCACCCACCCCCACCCCCCCAGCCACCCGCCTCCGCCGCCACCGTGTCTATGTGAGGTGACTGCCGCCAGAGATCTCCCGCTCATCTGCCCTTTATCGCCCTGCACACAATCAGGGGAAGCCTGGAAGGCTCGGGGGCGCAGGCAGATGGAAAACAGGGAGAAGAAAACAAAGGGCCTGCTCCAAGGAGGCCAAAAGGCAGGGCTGTGTCCTCGTCTGCTGCAGCCTGGCCAGCCCAGCCCCTCCCATCAGCACCAGGCCTTGACCACCCCCGGGGCTGCTGGCAACCTGCCCCACCCCTCCAGAGACCAGCCTTAGACCTCACATGGGGTCGCCACTCCCTGGGTGGCCCCAGGGAAGCCACGTTTCTCGTATCTGTAAAATGAGGGAGTTGGACAGCGTGCTACGAGATCTTCAGCCAAGCCCACTCCTCACCCCCGCCTGGGGGTCTCTTTGGGTGGGCCCAGCCCATCTCTGGGACACCTCCCCAGCCCCAGGAAGTCCAATGCGGTGCCCATTTCTGCCCACCAAGAGGGCCCCAGCATGCCCTGAGCAGAGCAGAGAAGTAGGGAGGGGTAGGGGTCCCCGTTTACCGTCAAGGTTTGTGCGGGATGAATGCATGCTTTAATCAGAGGGGACTTCACTCAGTGTCCACCCTGGGTCGCCGCTGCTGTCAGACGGAGCCTCTGAGTCGGAGAAAAGTGTCGTGGGCCCTCCAGAGTGGGACCCGAGAGCGGTGGTTTGAGGGCTCCTTCCTGCACCAACGCCAGGCTCTCTGGGGTCACCTCCCATCTCTGTGACCTTGGACTGGTTTCTTAATCTTGCCCTGGCTGTGCCCTCATCTGTTATAATAGGTAGGGTACCCACCTCGTAGGTTGTGGCGAGATTAAAGGAGTTAATCCCCGTAAAGCACTTGGAATGGCACCAGATAAAGGTCCATTAATGTTAGGTATTATTATCATTGGCAGTTGCATCACTGTTATTGATCGGAGGCGGACTGGATGGGGCACTTGGACGCCCCAGCCTCCGGGCCCCAGCCCTGCACCGCCCTTGGTGAAAGTGGGAGTTCTGCGGGCTGCTGTCGAGGTGGGGCGGGGCAGCTGGGTGCTGGCGGGAACCTTTCTGTGTGAGCGGCTCTGCTGGATGGTTCAGAGGGGCCCGGACTCCGGAGGCTCTGGGAGTTTGTCGTTTTTTTCTTTCCTCATTTTAAATATGGATCCGTACCTCTATATATGTTTCTAAAGAGGACCCCAAAATAGGATACGCTTCAGGCCCTGCAAACCTGGGCAGCCGCCCCGGCTTATTCCTGTTGCCTTTGCTGCATTCCTGCCACCCGGCCCTGGGCTGCCCACCTCGTGGCCCCAGCAGGAAGATGACCCAGGCCTCAGGCTGGAGGGAACCTCACTTCTCTGCCCTGATCCACACCCCACACCCCAGGTTGAGGGAGCCCCAAGGAGAGCAAGCAGAGGAACGGGACCCTCAAGGAGAATCTGGACGTGCAGGGCCCAGAGCCCCGGCCTTCCTCCTCTTCCCCCTTCCTCTGCTCCACGTGGGCCCCCGTGGGCAGGCACCAGGGGCCGTTGGGGTCGTGGGAAGCAGGTTGCTGAGTTGGAACAGTTACCCCTGGGGCTGTCACCAGGGTGGCTGGCTGTGTGCCAAGTCCCGGTTTAGTGCCGGGTAGAGGCCCAGGCTGGTCCCCTGCCCTCTGAGAGCTCCCGAGGTTGCTGGAACCACAAGATTCACACCTGGAAGGGCAAAGAGTGGGCAGGGGGAGGTGGTATTAAGCCCCAATGCATCAGGCATCGCAGAGGGAAGAGTCGAGAGGGCCCAGAGGTCATGAGGGCTAGACACTTGCGCAGGGCCCCCTGGAGAGTGGGTCCTCACCTGGTGACCCCTGGAGGAGTGGGCACTCTGGACCCTAGCCCCTCCGCCAGCAGCAGGGCCTCTTGGCCTGGGCCCTGACAGGGACATTTATAACTCACAGCTGTGCGGTCCTGAGCCCAACTGACTGTGGTAAACCGATCAGGCTTCAGGAAGTGAGTCCCGAGGCCACTCCCCACCCCGACCCCACACTCTCCTTCACCTCCTGACACCCACATCCTGTTCTCAGTGGGAGGGGCAGGCACCGGGGGTGCTGGGCTGGGGGCCCAGTCAGGGTCTGCAACCTGCAGGCAGAGCGGGAAAGGACGGAGGGGCTCAGTGAGGTCCCAGAACTGCCAAGCGAGGCTTCTGGGGTCATCAGGCTCTACCCCTCCAGGTGCACCTGGGGAACACTCAGGCCCAGAATGGCCAACCTGAAACCACAGGAGCTCTCGGCGGGGAGCATTCTGTGCTTGCAAATCTAACAAGAGAGGGAATTATGCTTTGAGCCCCTGCTGACCAACCCTGGCCTGAGGGAGCCTGCCGCAGGGGGGCCGACGGGAACCAGAGGCCTCAGGGAATGCTGAGGAAAGATGGTCTACAGTCTCCCAGGATGGGACACCCCATCCTGGCACCACATGCTTCACAAGGCCCAGCGCCACCTGCCTAGATTCTCAAAGCAAAGTTCACGTGCGGGGAAAGAAATGGCCTCACCCAGTGCTGGGAAGAAGGACAGTATTAAGTGTCTAGCACATTATAACTTTGACCGCCCGATAACCTCCCCTGGACTTGCTAGCAGATCCCGGGCCCCCGTTAGCCTCTACCCCTCCCCATGACTCTTTCTCCTTCTGCACAAGGGAGACGACCAATAAACAACAGTGAGTTTGCCAAAGCGTGGCCCACGTAACTCTGGGAACCTGTGGCAAGATCCTAGAATTAGGCAGTAGGCTCGTGAAGGTATATTGGCGATACATAAGTAGCATGTCGGATGGGTTGTGTTGTGGATGTGATCGGTTTGGACAAGGCCAGATTTACTGAGGCAAAAAAAAAAAAAAAGCGACTTGAAGTCAAGGTAAATATTAAGTCAAAAAATATATATGTTGAGCCAGCGTACGGACAGGACTCAGCTGGGACCAAGAATCACGAAGGGCCAGGAGTGAGCTGGTCTTCTGAGAAGAGACGTGCACGTAAAATGGTTCCAAGTGTTGGTCAGAGATCTGGTGAGCAGTTCATAACGAGGAAGGAATTCAGGCAGGGGTCACAGAGTGGCTTTAGAAGTGGCTGCCGGCCGGCCCTGTGAGATAATTCCCCGGAGCCAGGCACAGCAGAGAGGAGATGCTGTGGGGGCCCGAGGCTGGCTAAAAATACCCCGCCAGCTTCTCCCTGTCACCCTGCCTGGGGGCCGTGCAGCAAGGTCCACAGCTTTCTGCTTTTCTCGCTGGGAAGAAAAAGAACGACCCGGAGCCCCCAAGCCCCAGAAGGAACAAAACTCAAATAGGTTTCTTTAGTCTGAAAGATCCCCACTAGGCGGAGTGGGCCGGCGCGTGGCAGGTGCCACAGGGCGGGGAGGACAGGGCCCTGGGGAAATCGGGCACCCTGGGTGTGCGTTCGAGGCCTGAGGCCGCTGAGATTAGCCTGGCCGTGGCGGTGGGGTCAGGGGACACGGACTGGTGTCTGCATCCCTGGATGTTCACGGGTGTCCCATGTCTCTCCCTGCCCACCCAGGACAACGAGGAGGAGCCAGTTGGCGTCAGACCAATGCTGTGAGGGGGGTGAGGAGGAGAGCCGCTGTCCATCACCCAGCTGCCAGACATAGAAAGGTAAGCGCAGACCCCTGCCACGCTCACGACATGGCCACTTTGCCATGACACCTGGCCGGGGGCCCTGACCAGGCAGCCGGGTCCCCCTGGGGCTGGCCGAGCAGAGCATGGTCACTGGTCTTTGCCCCCAGCCCTTGACCCAGGTGCCGGGCCTCTGTAGCTCCCAGGTGTATCCGGTACGAAATGCTGCTGGGCTTTTTTAGTTTGTCCATCTCGAAAACGGGTCACCGTTTACTCCAGTTCCTGAGGATTCTGTGAACCCGTCGGGCCTCTTGGTTATTTGGAGTTAGCCTGTCGTAGCAGCCTGGTTCTATTTGAACTCCGCGGGCATGGCCGGGGGTCCCGGCCCCTGTGGATGGAGCATTGAGGCCACATGTCCACGGGGCCAGATGGGGCTTGAGAAGAGAGGGTTTTCTAAGGCAGAACTGGCCAGATGTGTGAGTCGTTGGAAATGTGGCTGTGGTCTCCCTTTGTGGCAGTATTTGAGACTTCAAAGTGATTTACCTGATAGCTCTAGGCAGGAATGATTATCTGCATTTTTACACTATAAGACCAAGGCTCAGGGAAGTGAAGGGTCCTGCCAGGGGTCACACAGCAAGCTCTGTTCACACCATAGAGGCTCCGCTTTATCCCATCTGCTGTTGGCCATTTCTGCACTTGGACTTGCACTGCGCTGCTCTGGTCTAGCCACTCACCCTGTAGAAGTCTGGCTGTTGAGCCCAAGTGATCACTGGTCTTTATGGCATGACCGCAGTGGGGCCCATCCCTCTATCCATCCGTATACCTGTCATCCTGTCATCCATCCCTTCACGTTGCCATTTTGTGATCCATCCATCCTCCCACCGAACCATCCTTACTGTTCACTCCTCCATCCATCCATCCATCCACTCATCTGTTCGTCCACCTATCCTTCCAGCCATTCATTTGGGCATTAAGCTCACACATCAGACACTCACTGAATTATACCAAGCCAGGCCTGCATTAAGGGCTGAGTTTTGAAGATGTACCAGATCCAGCCCTGCCCTGAGATGGTGCAATTTGCAATGCGGGCAGGCCCCACTCCGTAAGTTCAGTGCTCAAGGCTTGTGTCGTGTCTGTGATTACACAGGGAGGGGAGGAGGAGAGGCCATGTGCTTGGTTCTGCAGGTAGGCATTCAGGGAAGGCTTCCTGGAGGAAGTGGCATCGTCCATTTACTCATACCCTAAATGTACATTGAGAAAGTCTCTGTTCTTGATGTTTTGGAGACACAGCAGGAAATAAAATGAACAAGACCTCCTCTCCTCATGGTGCCTACATTCTTGTGAAGAGGCATGGACAATAAATACCTAAAATGTGACATATAATATGCCAGGTGATGCCAGGTTCTAAGAAGGGAAGTTCGGAGTCTACCAAGGGGGGTAAAGTGGACATCCTCGGACAAAGGGTGGCCATGAAAGGCCTCTGACAAGGCAGCATTTGAACAGGGATGTAAATGGAAGGAGGGAATGAGACAGGTGCTTGGCATGTTTAAGGAATGCCATGTGGCCGGGTGAAGTGAGGGGCTGGGAAATCAGAGAGATCTTGGGGGACCCAATCACCTGGACAGGCAAGAGTGGAGCAAGGAGGTGGCCGGGACCCAGGCGGCGATGGTGGCGGCTTGGTCCAGGGGCAGGGGACCATGGGAGTCTGAATGTCCTTCAGCGATCTCACAGGCAGGCGTGTGTGTGGTTAGAGGTGCCAGAGGAGAGAGGACGGGGTCTGTCGAGGGAGGCTCTGGGGTTTGGGACAGGAGCCACCGGTAGGACAGAGGTGGTCATTTACTCGGCCCAGAATGAGGGTGGGCGAGGGCCGCGGGAGGCCAAGAAGTGTGTCTTAGACACGTGACCTTGGAGATGCCTCTGAGACACCCAAGTGGAAAGCTTGAGCGGGCAGTCGGCTACAGGCATCTGGGAGGCGGAGAGGGCCTGGCGGGAGACAGACACGTGGGAGCTGCTGTGCCCGATGAGGTTGCAAGCCATGAGGCTGGTGAGATCACCTCGGAGTGAGCGGGGAGGGAGCCGATCAGAAGCCTGAGCCTGAGTCATGGGCCTCCAGCCCTGGGAGGGAGGGAAGACGGGGTGAGGGGGTGAGGGCCGTGAAGGAGACAGGAGGTGCGGCCAGGGCCGTGGGAGAACTGAGAGAGCAGGCTCTCTGGGGACGAGGGGAAGTTTGCTGGCCAAGCAGGGAAAGGACACTCCAGGCAGAGGGAACAGCATAGGAAAGGCTCAGAGGCCTCAGTAAATGAGCGGTGCCTAGTTGGAGAGGGGTGGAAGAGACTGGGAGACACTAGAGCAGCCTCCCCCTCCACACCTGGCCGCACCGGGGTCCGGGCCCATGGGTGTCTGGGCTGAGGCTGAGCCCATGTCCAGGGACCCTCGGAGTCACCCGGGCCGGCGCTCTCTGGTCTCAGCTGAGTCTCCTGCCCTGATGTCTGCACACTTTGCACCTTCTCTTAAGAAGTGTCTACGTGTCCTGACCTCCCACCTTCTCTGTGAGGCCCTCGGGCTCAGGAGACCTCCCCCTTGCCTGGAGCACTTTTCAAGGCGGCAGCCCTGAGCCACCGCACAGGGAAGGGCACCCAGCAGCTTCCTATTCAATCTCTAAGCATTGTTGGATCCTTTATCTTAAAAGAAACCGTAGAAACTTCCTGGACTCTGAGTGTGTGTCAGAGCTGGCCGCTCATGCTCACCGCTCACCGGTGCCTTTGGTGGGCAACTGTGTGTGAGTTTGGTGGGGGAAGGTCCTTTGTGAGTCTGCGGGGCTTCTGACTCAGCACTCAGCAGAGAGGATGCCCACAGCTGTGCCAGGGAAGGCCGCAGAGGGGGCCGCTGCCCGGAGGCCAGGCAGGTGCACATCGGGCCGCGTGACCTGGGACGGGAGGAACGGCAGGCTTGCGGCCGACTTGGGGGCTCCAGGGGCACCGTCCCACCCATCTGCCTGCGTACACAGCTTCCTAGGACCGGGGTGAGGCCAAGGCTCAGGACACTTCTCCCTCTTCCCTCCGGGCAGACGCGCCTCTGACCCTGCCCTGGGGAACCGGGAGACCCCGGGACGCACACTGACACGCGGGGCCCTGTGCAGGAGGCTGCTGTAATCTAATTAGTGTGCGGTGTGGGCGGGCCGAGTAATCCTCTGCCTTTAGACTCACTTTCCTTTAAGCCTGCCTCCGCCCAATCTCTCCCTAAATCCCTCCACCGCCTGGGTGACATCGGGTGGGAGTGGACTTATCTCCACCGAACAGATGAGTAGAGCAGGGCCAGAGCGGAAGAGGCTTCCGTGATGCCACAGCGACCAGTGGCAGGGCTGAGCTCTGAACCAGTGCCTCTGGTTACCTGTGCCCTTCTCTTACCTGTGCCCTTCGCAGGTGCGCTCACGTAGGCCTCCTTCTGCAGGTTCCTCATTTTGCAGATGAGGAAACAGAGGCCCAGAGAAGCTAAGATGCCCGCCTGCAAGCTAAGATACCTGCAAGCCAAGGGCACCAGAATGTGCCCGAGCCCCCCGAGTCCAGCCAGCCCCAGCCCCCCTCAGCAGGTGCAGGGACGAGGGCCTGGACCCTGCCCACCTCCTCATGGAGCGCCCACGGCCTCTGTCTTCAGCAGCCTTTGGCACTCGCTCTGGTTGAAGGCACCAAGTTCCTCATCAGAAGGCTCCATTGTGCCTATTGTTTAAATATAGATTACTAATGAAATGCCTTTTCATTGCCTTCCCAGTGAATAGTTTCCGTGTAAAGTTAATTTGCAGTGTTATGTAAATTCTGTTTAACTTCAATCAAGTTTCTAATTATGTTTTTACCGCAGTAATTCCCATTTGATTTGTCATCTCCTGTTAGGTATTTAATGTTCGGTGGGCGGGTGTGCTTTCCCTTTGCCTCTCGGTTTTCCAGGGCTTTCTCCCTCCCTGACCCCGCTCCCTGTCCTCCTTGCTGCTTCTCGCTCCGCCTTCTTCAGCCCTGCCCCTTACTTCTGGGTTATTCCCCTTGCCCTCTCCTTCCCCTTCCTCCTCCGTTCCCTGCCCCTCTGCTCTTTCTGGCTGTCTTTCTTCCTCGCCCCCCACCCCCACCCCCTGCCCTCCTTCCCACTATCAGCTCTCCTGGCCCCCTTCTCTGTTTCTCCAACTTCTTCTCTCTTGCTCTTCCTGGGTGTCTGTGTTTCTCCGTGTGTCTCTCTCCCCCTCCCCAACCCTCACCAGCTCTCTCCCTCTCCACCCCCCATCCCTGCACCCTGGGGACCCTCACAGAAGCTGCCTACAGGACTGCAGCGGGGGAGGTGAGAGTCAGGACTGGCTGGGTGTACATCCCTGAGGAACCCAGGCCCGGGCCTCCAAAACCTTGTCAAGGGCTTTGTAGAGGATGGGCCAACCCAACGCTGGAGGCCTGCCCCCCCCCCACCCCCGGACCTCAGGTTCTGGAGTTCTGGGGAGAACACACGCTAGAAGCTAGCTCTCAGGGGGCAGATCCTGGCCCACCCCATATTGACCTTGTGACCTCCAGGTTGCTGAGCCCTCGTCTGTCACATGGGGTGACAGCGTTACCTACCTAGTGGGCTGGCTGTGAGGAGTCGGTGATAGAGCAGAGGCCGAAGGACTTAGCCAGGCCTGGCCAGAAGTGGCTTCTATCTGAGAACTCCCAGCCACGCCTCTGGTCTCTCTGTCACCTTCCTGGGGTGTCTGGGAGGTGGCTTTCTGTGCCGCTGGCCTGCTGGGGGTCAAGCCTGAGACCAGGGCAGGGGGCTGGTGTCATGCCACGCCCCATCCCCAGCCCATCTCAGCCCTGCCTGTCAAGAGATGGGACCCCCCCCTTCTCCCTGGGCGGGCCTGTCTCTGGGCTATGGAGACAGGCCTGTCATTCTAGGGAAGCATTGGAGGCACAGACACCCCCCTGCCCCCACCCTGCCCCCACCCTGCAAAGCTGGAAGGGCCCTCCAGACCCTGGCCTGCAGACCTTTCCTGAACAACAGCCCAAAGGCAGACTCAGCCTAGGTACCTCCTTCGCCCACCCTTTGTCCTCCCTGGATGCCCCCGTGGCCAGCCACGGGGTCCTGCTGCAAAACCCCTACTCCAGTACAACGCCTTGACAGGTCGGCCGCTGACTCACTCAAAGACTCCTCCCAGAGCCTCGGCTCCCCTCCTGCCCCACATCCCATCCTGGGCTTCGGGATTCTCCGGGCCTGGGCGGCCACCGCTTCCCAGCAGGCAGCTGCCCTCTGGGTGAGGAGCGCGGAAGGAAAACACCCCACAGCGGCCAGCAGGCGGGGCGCGGGGCGCAGGCTCCTCCCCTCCTCCCCCCTCCTCCCTTCTGCTCCACATCCTCCCCCTCCTCCCCCTCCTGCCCCCACTCCTCTTCCCATCCAGCATGTCCCTGGCGCGTCCAGGAAGCAGAAAACAAGTGTTTGGAGAAGGCATTCTTCTGGGTGAAGAAAGGCAGGCCCAGTCACTTGTCCTTCAGAGACATGGGAACCTGAGCTGGCCCAGGCCCTGGCCTGCTGGGCCACATGGCCACCTGACCCACTGTGAGGGTGTGTGTGTGTGTGTGTGTGTGTGTGTGTGTGTGTGTCTGGTCCAGGAAACCTTAGCCAGTCACGTGGCCGCTTTCTCTGTTTGTCCAAGTAAGCAGTTTGGGCCGGCTGCAGCCAGGAGGCTGAGACAGGGAGCCAGGGGAGGGGCCCACGCTGGTGTGGGGGATGGACGCACGGATCCCTGGGGACACAGGGCAGCCCTGGAGTCCTTGGGCCTCCGGATTTGCCATGGGGAGGCCTGGCCTGGGGAATGGCCTGGCTCCCCGTCTCCTGCCCTCCTTGGATCTCTCCTGCCTCTATCTGTGCAGGAAAAGTTTTGGACTTACTGACTCCAGGGAACCTTCCCAGCCCTGAAATGTCCTCTAACCAAGAAGAGCTCAAAAGGGCCGAGCCTCGGCCACACGGAGGGGCACGTCGTCTGCACCCACCATCTGTTGTGTCCTGGGGCACGTTGCTGAGTGCTGGCGCCTCCGCAGGAAAGCCCAAGTCAGGCCTTCCCCTATGCACCCAGCAGGCCACTGATTAATTCAACAGACAAGCACTGAGCACCTACTATGTGTCAGGACCTGGGCTGGGCAAGAAGGAGGGTCCTCAGAACACGAATCTTCTAGAACTTCTGTGGACGGGATCACCTTTTACTGCAGAGGCCCCTTGCTCCTGTCATGAAGCAGCCATGTCCCGTGCTGCTGCCCTTCCAGGAGGACGATGGGCACGCAGCACCCAGTAGGGCACAACCAGCATGGCTCAGCAGTGTGCCTCATCTCTCACAGAGCAGCTGGGGTGAGGGTCCTCTTCCTCCGGCATGGCGGGAGCCAGAGCAGATGTAAGCAGAGTGCAGAGGTCCCGAACCCTGGGTACCTCAGGGCCTCCTCTGAGGCCACCTGGGTGGAGAGCCCCAGGGGAAGTGGGCCTCCTGCAGGTTTACCCAGCCTGCCCAACATGCCTTCACTCTAGATGGTACAGTCCCCCTGGGACCTGGAGGCGGAGGGGGGCCGTGGGGGCCCCGGGGGTGGCCGTGAGGGCCTTGCATCTGAGAGCCCACCTGGGTTCGTGTGTCTGTTTCCCCGCTTCCTCCCTGCTCCTTCTCTTTCTCCTTCTTTTGACAAACATTTCCTGGCAGCTAAGTGTGTGCCAGGCCCGTGCTCAGTAAAAGACACATCCCTGGCCCTGTAGATGCTCCCTGCCAAGCTGGCAGCAGGCAGCATCTCGGGGTGGACCCAGGGTCCAGGCCAAGCTGAAGACCAGGAGAGAGGCAGCCATAGGATGCCCACTGGGGTGCAGCAGACCCCCCACCCCAGGCCGCCTTGGGCTCTGGGCAAACTTAGGCATACTTCCCCCAGGTGGGCTCATAGCCAAACCCACCAGGTGCCCAGGTTGCAGGCCTCACAGAGCGCTGCCAGACCTGGCTTCTGCTGTGATTGCATTCGGGGGTACTCAGCCTGGAAGAGTCCCACGGGCTCATGAGCCCAGGGCCATTTTGTCAGAGCTAGGAAACTCCTGTTCGGAAAAGGGAGAGGAGTGCGGTGGCCGGTGGCTGAGCTGGTGACGCGGGCCAACCATCCTGCCACCCACAACTGAATATGGGTCCTGGACAGGGGTGGTTATAAAGGCAGGAGTCCCAGAGGCCACTTAGGGCAGTGCGTTCCCCCGGCCTTGACTTGCATGCCCCCAGGGTCAGGAAACTCAGTCCTGCCTCGTGGCTTCTGTCCTCCCCCCTGCTCACCTCTGGCCCCTGAACCTTAGGCTTTGGGCGACCCTGACAGAGTTCTTTGTGATCTTCGCTCCCTCCAGGCCGAGCATCAAGCTGGCCCACAGACAGCTCCATCAGGGCCTGTTGGCTCGCAGTCCAAGGGATCAGAGCCGCCCCAGCCTGGCCCCCAGGGAGGTTCTGAGGCTGCCCACGGTGCCCGCCGGAGACCTGGCTCCCAGCTCTCTCCCTGCCCCTGGGTGCTCTCAGGCAGGCTGGATGTTCCGGCCTATTTGCTCTCTGAGGCACCTGTTTGCCCAGCAGCCTTGAGGCAGATGTGGGATGCCGAGGCTTCCCAAAGCCTGGGCCCCGGGAAGGCAGGAGGAGCAGGGCTGAGGGCAAGGGCCCTTGTTCAGGCCTTTTACCCCCTTCACAGGGCCAGGCCACCAACCTTGACACTCCCACCACGTCCCCACTTACGAACAGTGGATTTCCAGCTCCAGAAACGCAGGGAGCAGTCTGGGTTCACCTGGAGGCCGTGGGCAGTCCCACAGCCCCGGGGCCAAGCTTCCATCCCACCCAGTCCCACCCAGCCCCCTGTTCAAGGATCCAGGCTTGCAAAGCTGGGAGTACGATGAAGGGGTCTGGGTCCCGGTGCCGGGCCTTGGCTGGACGACGTGCTGTTCTGGGGTGGGGGCTGCGCTGCCCGCCGGGGCTGCCTGGGCAGAAGGAGAGGTTGCTTGCCTGCCCCCCATCTTGGACCACGAGCAAGTTCTGCCTTGCAGCCTGACCTCTGGCACTGCCGCTCTGCCCTGAGTTGGGGAACACCACCGCCCCAGGGCCCCAGGAGGGGCTGATTCCCGCTGCCCCTCCTCAGCCGCACCTGGGCTTGTGCGCCGCTGGGGAGAAAACCCACTGCTGCTTTTGTGGGGTCCTTTTGCTAGAAAACAAGTGGCTAGAGGTCTGGAGGTCTGGAGGTCAGAGGGGGGCCATTGGCCACCGAGCGGGCCAGGGCAGCCTGCCGGCTCTCGCCCCGGAGAACTCGAGTGCTGGTGAGGAGGCCCCACGGGCCCTGCCTCTCTCCTGGGCCAGTCCTGGGCCGGGTGGGGCCAGCGGGGCAGGAAGCCGGCAGAGGCCTGGAGGATGGGACTCAGGGTGGTCTGGGCCTGCGCCAGGGATGAGGCAAAGCCCAACCCCGGCCCGGCCCCAGGGCCACGGCCACACAGGTCACCCACCCGACAGGAAACCCTGCCCGGCACCCCCTTGGTCCCACCCTGTGTTTCCCGCGGGTGGCGCTTCTATTTCCCGTGGGAGCTGCTGCCAGGAATCATACCCTCTTGAGAAAGGAAGCTGGACCTCAGGCTCTCAGGCTGCCCTGCCTCTGACCTGCACTGACCTCCGCCTAGATCCTCCCACTGGTGGAAGCTTTGAGCCCACACCCATGCCTCACCCCACACATGCTTATGACTTATCTTCTCCCAGACAGTCGGTCACCTTTAGGGACAGGCAAGAGAAACCTCATAGTAGGGCTAGGCCTGGGAGCCCAGAGACCAGGGTTTGGGGTCTAGGATCCACCACCAGCTTGCTGGTGCATCCTGGCAAGTCCCTCCACACCTCTGGGCCTCGTCCTGTCGAAAGGCAAGGGAGAAGAAGCAGCAGCTCTGCCCAGCGAAGAGCATCCCATGAGATAGAGGATTTGGAAGTAGGATAAATTTGTACCCTACGAGAACAGCCAGGTTTGGGATTAACTGCCCCAGAGCCTGCCTCACGCACTCCAGACAGTTGTCTGCAGCCCAGCCAGGGCACGTTGTCTAGGATGAGCCCCAGGAAGGGAGAGAGGCATGGGTGGCTGCTAGTGTCCCCATGGTGGGTGGGGGTGATGATGCCAGCACGACCCCCCTTCAGGTCACCCTGTGACTGGGATGAAGCTGAGTATCTTCACCCAGGAAGGAGCTTGCGTTTCTCTGTCCTCCCGGGCCCACTCACCTGCTCCAGTCTGCCGAGGTGGCTATGCTGGGCTTCGAACCGGGCAGCTGGCCCCGGGGTCAGTGCCCTTGGTCACTGGACCACCTGCTTCTCTGGCCCATGGCCTCCTCCCCAAGCCAGGCACCCGCAGCCTGGCAGGGCAGAGGGAGTGTCAGGATGCCAAGTGAGCAGATCCGAGTTGCCAGGATACTGGATAGGTTGATGCACTCGGGGTTACCCTGACCTGTGGACCAGCTGAGAGCATGTCAGCAACCGGGAAGCCCTGAGGTCCCTGCAGCCCAGCCCTTCCCCGTGGTACGGTGACAACTCAGCCCCGGCCTTGGACGCCTCGTCCCTCTGCACTTCAGCATTTGCATCTGCCAAATGGGTCTTTCAGAGCCAGCTGTGAGGGGTCCTTGATATTCTGGGTGCACGGTGCCTGAGCCCCCACGGCCCCTCAGTGGGTATTTGTTTTTCCCCAGTGCATCCGGCTGCTGGCACTGGGGACATTCCTGGCAGCAGGATTAATGTGGGAAGGGGTGCAGAGGTGGGGAGACCCAGACATGTCTAGGCAAAGGTCACAGGTCAGAGGCAGGTGGGGGCCTTGAACTGTGAGGCTGGAGAATTAGAACTGAGCCTCGCAGACAATGGGGAGCCATCAAAGGCTCTTGGACGGAGGAGTGACATGTCAGGGAGAGGAAGTGGCAGCGGGGAGGTCTGACGTGTCCATCCAGGTACGGGACTCTGATTCAAAAGGAGTCATGTGGCTAAGAAGGTCGACCTCAGCGGGTGGCTTGGCAGGCCTCAGTTTTCCTCCTCTGAACTGGGTACGTGGTCCCCAGGGCGCCAGCCATCGCAGACTGGGAGTCTGCCGGCCACGGCAGGGAGGGGCCGGGTCAGCGCTGATGCCTCTCCCTCTGCGTGTCCCAGAGTCTGTGTCCCCCCTCCTTGGGCTGGGCTGGCTTTCCCACCCAGCCCTGGGTGGGGCCCCTCTGCTCCTTCCTCCCTCTGTGGCTTTCTGGTCCTGAACAGGAGGGGCCTCGAGGTTGCAGTGGGCTGTGGGGTGTGAGCCAGGGTGGGGACCCTGGCGGTGGGCGGAGTCACGGGATGGGTGGCCATGAGTCAGGAATTGCTGGGCCCATGTGTCATCTGTCCGCGTGCTGTCCTGGCTGCCCCGGGCCTCCCGCCTCGTGCCTCCCACGTCTACACCTGTGGGCTGTGCTGCTGGGCCAGCAGCGCTCTGTTTCCAAGAGCTCAGAGCCAAGGCCCAGGAGTCAGGGTGCCCGGACGCCAGGTCTCGGATTCCCCCAACATGCATGGGGATCTTGGGCACGTCCCCTCCCTCCCCTGGCCACACTTCCCCGGACTGAAGAGTCAGGGTGGGGCCGGCCGGAAGCCCTCAGCGCCTGCTGCACAGGAGAGCTAGGGCAGCTTCGAGAAGTGGTGCAGCCCAGCCCGGTTCAGCCAGATTCCCGGGGCAGAGCCTGGTGGGGGGCCTGCACCCAGTCTGGCTCCGCCACCTTCTAATGCCGTGAGCAGGTGACTTCGTGTGTTTGGCTTCCTCATCTGTGAAATGGGGGCGCCAGGACCTCCTGGCCCCACATGTGCCCCACATCTGATGGAGCCACGCCTGTGCTGGATGTGGCAGGCACCGTGCACCCGCCAGCGGCTCTGCCTCTGACCTGAAGCTGTCTTCACCCTGAGCTACCTCTCACTGCTCCTTCATGCATCTGGCAAATCCTCCAGCGGCCCTTCTACCTGGAAGCCCCATGCTGGGTGCTGTGAGCAACGGGAAGAGGGCACCCGTCATGAGGGCTGGCCTCAGCCCCTCCTTTTAGCCTCCCTGGGGGTCCAGTCCCAGCAGGCAGGTTCTCTCAGTCCCAGGGATTGGTGGGCACGTGAGAGGGGGGCTCCCCTCCCAGATCCCTTGAAATTGCTGGGCTGAGGGAGCCCCCAGACTCCAGGAAGAAGGAGGCCATCGTAGGCTAGCCCTGACGCCTCAGCTGGAAGGCAGCTGCGGAGGTCCTGGTACCTCCTGCTGGGACCCTGGGACGCGCTCTGGGTGTGTGATGGCTCCCACAGGGCTGGGCTCTGGGTGGCCCAGGAAGACAGCGTCAGCTAAGGCTGGTGGTGGAAAGGATAGAGCAGGAGCTCCTCACCGCACGCTGCCTGGCCTGACCACATCCCCCACCCCCAGAGCTCCTCAGCAGCCCTGGGGATTGGCCAACATCGTCCCCTTGCTTTATAAATGGAAGGTGGCACATCTTGGGATGGGGGGCACTGGCCCAGGGCACGGAGGGCATAAGGGCAGAGGCAGGGCCAGGACCAGCTTCATTTAGGCAGGGTCGGTGAAGGGGTGGGGAGACAGTCAAGCTTCCCTGGGCAGGCAGGGCAGGGCAGGGCACTAGTGAGCATCTTGGGATGGGCTGGAGAGTGCAGCCTGATGATTGGAACACCCTACAGCCAAGCCCCCAGTGGCCTTCCCAACCCCCAGTGGCCTTCCCTTCCCCTGCTGCCTGTGCAGGGAGGACTGGCATTCCCACGAACAACAAGACCCCCTGTGGCCTGGTCCTCCAAGGGCCAGGAGTTGGGCCACTCATTTTACCCCCCGTTAGACCTTCTCCCTTCCCATTATACCATTGAGTAAACTGAGGCAGGGGTAGGTATAGGGACATGGCTAAGGCCATATGGCTTGTAAGCAGCAGAACCAGGATTTCATCTAGGCCTGGCTGACGTTAGGGCCTCAGCGCAAACCCATGACCTCCTGTTAGCAAGAACAGTGCTTTCCTTTGTCTAGCATCTCCTAAATCTGGGCCTCGGCCACCACCTCAGACCCGCCTGGCCCCCGTGTGGCCAGAATCCCAGAGGGATGCCTGTTTGGGGAGTGTGAGCGCCAAGGGCTGGCTGGCCCTGGCCCAGGAGAGGGGTGGCCAGGCATGCTGGGTGCTAGGCAGAGTGCCTGTACCCATCAGCCTCTCGACCTTCTTGTCCACCTCCTCAAGTGGCGGGAGCACAGGGCTTGGAGTCCAGGCTGCCCGTGGAGCTGCCCAGCCCTGTGGCAGTCATGGATTACTTCAGCCAGTGGTTGGCTCAGATAAGGACACGGAGACCTAGGGGGACAGGTGACTGGCTCATGAGTCCATATCAGCTCCTTGGTCCAGCCTCAGCACCAGAAGTGACCCACTCTTTGGTTCTCATCTTGGTCTTGGGCCCGCCCTGTTCCTCTTTGGACGCGTGTCCCCTCCTTGGTGAGGTGACAGGTTAAAAGAGGACTTCCAAGGACTCTGCTGAGAGCCTCTGCCAGCCTCTGTTAATGCCGCAGAGGAATTGGGCTTGGGGGTGTCGTTGGGGTGGCGATAAGGGGTATCCCTCCAGGACTGTCCTCAGAGGGGCAGTGCAGCACCAGGTGACAGGTGCCAGGCCACCTCAAGCAGAGTGAGCAGAGGCGAGAGACAGAGTCCCTAAGAGGGGGTCATGGGCAAAAAAATCGGTTTAGATCATCAACATCAGGACTGGCAGGAACCTGGGTGGGCATCAGGGGCCCAGGGTTGGCCCAGCCCACCTGGGTGCTTCTCTAGGCAAGACCCTCGCCCCTGGCAAGGGAGAGGTGCTGCCCACGCTCAAGGGGCTGATGAGAGGGTAGGTGTGGGAGGAGCTCCTGGTACAGAGCTTACTCCTAGGCGGTGCCCAGCACCTTCGGGGTTTGTGTGGAAAGAGATTGGGAGCATGTGGCCCAGGGGCCTGAGGCCAGGATTCATCTTGACAGAGGCCTGGGTCTTTCTCCTTCTCTGTGACAAGAGACCCAGTGTCTTTCCCCAGGCAAGACCCCACATCTGTACGTGGCAGCAACCCTAAACCAGTGATAACAATGACAGTCCCCGTTTGTGGACCACGTCCCATGTGAGCGCAGTACGGGCACTGTCCCGTTACTGCCCTACAGCTCTGACAGGAGGGATTCCTATCATCCCCATTTTAGAGGTGAGGAAACCAGAGCCCAGAGAGGCTAAGGCTCTTGACCGACGTCACAGCTCAGGAAGCAGCAGAGCGCAGGCCTCGGATCCGCTCTGTCAGAACCCAGAGCCCTGCTGTGCATCCCTGGTCTACGTTGTGTCCTTGCCCCTTGATTAGAAGAGAGATTGTTTATTTGATGCCTGGGAGAGAGGGGCGACCCCTCCGCCTTCCACCAGTGTGAGGGGGCCGCAAAGCCAGGGCCAGACCCCTCTGTGGTCTCAGTTTACCCCTTTGTGCAAGCCCAACACCAAGGGGCTTGGTGGCTTCCTGGGGCAGGGAAGGCCCACACGTGCACACCGTGAGCCTGGGTACCCCTGAGAGGCGGGAGGGGTGAATGCTGCCCCGGGAGGCCTGGCCGACGCACAGAGTGAGCACTTTCTGGCTCTGCTAGGGCTCCCTGGAAGAGGTGCCGCTCCAGCTTGGCCTTGAACACCCAGCAAGTCAGGATTAGGCTCCGGGTGAGGCGCTGGAAGGGGCCCCCAGGGACGTATCCGTATGTGGCGGGGGATGCTTGGGCCCCCAGCCCTTGAATGCAGCTTTTCACCCGCTCCCGGAGGCCACCCACAATTCTCTCTTCAGCCCAAAGCTTTTCTCCCACCAGGCCTCCAAGCCTCTGCCCTCCTGCCTGAGACACTGGCCGCAGGATGCTGCCCCAGGCCCTCTGTTTTGCTGTCAGGCCAAGGTGAGCACGGCCACCCGCATTGTCCTAGAATTATCCAGCTCGCTGTGTTCTCCTCGCCTTCCCTTGGACGAGGTGCATACACCCTTGGGAGGTATGCAGGCTGGCACTTGCCGGCCTCTGCCCCTGCCCCCCTCTCGCACCCCCCACACCAACCCTGCTCCTTCTCGTCCTCCTCCAGCAGATGGTAGGAATTGTCATGAATTGTTGAAAGAAGGAAATGGATGGATGGATGGATGGATGGATGGATGGATGGATGGATGGGAGGAAGGAGCAACGCCCAGTAGTCATTTCTCCATTTTCAAAAAGGGGATGCCAGTCTCAGAAGTGATAAGGGTGGAGAGGGCAGTTCTGGGAGCCCTGCCCTCATCCAGCTCCCGCTCTTCAGGTGCCCCGTGGTGCCAGGACGTGGCCCCACATCTGCTCTGGGCATCTACTGTCCTCAGAGCCGTCCCCACCTGGAGGTGCCCATCGGGGCCCCGCAGCCGACTTGCCAGGCCTACGGCTCAGTCCCGAGGCCCCGCAGGTCAGCAGTGACACCTGGCTGCCCTTCTCCCGTGGCTGACCAAGATTCCACATGGAGAGGAGGAGGCGGGAAGCCCCCAGGGGCCCTGGGCTGGGCTTCCCCGGGCCTGGGTGTGGGCAGGCTGCCAGGACAGCTCCCAATACTCCCGGAGAAAGTGAAGACAGGATGATCAAGGGTAGTTCGTGATCCTCGGACAGCACGACCCAGGAGTCCCCGGGACCCCAGACAACTCCATGCTAGGTCTGCTCTCTTATCTGTTCCTTAAGGACAACTGCAGCTACTCCTCTTTGGTGAAAATATTCGGGATTTCAATTTCCATCGTACCCTGAGCACCCGGGCCACCCAAGCTTCCAGGCTCCACTCTGTTGTTCCTGGAATGAGTGGCCAAGGGTCTCAGGGCCAAAGAGATGACCGGTTCTAATTACACAAGGAGAAAGAAAGAAATGGCATCAAATGTCTGGAAGTTCAGGAAGGGAGAGATCACTCTGGGGACTCGCGGGGGAGGGCAGCCTGGTGGAGGCGGCCTGTCGAGCACCGAAGGAAGGGGTTCTGATGGGCAGAGCTTGTTGAAAGTAAGACCCTGGACCTTACGGCTCCCTGGTGACGGGTTATGGTGAGGATGGAGTGGGGCAGCGAGGGCTTCTGGGGTTGCTGAGGAAGGGCCCTGGTAGGCAGGAGAATCTGGGAGTTGATGGCAGGCTGAGGGCCTCACTCTGCAGGCGTGACAAGCGTGCATGTGCCTGTGCACACGCGTGTGTGTGTGTGGGGGGGGTGTGATTGGCAGCAGGGGTGAGGGGGCCCGGCGCTAGAGCCCTGAGTGCAAGCCCAGAGGTGGCACTGGGGTTCAGTGCCCCACCGCACCACGCTGGGGTAGTCCAGCCCCCTCCCGCGGTGGCCTGTGGGTAGGTCAGTGCTCTGGCCCTTGTCCTGAGCTCCCCCTGGGGCTCCCCTACTAAGGGTTTAGTCCACGGGACAGTTCGGAGCTGCCCTTTTGCCCCCTGGCCAGCAGGCTTCAGCTTCTACCTTGGCCCAGGACCCTCAGTCTGGCTCTTCCCCAGGGTCTGGCTCCCTCTACCCCACACCTCCCCTCCCAGCTTGATGAGGTCAGGGAACATGTATTCCAGGAATGTGGGAGGCGGGGCGGCCAGCCTGGTTTGGATAACCATCGCGGTAAATATTTGCCTTGCTCCTGGAGCCAGTACCATCCGCCAGGGTTGTTGAGGGGTCTGGTCCTAGGGTCACGTAAGGGGATGCTTTCCTGGGTGGATCTCGGAGGTGGGCAAGCCCGTGGTTCCCCAGCGAGCCTGGGAGCGGGGGCTGAGGCCGCCTGCCCTGTGTGCAGGGCCTGAGACAGGGCCCCTGGCCTGCTGGACCGGCAGCCGCGTGGCCCATCTGTAAAATGGGAATAACAACAGCCCGGGTGAGGAGGGTCCGCGCCACCGGAGCCGGTTCAGGGCAGTTCAGCCAGTGCAGCAGCAGGACGGATCCTGTCTGGGTGGGTCCCACGTGACCATGTTTTGTTCCCTCCTGGGCCACTTATGACCTTGAGTAATTGTCTCCTCCTTCAAACATTAACAGCCATCATCCCCCAACCTGTGTCTTCGTATGTACGTGGCACCCGGATCCACACACCCATTTCATCTTAACCCTCAGCCACCAGGGCATGATCCGCGGCAGGCGACAGGAGCCCCAAACTCTGGCGCGGGGATGCCGCAGATACGGCCACCTGCCTACAGACCACCCTGGGCAGGCTGCCCCCGCCCCCCAGTAGCCTGTGGGCAAGTCAGGGCTCTGGCCAGTGAGGGGCCCCTCAAGGTCAGCCCTCAGCCTCGCTGGTGAGCGAATGACTGGAGGGGCCACTGGTCCCTGTTCTGAAAGGGGATGATGGGGGCACCTGGGTGGCTCAGTCAGCTGAGCGGGTACCTTCTGCTCAGGTTGTGGTCCCAGGGTCCTGGGGTCCAGCCCTGCATTGGGCCCCCTGCTCAGTGGGGAATCTACTTCTCCCTCTCCCTCTGCCCCTTCCCACCACTTGTTCTCTCTTTTTCTCAAATGAATAAATGAAATATTTAAAAGAAAGAAAGAAAAAATAAAAAAAATAAAAGAAAGAAAGGAAGGGAGGGAGGAGGGTGGGAGGGAAAGGAAAAGAAAGGAGAGGAGGGGATCCCTGGGTGGCTCAGTAGTTTAGCGCCTGCCTTCGGCCCAGGGCGTGATCCTGGAGTCCCGGTATCGAGTCCTATATAGGGCTTCCTGCATGGAGCCTGCTTCTCCCTCTGCCTGTGTCTCTGCCTCCCTACCTCTGTGTGTGTGTGTGTGTGTGTGTGTGTGTTGTTTGTGTCTATCATGAATAAATAAATAAAATCTTAAAAAAAAATCTATAATAAAAAAAAAGGAGAGGGAAGGGGAGGGGAGAGGAAGGGAGGAGAGGAGAGGAGGGCTCAGAGATGCCAAGTGACTTGCTCAAGGTCACCCAACATTAAACCTCTAAGCAAGGACTCCAGTCCCACTCTGCCCACCCTTGTCCTTGACCTCACCACGAGGACAGGACAGGACCGAGGACAGGACAGGACCGGGGCTCCACCCGGAATGTGCGTTCTGAACCTCGAGCAGCTGTAGAGAACAACCAGTCACTGAGCCACAGGCCTGGAGCCGTGGGCACAGAGCCTACCGGGTGTGGCTCATCCTGGTTGCCCTGTGGCACGGGCCCCTCTGCCCTCCAGTGAGCCCCCAACAGCGCTGCGTCTCTCCGGCCAGCCCCCCGGCCCCAGCCATCCCCCAGACCAACACCCAGGGCCAGGGCATCCCTGCAGGAGGAAGGGATGAGCAGGTGGGTGTGTTTGGGAGAAAGCATCTGGGTCCCGGGACACTCCCCACCCTAGAGTGACCTTTGCTGTGTCCCAGACCCGGCGTGGACACTCTAGCTGTGAGACCTCTGGCAACCCCGTCCTCCCTCAGAGCTCGGCTTCCTGCCCTGCAGAGTGGGCACCGTCCAGGCCAGACGGGCAACGAGGATGGAAGCATGTCTGGCCTGTAGTCTGTATGCCCCTTTCTACCCTTGGGGCCTTCATAGGCAGGAGCTGCCCCTTGGCCCAGTCCTCACCCCCTCCCCACCCCTGGAGTGAGAGTCCTGAGCTAAGGATGCCAAGAGAGCCACCCCTTGGGGACATTGGGTGCCCTCCTCCATGCACTGGGCCGTGAGGCTCAGCCTGTGCCCCGCATGGCACCGAGTGCAAGTGCCTGTGAAGCAGGGAACACGTCCCTGTGGTGCATCTGTGTTCACAGCTCTTGTGCCCGACGTGAGTGGTGCCCAGCCCTGTGGCGGGGGAGCCTGTGTGCCCAGGGCTGTCTGTCCCCGAGCTGGTCCTCTGGGAGTGGGCAGGGCCTGGGGGGGGGGGGCGGGGAATACACCGCCTGCCTGCACACGTCCTGGCTCTGTTCTTGTTACTTATTAGCTCCTTCTTGCCCGTGCCACCCTAGGAAGTTATAGAACCTCTCCGGGCATCGTGTGTCAGTTGGGGGTGCCAGTGGAGTTTCTGCCTCCTGGCATTTCACCAAAGGTTAGAGAAATAACCCAGGGAGAGCCCCATTGGGGACTTGGCAAAGGCAGGCCTCCTAGCCACAGGGAAAGGGGGTCAGTCCCCGGCCAGGGCCTGAGTTTATATCCTGGGGGTGCCCCCAACCTATCTGTGCACTTGCCATGCGATCTTGGACACGTGTGGTGCCCAGTCTTTGCCCCTGGGCCCAAGCCCAACAAAGAGTTCAGGTGGCTGAGGGCATGCGAGTGTGCACCGTGAGCTGGAGCATCCCTGAGAGGCAGGATGGGCGGGTGTCGTTCCTTGGGGCCTGGACACTGTTCCCTATGTGAGTGAGGTCTTTCCGGCTCTGGCTTCTATCTCAGCTGCCAAAATAATTATTTTCTCTGTGTCAGCGGGTCTTGGGGCCAGCTCGCCTTTGGGAAAGGCCTGAGCCGTGGGTGGTGGGGAAGCAGGAGGCCGATTCCAGTTGCGCCCCAGCCACCGACTTGCGGTGTGACCCTGGGACGGGGCCGGTCGCTCCCCGTCTTCAGGCCTCAGAGTCTTACTCTGAGAAATGGGAGAGTCGGAGTCCGTGAACACCAGGGCTGTTTGTGTCCCCTTGTCAAGCAGTTTGGGGGCACCCGGCGCCAAAGGGTCAGGGATGCCAGCCCTGGCTTCAGAGCGTGGGGCTTAGGGCCTAAGGTTCCGTGAGCCCGGTCCCAGCCGCTGCCAGGTCACTGCGGTCTCCGCTGACCCACCCAGAAAGCTCCCTGTGTGTCGAGCGCTGCTGTGCGCTCCCTTCCACGGTCTCTACAACTCCGTGAGGGCCCCTGGTGACCCCTGTGTTCCCATCCCACAGATGAAAAAATGGAGACACAAAGAGCTTTAAGAAATTTGCCCAAAGCCACACACTTGGTCAGAGGGTGAAACCGGGCCTGAAGCAGCCACCGCACACTCTTGTCTTCCCGGGTGGGCCGGGTCCAGGGCCTCCCGCGGCCCCTGGCCCATGTGGGAGCCCACGGTTCATGTGGCCCGCGCGCTGCTCCATCCTCTGTCACCCCAAGAGGCACTCAGGCCAGAGTTCTGTTTCCCATTTCTTAGAGGATGCACAGGCCTGAGGAGCGTGGCAAGTGCCTGCCGCCACCCAGCGGGGTGCCTTCGTCACTGGGAAAGCCCCAAACGGGAGGTTCTGTGGCCGGCACCCTGAGGAGCCCCCCACCCCCGGCCGGGCCTCGGGGTCTGGTCCTCCGGGATCCCTGCAGGGAGTGAGCAGAGCGAGTGGTCCCGAGGCCCTTGAGGAGCTGGGGGGGCAGGACCCACCGCCACCCCGTGAGGGTAGTCGTGCCCCACCAGCAGTGGGGGCAGGGGACCAGGCTGCCCGTGCTTCTCCCTCCTTGTGTCATCTCCACAAACCCCGTGTACCCACAGTTCCTGCCACCCTGCCTGCAGCTCCCTGTGCTACGGGCACCACCGTCTCTGGCCTGGACCCCTGGAACAGCCTCCACACTGGCCTCCCTGCCTCCTCCTGTCCCCACCAGTGGCCACAGGATCTTCTCAAACTAGAACTAGGGTCCTGGCCCTCAGCTGCCCAAGCCCCCCGTGTGGCTCCTGTCTGCCTCTCGGGGATTGGCCATGCCGCCTGAGCCCTGCTCACCCCACCGCTCCTTCCCTCACCCCTACCCCCCACCCACTCTCGAGTCCTCCCCTGAACCAGGCTTTCTCCCCCTGTCTTCAAGTCTTCACATCTGCTGTTCCCTCGGCCTGGCATGCGGTTCCATGCATCTCGGCCTGCCTCTGTCTGGCTCATCCTTCGACTTCACTGCCCCGGAGAGGCTCCCCTGAACCTCGAGTCTACGTCGCGTGGCCCGTGACTCGTTCTTTCTGAAGGCAGACGCCTCTTCTAATTCTGTAGCGTAATGAGCAGAAGCCCCGCAAGCACGGGAGCCACATCCTAGTCACAGCCCAGGCTGCTCCTTCCGTGTGTCTTGAGCACATGAGTGGACGCCGAGTGCGTCTGTCTCCATGTGTCCTCAGTTGCTCCTAGAAACCCCGAGAGAGACTGTGGTCCCATTTGACAGGTGGGGAGACCAAAAACCAGGGAGGCCAGGAGCGTATCCACGGAGCTGGGAACTGGCAGGTGCGGGGAGGGGGGGGGTCAGGGCATCAGCATGCCTCCCTTCCTCTCCCTCCCTCCAGTTCTCCAAATGGGGATGCCTGGGTTTTGCTGGCAGTAGACTTGCCGGCGGAGGGTGGGCAGGTGGGCTGTGGCGCCTGCTAGCGAGGGCTCCTCTGACCACCCCTTCCTATTGCAGCAGGATGGAACTGGAGTGAGGTGGAGGACTGAGCGCTGCTGACCAGACGCTGGACGCTGGTGGTTCGCGGGTCACTGAGGTAGGTGTGCAGCTGGGCTGGCGGGGGAGCGCCTGCCTTTGGCTCAGGGCATGATCCCAGGGTCCTGGGATCGAGTCCCGCATCGGGCTCCCCGCATGGAGCCTGCTTCTCCCTCTGCCTGTGTCTCTGCCTCTCTCTGTGTCTCATAAATAAATAAATAAATAAAATCTTTAAAAAAAAAAAAAAAAAAGGAAGAAGAAGGGGTTTAGCACATCCTGAGTGGGGAGCGGGTGCTGGCTGCAGCATACTGCGCCTTTGACGGGGCCCCAGTGCTCATGGGCGGCCTTGGGTGCAGCCACCCCTGCCTAGGCCTCACCAGCTGCCCGGCCTTTCTCTAGAGTGTCTGCCAGGGTGGGGGCTGGGGGAGTGCACCCCGGGAGAGGGGCAGCTTTGGTGTCCGTCTGTACCGCTCGCTCCCGCGGCACACGGGCCCCAGATGCTGAACAACATGGTGACCACGCGGAAGAGGCCCCGGGTGGGCAGAGAGGCCTGCTGGCTGGCACGGGTGTTGCGACCGCCCGCCCCCTTCGCTCCCACAGATACACTTGAGGGACCCACATGGGTCTCCGGGCTCTGGAGTCAGAGTGACTGCGTCCACATCTGGGCTCTGCCCCTTGTCCATCACGACCTTGTGCAGTTTCTCTGTGCCTTGATTTACCCGTCTGGGAAAGAGGGATGGGTCCACGGCGGCTGCCCTCACGGGTGCCCCGGCACAACGGGTAGCAGTGTGCACCCAGGAGGAGACGTTAGCATTGCTGTCGAGGGCCCGGGGACCCTTCCTTCATTCTGTGCACCTGCGCTCCCACCGTGCCCTCCTCCCCGAGCACCCGTCAGCGCCAGCATGGACGTAAACTGGTCCTCCACCGTAATGAGGGTTTGGGGCTCCCCAGGGAGCTGCTGAGAGTAGATGCAGCCAGAAGGTCCTGAGGCTGAGCCTCTCCCAGCCCTGCCTCTGGCCTGGACAGCAGCGTGTCTCATCGCAGAGCAGCATTTCAGGGTTGATCACACTTGGCCCCGTGTCAGAGGGTGACCTGTGTAATCCCTCTTTGCTCTGCGGGCTCCCAACCCAGAGATGAGAGGCCTTCACAAAAGTGCTGACCTGGGCCAGGGGCCCTTTGTCCCAAGGCTCTGGGGCCCAGCCAGGGGAGGCAGTCTCTGCTCTGGCGTGAGGCCTCGGCCAATCAGCTCCCTGCCACCCTCGGTCCTAAGGCCCCTGGGCTTGCAGGTGCCCAGACACGGGACCCGGCGGGCCCTGGGATGCTCCACGCTTCTGTCGGGCTCTGGAACCAGGGCACAGGGCTGCAGGAAAGCCCGGCTCCCTGCTCTCGGCTCGTGACCTTGGACTAGTCCTTTCACTCCTGTGAGAGTGAGAGCCAGTGTTCTCATCTGAAAATGAGGGTAATGACACCAGCACTGCTGAGAAGGCCATTATGGGCATGCTTGGGAGCCTGAAATATTTTTAAATGTTACAGCTTAGTGAGAGTCTACTGTGAACCAGGCACTACACTCCTCAAATACATATTTCTCCCCACGGTAATCCCGTGAGGAGGTGTGTTTAGTGCCTCATTCTCCAGAGGCTCAAAGTGGTTAAGAGACCCATAGAGCTGTAAGTAGTGGCGTGGGGATTTGAACCGTGGAATTAAGTGGTCCATGATGCCGTGGAGACCGGGGCTGAGGTGCTGGCAGGCCCGAGGTGGGCGCTCGGGAAACCACCTCCCTCTCTGCCTGGTGCCCTTGCCCGGCCCCGTCAGCCCGGCTGCCCTTGGAGCCAGAGGGTGGCCCCCGAAGGCTGGCGGCCGCCCCTCCCCACGGGGCCTGCAAGCAACTCGATAAGGCCGGGGGAACCCACTGCTAATTGTGGGGTAACCTCTGAAATTCTCCTTCACGGTGGGTTCTCTTTTCGGATGTTTTTCAAGGTAATTCATTCCCTTTCCAGAAATTGCCAGTGGCGGAGCATTAGGCAGCTGGTAATTAATCATAGGAGAGGCTTGGAGTTTATTCTTTAAAAAGGGGGGGAAAAAAAGGAAGACTGGAAAGCCTTGATGGAAAAAGAAAAGAAAAGAAAAGAAAACCGCTCCAAGGCAAGGGTGGTAATCGATACCTCAGTGTCCTAGAAACGGCCGGGGGCCGGGTGGCAGGACACGCTGTCCCTCCCGGTGCTCGTGGGGGTGACAGATGGGCAGCGGGGCAGCAGCACGTGTGTGGCTCTGCCCTTCACCGGCAGCTCCCCAGGCCTCTTGGAGCCGGTTGCTGCCTCTCCCTGGACTCAGCTCTGCCACCTGTGAAATGGGCAAAGGGCAGGTGGCAGCCTAGAAGAGAGTAGTAAATGGCTCTGTTCGCCACCGCATCCTGGTGCCCGCCATAGGGCCATTGCCCGATTGCTATTTTATTAACTTGGCAAGTGAGCGAATGGACGAACGGATGGTTTTCACGGTCCTTGTTAGCTGTCGCCAGTCAAGGAGGTGGTACCGGCCACAGGGCATCGTCTCTCTAGTTCTGTTATAATTTGGAGTGACAGCCTGAGTGAGGGGCCAGCTCTGTCCACTTTGCAGACTCATGACCGAAGGACACTCTTGCTCACCAGGCCCTGGCCACTCGGGTTCGGGCCCTCTCCATAGCAACCCCGCTGTCTCCCTGACATCCTTGGGTTCAACTGTCCAAGAGTCTGAGCTGTCTGGAGATATGTATATATATATTTTTTTTTTTTTTGAAGTGGTCTCTGGGTAGGTAGTGAGTTTCCTGTCACCAACAGTATGCAAATGGGCTGGGGCCGCACAGGGCACTCAGGCAGCAGACTGGGCAGAGGTGGGGTGCAGGGGGCCCTCAGAGCATTCCTGAGTTTGGAGAGGGTGTGAGGTTCTCCAGGATGGACGTGGAGGGCCTGGACCAGCCCACAGAGGAGCCCCTTCCCAGAGGTGCAGGGGGAGGAGGGGGGTTGCGTATAGGGCACCTGTTCCCTCCAGGGGGAGGAGCTGGCGCTTGTGCCCAACCTCCCTGCCTTCCACTTGGGAGCCCCTCTGCCTCCTGGGCGCGCCCACGGCCGCAGCTGCCCCGGGAGCTCCCCCTGGCATTTCGCTCTGAGCCCCAGGACCTTGTCACTTCTGCTCTCCTTACCCCGGAGACGCTCCTAGCCAGGCGTCGCCTGCAGACATCTGCTGTGCGTCTGCTGTGTGTCATCGCCTGGGTCCTTGCCAGGCCCAAGCACAGCCGAGAATTCGCAGGCCTGCAACCCGCCGCCCCTCGCCCAGCTCCCCGGCTCCGGCAGCGTGGTCCCCTCCCGCCCAGCAGCACACCGTGTGTGTGGCCTGGTGCTGGGGACCCCGCATCCAGAGCCTGACCTCCCGGCTGCCCTCTGGGGGTCCCTCGGGCCCCCATCCCTGGCCGGTCTTCCTGGAGGTGCCCCGCGGACTCAACCTGGCCTCCGGGGCCATCACCGTCTGCCCAGCCCCTCGCGTGGCCACGTCACGCACTAGCTGTCCACTGGTGCCCTGGGCTGCAGGCAGTTGCTCGGTGTTACCCCTCCCCGTCCCTGTCACGTGTCCCTGTCACCCTTGCGCCCACACGTTCTCCTGCCCCGAGAGCCCTCTGTCCTTGCTGCCGCGTGGCCTGAGCCTCAGGGAGCCTTCCTCTAGGCCCTGCTTCCTCTGCAAGGTCACACGAGGCCTCCTTCGGCCCAGGCCCCAGCAGCCCCGCTTCCCAGATGCCCTGGTCACTTCATCCTGAACTCTGCTAAACTCGAATCCTTCCTTACGCTCTCATGATCCCAGGGTCCTGGGGTCGAGCCCCACATCGGGCCCTCTGCTCAGCGGGGAGTCTGCTTCTCTCTCTCTGCCCTTCCCCACCTGCTTGTGCACTGTCTCTTAAATACATAAATCAAAACAAAATTTTTTTTCTAGAAAAAGCCCCCTTTATGCTCTTAGACCCTTGAGAGTGCTCCCCAGACTGCCCACCACCTCAGCCTTTATTTTGCCTTGACCACCTATTGGACGGCGAACATGGAGACCCTTTTGCGCTCTTTTTTCCTTTGAAACCTGGTGTGTGTTTAGCACATGGAGCACGTGCAGACTCTGGGGTACGGTTGCCACGTGGGGTTGCCTCATTTGGAGACAGGGAAACTGAGGCTGGGGAAGGAAACCTCGCAGATTAGAGTTGGTGGAGTGCGCACCTTCTGTGCAGGCGGGGCTGCCGCCGTCCTGTGGATCACGGTAAGACCGGGGATGTGCCACACCAGTCGTCGCTGTAAACTGAGGCAGGCGGAACTGTGGCCAGTCCCTGGGCAGCCGTACCTCAGGAGGAATGGAGGGAACATGTTGTGAAGGCTTCCGTGCCCTTCACACAGGGTTCTGGTGCCCCTGGGGCTTCCCTCCCTAACCCCCAAACAGCCCTAGACCAAGGGGACCACGGGGCCACGGGCTGGGCCCCATGGGGGTCAGTGCGGCCCCTCATCCCTGCAGACACAGCATGCAGCCCGGAACACGGGGGTCCTGGGGGTTAGAGCACCCAGCTTCTCCCAGGGAGGGAGGATGTCCCATCCTCCACTCCCTCCTGCACCACCCAGGACGCAGCCTGAGCTGCAGAGGTGCCCCCTGGGAACCCAGATTCCCCCAGGGTGGGGAGATGCCTGGTGCAGGGCTAGCCTAGGAGCAGGAGGGAGAGGAGGGAACCGTCTCCCCCAGAGCCTGGCCCTGCCCCGCCAACCAGGAGGGACCTTGCCGGATTGCACCAGCCGTGGAGCAGCCCCCCTCCAGAGCCCTCTGCCCTCGGGAGCCAGTCTCCCCTCCGGCTGCACTTTGCTGCCTGCTGTGTAGACGGTGGGACTCTCGTTTGCTTCCATTCAGGCCTCGTGGCAGGAAGTCTTAGAAGGTTTAGGTGTTGGGCTTGTCCTCCCCCCACTGCCCCTCAGAGGGGCCACCTCCTCCTGCCCGCTGGGGGGCCGCAGAGCTAGCCCCGTGAGACGACGGCCCCCTCCGTTAGCCCCACGCACCCATGGCTTCTCCTGGTCTCTGCTCCTCCAAGCCAGCCACCTGCTGTCTCTCCTGCTGGACCGGAAGCCCCTTGAAGGCTCAGGGCAGACTGCACGATGTCCCGGGCCCAGTCCCTGGAACGCCTGTGCCCTCGGCTGCCTCTGGGGGTGGCAGGGGTGGGGGTTCATCTGGTATGCCAGTCCTTAATGCACAGGCCGGGCCATGTTAGGAAGGATCCTGAGGCTGTGCGCGGGCTCTGCGGAGCATGTGTCATGTGCTGCCCGGTGCACGTTGGTCCTTTCAGCCCCAGCTCCTGGGCATCTGTCCACTTGTCTGGTGTCTCAGTTCCAGGCTGCGGCTGGTGCAGGTCCAGGGAGGAGACGGTGACCTCAGTGTGGTCCTGCGGGTGTCGATCTGCTGAGGCTACTAGGCAGACTGTCCCAGGAACCTTCCAGAGCGCCGGGGTTATGGGGCTGCTTAACTCCCGGAGAGCTGACTGGGGAGCCCCAGCCGCACGCCCCCTCCCCACGCTGGCTGGTATCTGCGAATGCTTTTCCCTCACATCTGTCTTTCCTGTTAAGTGCTTCTCACCCTGCCTCGGTTCCGGTTTGGGAAGCAGCACATCTTGCCTCACAGCTGCCTGGGACCCTCCGCTGCTTCCCCGAGGCTCTTTGGGGGCCTCTTCTGGAGCCGCTGGGAGCATCTCTGCTTCATAACCCCCGCGGGATGCACCTGGGCTGCCCCGTCTTCCGGCCCACACTCTGGGGGGGCCGGTGGGACAGTTCTCACTGGGTGTCCCCTGCTGGGCTCTCTCAGCCCCACA
Source organism: Vulpes lagopus (assembly GCF_018345385.1). Taxonomy (NCBI): domain Eukaryota; kingdom Metazoa; phylum Chordata; class Mammalia; order Carnivora; family Canidae; genus Vulpes; species Vulpes lagopus. Next base: position 59,514,635 of record NC_054826.1, on the reverse strand, counting down.
GCCCAGCCCCAGGCCCCCACCCTTGTCACCTCCTGGGGAGCCAGCCCTCTGCACCCCCACCATCTCTGTCGCCAACAAACGCCCTCTCCACCGAGGCTCCAGGCCACCCTCTGCCCAGCAGCTCCAGGGTGGTCAAGCGTTGAGCCAAGAGGACTTTGATGAGTTAAACCTGTAAATAATCCAAAACATTTTCCTGTATGTGTGGAAGAAACACAGTAAAAACCCTTGCAGCCTTTAGCCAGCTTAGCCAGTCCCCAGTCACAGCTCCAGGAGGGCTGGTCAGGGTCACCCCATGAGTGCCAGGGGCTCCTCTAGCTGCTGCTTGCACACCTCCCCTGCTGTAGAGCTCACCACCTCACATCAGGGTTTGCTTATGCATGTAAATTTTGGTGTGGTAAGGGATGCAGTATGCGGGTGATTGAAGCATGGGTTTCAGGAACAGATGGTTCTGGGTTCGAGACCTTGCTCTGCCACCTACCAACTAAGTGAGTCTGGATAAGTTATTACACATCTGATACCCTCTGATAGGCTATAGGTGAGGAGAATCTACACATGGGGTTCTGGGGTGCTGTGGGGCAGATACGTGGTCATAGCTGTGGCACCAGTCTTCTCCAGTAAAGGACGATGGATGCCCTCAGGGAGCTGCCTCCCGCCCCTTGGCGCTGAACATCAAGTCCGGTACCCACGTCCTTCCCTCCCCAGAGACACTGGCCTCCCAGGCCTCTGGGAGCTCTCCAGTGGAAACTTGCAGGATGGCACTTGAAGATGGAGACACAGAACTTCCCCAAAGTGCCAACACACATGGGTCACTGGGGACACTTGTTCAAATGCAGATTCTCAGGCTCTCTCTTGAAGTCCCATTCTGTGAGTCTGAGACCTAGGGCTCTGAATTTTTAACCAGTGCCCCCCTTTAATGCCTATCGTCAGGTCAGCATGGGACGGACTGAAGCCTCCAAAGGGGAGCTGGCTTAGAGGTCGGGCCCTGGACAGTGTCCTAGCCTCACTGGTTCACCTGGGACACACCTGTCCCTCCCAGCTTTCTCATGAATACACCAGGGGTTTCGGTGATCTGTAAGGGCTCCTCCTGTTCTTCTAAGTCTATGCTCATCAGAAGGACATTCCCTGGGGTCCTCTCTGTCAGGATCCCTGAGGCAGACCTCTGTGTTCCTGCCCCATTCCCTCTGGCCACAGAGGACTCGGGTCATCAGCTGCCTGCCAGCCCCAGGGCCCCAGGGACAGAAAAGCTGTTCCCTGGGCACGATGTGCCACTTAGCAGTGCTTCCCCTGAGCCTTCCAGGAAGCCTTTAGATCAGCAGGCATCTGCCGAGTCCACTCAGGTCTGAAATCTCTTCTGCAGGCTGAGAAGGACCACTAACCTAGAGCCGGCCGGGGGAGGCAGGGGCAGGCAGGGTCATCTGGCTCCTCTGAGGGGCCTTGGAGCTTTATTAGTTAGCATACATGGGAGCCTGGAACACCAGACGTGGAGGGTGGCCCTGAGGGAGCCCCTTCCTTTTATAGATGGGGAAACCGAGGCTCTGGGTGGAAATGACTTGCTGGGTCACCCAGAGAAACATGAGGAGCAGTGCCTGCCAACCCAGGCCCGTTGGCTTACAGTCTGGTCTCTGGACAGTGCCTGGCCACCCAGCACACCACTCCTTGGGCCATCTGTCTGGGATGGAGAGCCCCACCGGGCCTCTGAGGCCCCTGGGAAGAAATGGGGCCATGTCAGGACGGGGACCACAGGCTTGCCCGCTCCTGAGCACTGGGCCCTTCTTTGACCTGCCCCGTCAGCCTTAATCAACAGCCCCTGCTCACCTCCCGGGCCTCCCACCCTGGCCAGGACAGCCCCCCATGGAAAGTTTCCAGGAATATCCACGCTGAGGGCAACATGATCCAGAAATGAAAAAGGCTCTCGCTCCCTGGCTCCCTCCCATTTTCCACTCTCTGGTGCTCAAGGGAGTTAATAAGCAGAGGTGAAGACGCCGGCCCTGTCCTAATGAGACCTTGGTTGAGGCGGCTGGAGCCCGGCAGGTGACAGAGGAGGAATTATTCACCATTGGGATGATGTCAGGGCCTGGGGCGCAGAGTGCGGGCTGTGCTGTCACTCGGATGAGAGACCAGGGCCCCTCTGACCACTGGCATGCAGCTCGCATAGCCAGCCCTGGGTGTGGGCCGGGGTGGGCAGCTCGGTCTCCATCCTGGGCCGAAGCCCAACCAACCGGGCCCTCGGTTCACACCGGGCACCTGGTACAGGACCCACCTCGAGGCCTTTGCGTAAGCCAGCCCCGCCTCCCCACACTCTCCATCTGTAGTCAGTAAGGCAGCAGTATTTAGTAAGCACCTACTGTTTGCATGGATCTGTGCTCCGCTCTTGGGGAGATACGGCCACAGGAGACCCAATGGCAGCCCTCAGGTTGGCACAGTCCAGGCCAAGGTTCGCCTGCAGAGAAGAGAATTAGTCATATGCTGTGCCCTGGGGGCCAGGAAGGTGTTGAGATCCAGGCGAAGGAGCCCTGGGGAAGTGTGGGATATGGGAGGCTTCCTGGAGGAGGCTGGTTAGAGCCGATTGACAGACATTCAAAGAATTTTGAGGATTTCAGGTGGGGCTGAAGGTGAGACAGGACGAGCACAGCCTCAGGTCAGGATTCAGCCCCGACCTGGACCTGGATAAGCACCGAGCCTGGATAAGCACCTGCTTGTGCATGTGGGTGTACATGGAGCATGAGCTTGTGCTTGGGGGTGGGTGGAGGCTGGTGAGGTGGCAGCCGGGGCGATGGCATTTGTACCAGAGCACCAGTGGCCACACGCCTGGGCCCCGACCTGTGGCGGGGAACAGCAGGGAGGCCGCGGGACGGAGGAGGTGCTCGGGGCCTGCAGACTGAACCGAGGGTACGTAGCCTTCGCTTGGCTTTGTGATGAGTGAGAACCCAGGTCACAGCAGAGACGGCAGATGGGGGCAAGGCCGGGTCAGGGGCAGAGCCCAGACAGCCCAGAGTACCTCTTCAGAAGCCGGGGTAGGTGATGCCCGCCAGGGGCGCAGGATGAGCAAAGACGCCCAGGCCCCGCTGCCGAGCAGTGGGAGGTTCATACAGGCATTCGGACCACCCCAGACAGACCCACCCCCCCAGGACCTCTGGGACCAGATCCTGGAAAACCCGTGCCCGTCACGCATCTGTCACTAGAAGGCAGAGGACAGGGAGCCCCAGGGCCTCTGTCAGTCCTGATGATAAGAGCAGTAACACCACCAGCAAGCAGGGAGAGCAGCGTCTCCCTGGGTCCTGACCCCTTTGTGATCCGGGGGCCAGCATCATCTCCACATAATGGAAGAGGGACACTGAGCCAGGGGATTAAGAACACAAAGCCTCCAGGGGGCAAGGCCAGGCTGTCTCCTGTAGGGTCGTCCCACCCAGCCCTCACTGCAGACTTGGGGAGCATCTTCCTGACACAAACTCTGAGAAATCATTTGAAATCCTGTTACCGATCAGTACACGGGTCCTTCTGGTGACTTCCCAGCTCTGTGGGAGGCGGAATGCCCAGTGGTTAGAGAATGGGCCCTTCCCCCAGATAGGTCTTCTGTAACGCACATGAATTATCTGGCAGCCTTTGGGGCCTAGCAGTTTGATAATTCAGGTGTTTATATGGTAATGACTGCGTGGCCAAGCCTGAGAGGAGGCAGTGAGTCAGACGACAGATTCAACAGGAATTACAGGCACTTAATCTCAGGCACCGTGGCTTTTCTAAATCTGCTGTTCCGCACGAAGCATGAGCTGGCCGGGGATACCTGGGTCCCCTCCACCTGGGGCTGGTGCACGGTTCCCTGGGGCCGGGCCATGCCGGACCCTCTTGGCCCTGTCAGTGGGGCGTTGGCTGCGGAGTTTCTGGGTGGTGCAGGAGCTTGGTGGCTGTGGGTGCAGAAGAGGATGTGAAGGGTCAGGGGACAGCCTGCGTGTCCCAGTTGCCAGCAAATCCCTCAGGCCCCGAGGATAACCTGCTGCTTTTTTAGGGGTTTAGGGGAAGGGCCTTCTGGAGAGTCATAGGAAGAATTTTAAGAATAGGCCTCGACCTGGGCAGCCCGGGTGGCTTAGCAGTTTAGCGCCGCCAGCAGCCCAGGGCGTGATCCTGGAGACCCGGGATTGAGTCCCATGTTGGGCTCCCTTCAGGGAGCCTGCTTCTCCCTCTGCCTGTGTCTCTGCCTCTTTCTCTGTGTCTCTCATGAATAAATAAATAAATCTTTAAAAAAAAAAAAAAAAAGAATAGGCCTCGACCAGCAAACAGAGAGAGAAGTGACTTGCCCAGGGTCACGTGGCCAGGATTTAAGACCCAGCCCTGGCTGTTAATCACGGTGATATTGTTATGTGTGTGTGTTTTGAGAGAGTCTGGACGATAGTTGTGTCGGTTAGTACTTGCCCCGTATACTTCATACACATCTAATTTAATTTTCATAAGCCCTATTTAACAAATGAGTAAACTACAGGACAGAGCAGTTAAGTCATGTGGTCACAGAGCCCTTGGGAGACGGGGTCAGAACTTGAACCCAGCTCCATCTGACTTCCAAGCCTGAGCCCAGCCAGACCCACGGCACAGAGCACCTGCTCTGGGCGTTGCCAGGGGAGAGCCCCTGCCAAACAGGAAGATCGGAGGTGGCTTCCTGGAGGTAGTTTGGGTTTGCCTCCAAAAAATCAGAGATCTTGAACCTTCGGGTCCCCAGCTACAAAACGCCCGGTCACCTGACCTCTCTGAGGCTCTTCCCCTTGGTCACAAAATGAAAAAGAAAAGGGCCCCCTCGCCGGGGCCCAGGAGGACAAGGCAGGTGGTGGGCGTGTTCCCCAGGTTCCGCTGGGGGAGCTGAGTGGCCGAGGTAGCCAAGGTGAGGCCTGCCCAGATCGGGGCCCAGAGCCCGCGTCGCCTCAGACAGCTGTCACAGCCAGGGCAGCTCGGCCCCGGGACGCGCCCGGGAGGGCCAGCAGGGAAAGGCCAAGGCAGAGCAGTGAACCACGTGAGTGGAGACCAAGGGCACGGCCAGCCCCCAGCACCCAGGTGTCCGCTGCCGAGGGGTAGGTGGCAGCAGGGGCCTGCGACGAGGCCTGGTGGCTCACGCTCTTTGTCGGGCAGCGAGGAGCCAACACAGCCAGTGACCTATAGAAGGACCCGAGGTGTCACTTCTCACTGAGCTGGCATTGAAATGCAGCCTATCAGGGTCCCAAGAGGGAACGTGGTCAGAGAGTGGCTCTGCCCCCACCCCGGGGGCTGGTGGGAAAAGGGTGCTCATGTCAGGGAGCCCCTGCGGCAGCTGAGACGTCCTTCCTTCGGCATGTCAGGCCTTCCAGTGCAAGGCCAGTGGGCGTGGGGATTGGAAGAGGCCAGCGAGTCCATTCAGAAACGGGGCTGGGGTGGAGAGGTGTACGCACACGGGGCACCGGCTAAATGTGACATTCCAGGGACATGGGGTGTTAGGGGCTGGGGACGCTGAAGAGCCAGCAGATCCTATGTCCTCTACACAGGGGATACTGAGGCCCAGAGACAGGAAGGGGCTTGTTCAAAGAGACCCAGCTCATCACAGAGGTGGATGCAGCCACTTCCTTGCACTCCTGCCCTCCCCGGGGTGGGGCGGGGGGCACTTGCCACCTCCCACTCCATCTAACCTTCCTCCCCAGGCCACCCCCTGAGCACAAGCTGGAGGCCAGGCTGGAAGGGAGAAGGGACAGCGAACTTCACCCGCGGCACCTTGTTATGCCGTGGAGGGCTCACTTGCTCTGTCTTCCGTCCTCCCCGTGTGGACCTCCCTGTCATGCTCCTCCTTCCACTCCCTGTGGCTCCTTCACGCCCCCATTTTTGTCTGTGTCCTTCCTTGGCTCTCTTGTGTTTTGCCCGGCCAGCAGGAGGGCAGCCTGGAGCTCGACCCCGAGCACCCACCCCCGGGGCAGCCTCGGCGCTCTGTGAGCTGAGAAGCTTCTGTGTCCGTGTCTGCAGCGGGCCTCCCCGGGCCAGCTCACAGGACTCCCGGGAGCCAGTGCGAGCCTGGCCGTCACTCGCCTGGAAAGTGGCTCCCGTTTGGGAACAGGAATGCCCTGGATAGGAAGAAGAAGGGAGGGGACGGTCGGTGAAAAAAACAAACAAGCAAGGGATTATGATCCCTGAAAATGTGCTCTTTGTCTAATGCTGGAATGTGCCCAGGGAGTCAGCAACGGGGCACGGGGAGGGCGGGCGCTGTGCCGAAGGGGCGCGGGTGGAAGCCACGGTGGAGCAGTGGGTGGGGTGCTGCCCTGGGCCCCGTTGGGGATGTGTGTCCTCTTCCCCTAGAAGCCTCATAAATACGTGGCCAATGAGAAGAGCCGCTGGGTCTCTCCAAACCCCCATGTGAGCAGAGCCTCCTGCCCTACCAGCATCCCCACCAGTCATGCGGCAGACCTTTATTTAGCACCACCTGTGTACCAGCCCTCTTCTGCGAGTTTGGGAAATGTCAGTGAGCAAGAGACCAGGCCCCTGCCCTCATGGAGGCGACATTCTAGCAGGAGGAGGAAGAGCCTAGATGTTTCGAGCTACAAGGCCCTCGGGGACAGTCCCGCTGCCCGTTGGTGCAACAGGCAGTGGGTGGTGGTCTGCGAGGGCCTCCTGTGCACCAGGGCACAGCCTCCCGCCCATCAGTGCAGCCCAAGGCTTTTGGTGCACACAGGCTGAAGGCCCAGAAGCTTCCGGAGAGATGTGGGGCCCACGGGACCGGTGTGTGTGTGTGGGGGGGGGGGGGGGTGCAGTGCTTTCAGCCAGCCTGGGCTAGCGCAGCTTCCATCAGCGAAGAACAGAGCTGAGAGCGGCCCTGGGAGTGGGTGCAGAAGGGAGCTCTGCGGGGCAGCACGAGGCTCCCAGCTCCGGGGGTGCCCATTGGCTGACCCTGGAGAGGGTCCCAAACCCCGGTGTGCCTCAGTGTCCTCATCTGCAGCACACAATGCTCAGACAGCTCACCTGGGCTCATTCCAGACTGAAATGTGGTCACAATGCCCAGCGTGTAGGCACGTGGTGGGGTCACCTGTCGGTACCAGCCCTGGAGGGGGTGGGGCGCAGGCTCCCTTGGCCAGGGGACTCGGTTGGGAATCTGCCAGTCTGGTTAGTGGTCATTCTTTCTTCGCCATAACCTGGTGGCATCGGGGAGCCTCTTCTCTCTGGGGGCCTGTTCCCCGCTCTGTCTGTCCAGGGAGCAGGGTGTGCTGACGTGGGGGCCGGGAAGCCAGGGAAGGCGGTTTGGGGAGTGGGGGCACCGGGTGCGTCGGCTGCTAACCGAGCCCTGCCAGCTGGCAGGCACGTGCGGCCAGAGCTGTTTCAGGATAAGGCCCGACGGGGATCCCTGGGGGCCCTGGGGGGCCGTGGAGCTCCCCCGGGCCTGCCAGGGCTTCCCGAGTGCCGCGAGGCCCGGGATTTCTCTCCCCACACAGCCAGCAGCGGCCGAGCGCGGCTGCTCCCAGCGCCTGGCAGGGACCCGTAAATTGAAAACATGATGTTTCCTGTCAGAGGCCAGCGCGGGGCTGGACTCGGTGTGGCCTTGGAAAGCTGGCCTCGCTCTCAGGAAGCCCTGCTCCCCACAGCACCGCCACAAAAACAGTGGAAAAGTGAAACCTTTTCAAGTCTGTGTTTCCACTGTAAACAGGGGATGAAAGCTGGCCCCTGGCCTCCTGGCGCTGCTCAGCCTTCCTCCGCCTGCGCCAGCCTGCGCAGTCTTTGGAGGCACCTCAGCTGCCCCCTGGGCCCCAGACAGCACCTCCCCCCGCCCCGATCAGAGAAGCCCAGGCCCCCTGACCATGAGGGCTTCCAAGTGTAGGTCAAGCCTCAGGCCTCAGTACCCGTCTCGTGAGGTGAGAAGGACGAGGGGAGGATACCAGGGCGCAGAGAGAGACAGCACGCGCCCAAAGTCACACGGCGATGTGGGGGCAGCCCTGGCCCCTCCTTCCTGCCCACGGTGATGCTCCAGGGCCTACAGGCCCCGGTGGGAGGCTCCGGTGGGTGGGCTCCGTGCCTGCATACAGCCGGCGCCCACTGCAGCCAGGGCTCCTTTGCCTGGGTCCTGCAGACGAAGATCCTCGCACGAGTCGCGTTTAGCGGGCTTAGTGGCTTATTTCAACTCTAAGAACGTCCTTTACTCCGTATCGTAAATGTAAATGCACTCTTGTTGCAGGATGTCTGGAAGTCCCGTAAAAGTTGAAAGAAGAAAAATGAAACCCGTCCGTAATCCTCCCACCTACCGGCCATCCCGATCGGCATTCTGTTGTATTTCTTTCTGGTCACTTTATAATTTCCTTTCCTTCTCTTTGGGACTTCTATCATGAGCAGGTTTCAGGGTGACTCAGTGTTCCTAGAAAATGTGATTCTTAATGGCCCTGTGGAAGGACCTGGAACAGGGCTCAGGCCGTCTCCCCACCAGCCCCCGCCCCGGGTCGGCTTGGCCCCCTGGCCAGGGTGGGGCATTGGGTGGGGATGGGGTGGGGAGAGACCCCAACCCTGGAGTTCCTGCTGAAGGCGTCCTGGCCTGGACCCCGGACTGGAGAACGCGAGCGGCTCTGATTTCCCTTGTGACCTCTGGCCTGTCTGATCAGCCTCCCCACCTGTGAATGGGCGAGCGGGGCCCCACGAGTCCTCGGGGCTCATCAGCCTGCCTCGGAGCCAGCTGCCTGCAGGCAGACGTGCCTCCCTTTGGTCCGTCCAGCACTGGGTGCCTACTCTATGCAGGTGTTGGCGCATCAACTTGACGAGAGGCCCCTGTTCCTAGCCCTGTCCTCCCCACAGTCGTGCCTCCCACACTCCTGCCCCTGCTAACCCTCCGGCTCCCCAGGCCCTCCTCCTCACCAACCCCTCACCAGGCAGCCAGCTGGGCGGGGGCGGCAGGGGTCCCAGGAGGAGCCATCTCTGGCCCCCTCCATCCGCCAACGTCCTTGGTGGCCCTTAGACAGCTTTATGGAGGACGGATGGAGGCTGTCTCCCTCCTGGCAGGTTTATTTCTTCATTTTTCAAACCTTGCTCTGATTTTTCCGTGTCGGCTTCCCTGGTCCCCTCTCCCCCTCCCTCTGCATGCTTCCCCTCCCTCCCCCTCCAATCTGTCAGCCCAGCCAGGAGAGAGGGCCACTGGCCTCCAAGGTGATTGAATTATTGGGGGTGGGGGGGAGACAGGCCAGGGTTTTCTGCGTGAGTGCTTTTGGCTTCCTGCCCTTGGAGAGGGCCTGGAGGAGGGGGTGCGACTGGCGGCGACCATGGGCCGTGGGTTTCCCAGACAGCCCTGCTCTCTCCCGTCTGGGCCCCAAATGAGCTCTGCCACCAATGGTGTGGGCTGCCAGAAGGCCACTGCCCCTCTGCCCAGCCCGGCCCTGCTCAGGGCTCGGTTTCACCCCCAACTGGATGGGCAGGTCTCTATCCAGGCGCAAAGGGGAAGGAGAGGTGTTAGGGCAGCCTCGAGCCCTGACTCACACAGGGAACCTCTCACCCGTTGCTGGCGGTGCTGCGGGCCTGGGACCCAGGGCGAGGAAGAGAAGGAGGTTGACACATAAAGCGCCTACTGTGCGCATGACTTCATGAAAACCTCCCCTTTGCATGGTAGCTCAGAGACAGGTGGCAACAGGTCAGGGTTCCTGGCCTTGTTCTTGCAGCTGAGAAAGGTGCCTGAGAAACTCCTCCTGCTGGCCCCTCGGCTCCTAGGCGACCAGAGGGGCCTGGCTGGGTCTCTTCAGGTTCTCCAGGGAAAGCAGAAAGCCAGACACTCAAAAGGGGACCTCGTAACTGCTTGGTAGACTTTCTTCCACTGGAGTGAGAGCAGAGAGGCGAAGTCACTAGCCCCAGGTCACACAGCTCGAATGGGAGGCTGCCGTTCAGCTGGCATCGTCCAACCTCAGGGCTGCTCGGGGTCCCACCCCCTTCCCGCTGGTGTCCGTGCCCGCATCAGGCCGCACACTCTTGCTCTGTCCTGGCCGGCCACTGCCGTCGCCCAGAGGAAGGGCCCAGAGGGAAGCCCCCTCCCCCGCTCTGCTCGGGCTCATGGAAATGAAAAACACATTGGCTTCATTATCCCGGACTGAATGAGCAGGGTTGCCATGGCGACAGCCATCTCGGCCCGCGAGGGGGCAGGGAAGGGGCTGGCAAGGCCGTGGCAAGTGGGGACCGGGCAGCAGGTGAGCAGGTGCCCCAGGCGGGCAGGCAGTAGGAGCAAGTGCTCCCGTGCCACCCACCCCTGCGCCGGGCCCCTGGCTCCCGAGCCCCGCCTGCGGGCGGAGAGGGGCAGGCAGGCCCCATCCTCCACTGACCGGCCCCTCACCCACCTGCACCGCGGCCTGTCCCCTGTCCCCTTCCAGGAGGATTTTGCTGAGGGTGAAGGTGGGCTCGTGCCTCACACCATCCTAGAGGCCACGAATGAGGGAGGAGGCGGGAGGTGGGGGGCCAGATGAAGGAACAGGGCCCCCCCACTCCCCTCGCAGATATCAGTCCTGGGACTGACTCCACAGGCCTCCCCAGGGGCCAGGGCTGAGGATGCATAAGGGTGCCAGGCTGTGCACACCCCAGTACTGCAGTGTGACCGGGCCCGTCCCACTGACCCGGTCCTTGAGCATAACCCCCCGACAAGAGGATGGGTCATCAAATAACCAGCAGGGAAATAGGCTCAATGGCGGTTGTGGGGATGCCAGCAGGGCGTCCTGGTCCAGCACAGCCTGTGCCTGTGGAGGAAGGTCCCTTGCCACCAGGCCTGGGCTGGGCTGTCCCCGTGACCCAGACCCTGGCCAGAGCCAGGCGCCCTGATACCCATGTGGGCTCACCTCTTCCCAGAGCCTGTCACCCCAGGGCCTGAGGCTGAGAGCAGCACCCCCTCGGTAGGCCCAGGTCCTACCTCTGATGTGCTCGGGCTGGTCCAGGGGAGACAGACTGTACCTCCTTTCTCCTCTGGCTCCCTGGTGGCGTGGGGGCCCAAGCTGGCCCCCTGGAGGATCCCCAAGCAAACACTGCGGCCTTAGAGCGATTGTCTCGGCCGGCCCCTCCTGGTGATCCAGAGGCACTCAGGAGCATCAAGTGCCCACTAGGGACTTCCCTTTTAGACAACACTAGTCAGAGAAACCCCACACTGACTCCAATCCCAATTTCACCCTGGCCCCGAACCCTGACTTGAGACTGAGCCTCCAGCCCAGCCTTCTGGCCCAGCCGCCTGGGCACACTCCCACCTGTGCCGAGTCCAGCCTCTGTTCCAGCTGTTCTGTTTGCCTCGCCAGGTCTGGCCGCCTCCTGCTTCCTATTTTAGAAGAGGAACCCCCTGCTGCGAGAGGGCACATGACTAGTCCAAGGGCACAGAGACTCCGGGCACCACGGCCTGGGGTGGGATTTCTCTTTCCCAAGAGATAGATCCTTTCATTCCCCGATGACATGGGTCAGGGCTCCACATGGCCCTAGACCGAGAGCCTGGCAACTCCAGGGGCTGGAGACAGGCTCCGTGCCAGAGCAGGTTTGGAGAGGAGGCAGAGAAGATTTTAGCTCCTTGACAGCTGTTCTTGGTGGAGGGGGCCCGACCCCAGCCTTGCTGACCGCGCCTTAGCAAGCGGACATGGGGCTGCGGCCCCTCCTGTGGTGGGCCGTGTGCCTCGGAGGAGACAGGTGGTGAGCAGCCGAGCTCGGCAGATGTGGTCGGGGTGTCCATGGCACAGCCGTAGCCTTGCCTCCCTGCCAAATGGAGGTCGGTGCCGGGGGGAAGGCAGCACCGGCAGGAGGAACCCCAGTGCCTCCCTGGGGGGAGGAAATCCAGGGGTTCCCAAACAGCCACCTGCCACTCGGATCTGCAAGCAGATCTTGGGGGCTCATGCTAAGATGCCAATTCCCCAGCCCTCCCAGGGAGGATGGGACAGAGCCCAGCAGTCAACCCCAAACCTCAGACCGTGGGCAGCGCTTGCCTTGCAGGGGCCTAGCCAGCCCGTGTCAGGGTCTCAGGCCCTTTGCTCCGGGCCTCCCTGCAGAGGTCCCCTCCCTGTGCTTCTGGTCCTAGGGTCACATCCCCTCACTGGGCCTCCCTGGGTCCTGTCCTACAGAGGGCCAGCCTCAAGCCAACCCGGGGGCCTTGGGCCAAGCCCATCCCCCTCTTCCCTCTCATCCATCGTCCACCCGCCCCAAAGCCCGCAGTCCCCATGGCATCTGTCTCCCCACCATTGACCTCCTCTGACTCCGCGGCTGTGTGTCCCGGGCCTGCCTCCCAGCCACCACCACGGCTCCCGCCCGGCTCCCCGCCCATCAGCTGAGGGCAGCCGCTGGGCAAAGCTGTCATTTTCCCTGCCAGGAATTATAGGTTTGGGACTGAGGGAGTCTGAACTGCAGGAGGAGGAGCCGGGCCTCTCACCCTGATGCCAACCCCAAGAGACACCTCACGGAAAGGGTGGCCTGCTGTGGAGTGCTTCTGGGGCCGGGTGGGGATTTCTGTAACCCAGTATCACCCCGGCTGTGTGTGTGCGTGTGCACGTGTGCGCGTGTGTGCATAGCCTCTCAAGAGTAATAGATTCTCTCATATTCATTTAACTTAATCCTCCCAGGTATCACATAGGCAAACCAAACCCATCTTCCAGCTAGAGACACCGCTTAGAAAGGGCGGTGGACTAGCCCGGATCACCCAGGAGACTGCAGCAGAGGCAGGACCAGGCTACCCTGGCCCTCCGCTGCCCCACCCCCCAGGTGGCCGCTCCTCCTGGCCCTGCACACCCCACACCCCACACCGCTCATTGGAGGTGGCACAGAGAAGAGACGGGGCCGTCCCAGACCTCCACTTAGGCCCAAGCGCCAGGCCCCATGGTCCAGTGGTGTGTGTCACAGCCACCAATGCCAGCTGCTAGGGAAGGTGAGACAAACAGAGCCCGTGTCCCTTTCTGCTCAGCCATCCCAGTGCCCCCTGGAGCTGGGTTTAGAGAGGACGGTGTGACCCAGGCCTGGACTATGACAGCCTTGGTTCAGGGTACGCAGACGCTGGAAACCCCTCCCAGTGGTTCACCCACCAGTGGATGACCCCAACCAGACCCAAACCTGGGTCCCCCATTATCCACTCTGGAGGAAAATGGAGTGAATGTCCATGTGCCAGGAACAGGGCCCAGGGACCCCAAATGGTTTTGAAGATTTGAGGGAACACAGTGGATCGGTTCCCAGCACAGGCCCTAGAATCAGGCTGCCGGCGTCGGGGTCCGAGCCCAAGTCACGCAACCTCTCTGGGGCCTTGCTGGAGATGAGACGAACCTAAAGCTCTTAGCACAGAACGATGAGGTGAAAAACGCGTGTTCACTGGGCGTCTGCTAGGGTCCCCCTTCTCGGTTCAGCAGGCGCTAACGGGCCCTACTTCTCACCACGTGACTGCCAGGAGTGGGGTGTGAGGGCTGGCATGGTGCGGGGCCCGCAGGGAGAGAGAGCAACCTGGCCCTCCTGGGACAGCTCAGGAGCCTGCACTTCTGATGAGTGGGACTGGGCCACTGGGTCGGCCGCCACTCCCTGGACTGGGTGGCCAGCCCAACCTGGCCCGTGTCAGGAGCCGGAGCATGAGGGAGCCAAGGCTGGGGGAAGGCCTGCCTGTTCTTGGGAATTCACGGCATGTCTGCCTGTCACAAGTACCTCGATAGGGAAGATTTGTGGGTGAGATTTGCAATTCTGTTTTCTCTGAGGGTTATAAATCAGCTGCATGCACACCCGGCTACAGTGTGGGCCTGAGGCACACACACGCACGCGCACACACACTCACACACACTCACACACACGTGCAGAAATGCGGTCCAGGTCCTGCCTGCCTTTCCCTAGGCTGGGAGAAGGAGCTCTCGGGGGAGCTGAGCTCTAAGAAGGGAAAATCCCAGGTGCCCAGCTACTGCCTAGCCTTACAGGATCCCAGAATCATCCAGAATCAAGGGCTCGAGGCTGGGAGGCAGGATGTCCCAGTGGCTAGAGAAACAGTGCATCATGTGGGTTACTAGTGTGAGCTCAAGAGCGTACCTGGCGGAGTCCAAACCTTGGCCCTATGCCTCCCTAGCCACGTTGCTTATAGAGCTGCATGCCTCAGTTTCCACATCGGCGAAACGGAGCCAATCATAGCATGCGCTTCATAGGATGGCCACGGCACAAAATAAGTTAATCGGAGTAGAGTGCTTTAATCACAACAGGCACGTCGTATGAGCTCAGGCAGGCGTGGCTGTTCATCAACATCCTCATCGTTCGTTAAGAGCCATAGGTGTCAGGCGAGGGCTTGAACCCTGCCCTCCCTCCTGGTAGCTTTGTGAACGCAGGGACCGTTACTACCGACTCCGCGGAGCTGTTCTGGGCACAAGGGAGATGGAGCTCATGAAGGACACTGTATCAGGCCCTCGGGGCGTGGCAGCCTGTCTGTGTTTACCCCTGGTTCGGGGCCCCCAGGTGGCTCTGTTCCTAGGGCCTGTCTTCCCAGGGAGTGTTTGGAGGCAGAGGGGAGCGGAAGAGTGAGTTCTGGAACCTCTGTCTCCCTTCTGCCGGCAAGGGAAGAAGTCTCCAGCCGGAGCCGCCCTCCTGTCCCCATCCCTGTCCCAAGAACCGGCCCGGAGGCTGGCAGGTGTGGCTCCCAGCTCTGCCACTTACTGAAGGGTGGCCTTGGGCAGATCACTTGACCCTTCAGTCCCCTCCAGCAAGGAATAACTGCGCCTGCTTTGCCGGGCAAGTAGAGGGCAAATTAAATGAAATAATGTGTGCGGAGCACTAAGCACAGCGCCCAGTGGCCAGATAAGTACTCTAATGCGATGGCAGGGCCCGTCTGCCTCCTCTCCTTTCCCCCACCTACTCCCACACCTGGCACACCGAGGCAGTCTTCCCCCACCAGGTGTTTAAATGTTCCACTCTGGGGACATGGACCCTAAAATCCATGAGGTACCTGTGAAGCCGCTTTTGAGTGACCCTGGATGGAGGGAGATGAGCTCTCTTCCCATACAGTTGCCCCGTGCCAGCCACGGACAGAGGCTTGGCCTTGCTGGTCCCTAGGCCGCCCACCCTAGAGCCTTCACCTCTACCTTGGGGTCCTCTGGTGCTGCCGCACGCAGGCTGGTTTCCAGGTGGTTTCTGCCATTTTTACCTATTCCGTCCTCAAGCCCTGGGAGGCAGTGATCTGAGGATGAGTAGCTGCTTGCACACGTGCAGGGGGAAGCGAAGGGGGCCGGACTGTGCCCAGTATTTGCATCTCTCCCCACTCCCCCCACCCCCCAGCTCACAGGCCCAGGCGAGCAGCACCGTGAGGCCTTGGCCGTGGGTAATTGTTGGGAGCATCCCAGGCCAAGCCTTGGTCTCCCGGCAGAACTTTGGAGGCTGGACTTCTCTGTTGCCAGGGAAACCAATGTGTTCCCTGGAAAGGAAACCACAGTGCTTTGGCTGTTAAGACACCCCCCCTCCCCCCCCTCCCAAAAAACGAGTTCCCTCCAAAACTGATTCCCCCGAAACTGTCTAGTCGGCAGCATCCCGCCTCCTCCCTGAGCCTGCTGAAATGATAGAAAATGAAATCTGCCCCTGACCTTGTGCTTTTCACCTCTTTTTTAAACATTCCACTGTAGCACAAGGACATGTTTTGTTTTTTCTTATTTATCTTCCTCCCATGCCAGCTGGGGCTCTGAGTCCTTCTCTTGTTGACTGGAGCCAGAAGGGGAAGGACTTCCACATTTTTTTTTTCGTTCAGCTGTCAGCAGAAATAAAACAAGCAGGTTTATATTTGGAAAGCAGAGGGTCTCAGCCACCAGATCGCTATGTCCGGGATAGGTCACAGCCTTCGTGTCCCCTCACGGCTTGAAATTTGATCTGCAGATTTGAAGGGTGGTGGGGAGGATACAGCAGGCCTGGCTTTCTTCACACTGACTTTTAAATGGCATTGGAGGGTCATGGGTGGTTCCTCAGCGGCTGACAACTCAGGGCCCAGGCAGGGATGGCTCTTAGAAAAGAATCCTCTGGGAGGACCTAGAGCAGTCAGATAGAGGCAAGGTCTCGAGTGCCCACATTTCCTTCCCATTCGTCTTCCGACCCCGTGCAGGGAGGCGGGGAGCCCTCACCCAGCCCACACAGGTGAGGCACCTGAGTCTCAGAATCTTGAGATTGTCCAAGCAGTGGAGTCAGGACTCCCAGCCAGGCCGCAGTGACCCTGTGCATCATCCTATTAGGAGGCAAAGCCAAGCCAGGGAAGGAGGGAGAGAGAAAGGTGGCCAGTGTTCACTTTCAAGAGCCCCAAATGCTTTGGGGGATACAGTAGAGAGGGGAGAGAATGTGAAGAGACCTTGCTCCAAATCCCAGACACCTCCTTACCCCCTCTTGGGCCTGGGTCTCCCCCTCTGAACAACCGCCTCAGACCTGCCTCCCCCTAAGGCCCCTGCCAGGGCCGCCCCCCTCTCACTGCTCTTAGGGCCACCTTGTTTTGGTGATTGAGCAGTTAATTTTCCACCTAGAAGTGATGCTCTGTTCCGTAAGTAATTTTAAACAAATTCCGTTCCTGTCCTTGCACTTCCGCAGGGTAGGAGAGAAAAACAGGAGCCGGCTGGGTTTTCCACCGTCCTCCGCGGAGGGGGGTTTGCAGGCAGCTTGCACTCCGGGGCCGGGTGCCTTTAGAGCCCTGGACGGTGAGGGCACAGCACTCTGTCCCCGAGAACAGCCTCAAGAGGCTCAAGACCCGGCCCCAGGTCTCAGGTCGAGCAAGTGGGTCCTGAGGACCCATTTCGATGGGGTGTCAAGTCCTCTTCGGCCCCACACTGGATTTTCATCAGGTCTTTCTTGGTGACTCCTGAAACCCCCTGTCGGATCTTCCTATTAGCATGAGGCTCTAGGAGTGTAGAGTAAACTAATGAATTACAGCATGATTACACAGCACATAATTAACTTTGTAATTAATATGCAACTGCCACTTAAGCTAAAACACTGCTTATAGAGACGTACGGCAATAGTAAATCACAGGTCAGAAATAGCACTTTGGAATTTTCAAAAGAATGAGCGTAAGCAGGGAATCACTTAAGGCAGCAGGGCGAGTTAATTAAAAAGCAGATGAATTGTGAGCGCCCTACTCCATCTCAGTACCCTCTCCCTTAAGAACGACCCTGATGCCACCCTCCCAGCCTGACTGGCCAGGCCTGGTCAGAAAGGGACTGGCCATGCAGGTGTGTTTCCGAAATGAGACCCACCTTCCCTGCCCTGTCCTAGCTACCCTCGCGCCTTAGCCCTCTGCTCAGTCCCATGGTCTGGCCCTCAGGGTGTGTGCTGCCAGCAGGTGGGTTGGTGGGGTTGGTGTAGCTCATCAGCCTTCGCCTGGATTCTGGGTTCCTAGAATGCAGGGATGTCATCTCACTTTTTTTTTTTTTTAATCCTTCCTTCCCCCAGCCTCCTGCCAGCGCATTAAAGCCAGAAAATGCCTTAGGAGGAGCACCTGGGTGGCTCAGGGGTTGAATGTCTGCTGCATTTGCCTCAGGTGCTGATCCCAGAGTCCTGGGATCGAGTCCCCGCATCGGGCTCCCTGCAGCGAGCCTCCCTCTGCCTGTGTCTCTGCCTCTCTCTGCGTGTCTCTCATGAATAAATAAATAAAATCTTTTTAAAAAGAAAAGAAAATGCCTTAAGAACCATCTTACCCACCCCCATTTTGCCAAAGCCAGACAGGCCAAGGGCCAAGTGCTGTGGTCACATGGTGGCATGGACCCACGCCTGGTGGGGAATCCCTCTCCTGTACTCTGTTTTAGCCCTACCTCCGGCTGGGGAGGCCTTTGAAGTGTGTCAACCCCAGGTCCCCATCCCAGCAACTCCACTGCCCTGCTATGTGACCTTAGGCAAGTTACATAACCTCTCTGGCCCTCAGTTTCCTCATCTGTCAAGTCTGAGCGATGATGCCCAACTCCTTGGGTCAGTGTGAAAATTAAGTGAGGTAATGTGTGTGAAAGGGCCAGGTGCAGGGTGAGTGCTCACTGCATGCTGATGCCCTCGGCCACCCTCAGGGTTTAGGGGTGCTTGGGGAAGCCTGTGACGTCTCAATCAGCTCCATCCTTCAGGGGCTGAGAAAACAGGCCCAGAGAGGCGGACTGTGTGTCCACGGCCAGGAGCCCCCCGATAATGGACCTTTTGTCCACATTCCTACTCTGGGCTGGGTGCTGCAGGTGCAAGCCAGCACAGGACAGCATCCTGGGGCATGACCGACGTGAAGGCCTGTTCCGGGCCATCTGCAAAGCCCCCTCTGTGGTGCACAGGGAGATGGATGCTGGGCTTCCAAGTCTGACAGATGCAGGTTCAGATCCCCACTCTGCCATTTTGTGATCTTGGGCCAGTTCCTTCGTCATTTCTTGTCTTCATGTTCACATCTGTAGATGGCGCTAATCACTCCACCTGGGGTTATATGGTCATAAGGATAATCCACCTAGAAGGCCGTGTGTGCCTCCGGACACCCAGTAGATACTTAAGGAGACCCGTTTTGTTCTCAGCATTATTCACAACAAGGAACAGAGGTTCCTGAGTGGGTGCCAGCGGGCTCCCCACCCCCATGGCCTCAGGGGTTCTCTGAACTCTGGCCTCCTTGGCCACCTTGGCCCGTGCCCTCCCTTGGCAGTTCTTGGCTTGGGTGGGGCCGAGGAGGAGCCAGTCTCTCTGCCTCAGGCAGCTCATGTGACCTTCCAGCTCTGGCCTTTGCCCTGGCCCGGGCAGCTCTCCCGACCTGGGCCAGGCCTGCTGGGGGTGGGCAGGCTGAGCCACCCCCGCCTCAGGCCCCAGGCCGGTTGGGTGTACCATGCTGGCAGTGGCTGCTGGATCCAGAATCAGGGCCCCGGTACTCAGGGGGGTGGGGTGGGGTGGGGGTTCCTATCTTCATGCAGGTGCCCTGTGGCTTCTCTTCCCACAGGCACTTCAGTTTCTGACCCCTCACCCCCACCCCCCCGGCCATCTGCCTCTCCAGCCTCTTCCTGCTGTCTGGCCTCTACCCTACAGCCAGGATTTCTCAGAGCCGGTTCCTGGGAAAACTAGTTCTATGGGATTTTAAAATGTGTTTAGTGGGAAAAAAAAAAAAGTGGTTTGCAGTCTAGTAACTTTGGGAAAAACCGAGTTCTTCAAGGTCCTCACATCGAGTGCTTTCACGATCTCCCAGCGAGGGAGGTACACAGCTCTCCTCCAACTAATCAGACCAGAGGACACTTTGTTTAGGGAGGATCTCAAGGGCCCCGTTTCTGAGGAACAGACATCGGGCAGCCTCGTCCTGGGCGTGCAGGGCTCTGCTCTCTGTTTGCCCAGAATAGGCAGTGTTTTCCCTCTCATCCCCCTACCTCGGGCAGGGACACTGCCCACCAGGGTGGACTGCACACAGCTGTCCAGGCTCCTGCCTGGGAGGAACAGAGCTCAGCTCACGCGTTGTGAAGCGCCGTCCTGATCCTGCCTTCCATCTGGAACTTTCCGTGACTTGCCTTTGCCCCTGGGACAGATCCCTCCAGCTCCCCAACCTGGCATACGGATACCTCAGCCCCCCACGTCCTCAGAAGCCAGGTCTTGCGCCCGTGGAGTGGTTCCCAGGGCTGCCTGTGTGAGAGCAAGCAGAAGGAGCAGCCCCTCACCACCCCCTCGTCCTGAGCACAACCCCTTTTGTTGTTGCAAACGCTGAACTTCTGCCTCAGATGTTGCTGCAACTAGATTTAAAACTAGATATAAAAACTAGATTTTTTTTTTTTGAATAAGTCTAAAAAGAAAAAGAAAGGTTGAAGCTCTTTCGTGTCTAGGGCGGTGGCATTTACCACCAGCCGCCCACCCGCCCGCCCAGCGAGTCACCAGCTCCTCTCCGGCCCTGGTTTCCTCCTGCCTGTGATGGAGACAGACGATAAGGCCCACCTGGGCCTTGTGCAGAGCCAGTGCTCCATGAGCTCGGGCTGTGCCGAGTGCTGGCTGTTCCCTGACTCGGTGAACACAGCAGCCCCCGAGGACAGACACTGGTAGGACTGCTTCCTTTTTACAGATGGGGAGCCTGAGGCACAGAGAGGGTAGCATTTTGCCACATGTCACAGAAGCTGGCCAGTGGCAGAGCCAGAATTTGAACCCAGGCAGCCTGCTGACCTTGACGGCTAAGCTCTCCCGCCCATGTTAAGATGTGGTGACATGGGCCAGGAGGAGGCTGCGACGCCAGTGCTCTTTAAACTGTGGAGCGGTGTACACAACGAGAGTGTGTGTGTCAGCGTGCGGCTTTGGAACACCTAGTGTGAATTTTGTCTCTTAGCAGACATCCAGGAAACGTGTTTTCAGGTTGCCCTGTGGGATGCCCGGTTTGTGCCTGGAGGGTTCCGGGCCCCCACTCCCCAAGCACAGATCAGATGGCAGGCACCAGACCCAGCCGACTCGCCCCCTGCTCTGCAGGCCTTCTGGGGAGTGGGCACACTTGTGGGGTCGGTGTGCCAGCCGCAGGCCAGCTGGGATGCCGAGAATCTCTGCATGGAGCATGGTGCTTCTGCAGGGACAGCACAGGTGCCAGTGGGGGAGGAGCCCCTGCTCCCCCAGCAGGCCCCCATTTGAGCCTGCTCTGGCCACAGCGAGGGCCTGTGTCTGCAGGGGGTGCCTAGACGTGGTGAGGGGCAGAGAGAGTCGAGCTCAGGGCAGCTAGGGCTGCTGAGGCCTGGGTGTGAGCTCTGGCCCCACCTCTGACCCAGAGTGGGGTCCTCAGCGCTCTGCTTCAACTCCACTCCCACCTCTACCCCTTCTGTGGGCCTGTTTCTTCATGTGTAAATGTTAGGATAGGCCTTGGGGCCCCCGGGTGGCTCAGCGGTTGAGAGTCTGCCTTCGGCTCAGGTCATGACCCTGGAGTCCTGGGATCGAGTTCCACATTGGGTTCCCTGCATGGAGCCTGCTTCTCCCTCTGCCTTTGTCTCTGCCTCTCTCTCTGTGTCACTCATGATTACATAAATAAAATCTTAAAAAAAAAAAAAAAAACTATAGGCCTGAACAGATGCCCAGATCGTTTCTAGATTGAAGGACTATTTGGGTTTTTTTAATCATCTACCAATTTAAGTACAAATAAGTATCTGCTTTCTGATTCCTTTCCCTAACTTCTTATTTCTTAAGAAATTAAAAAATATATATATCTGACCATCCCTAGCAACTGAGTAAAGGAGAAGGCACACACAGTTAGTAAACGTAAAAGCCTGAGCGGTGGAAAAACTGTCCTGGGTCGGCCACACTTCCCTGGGTGACTGGATAGAAAGGCCCCATCCGGGATCCCTGGGTGGCGCAGCGGTTTGGCGCCTGCCTTTGGCCCAGGGCGCGATCCTGGAGACCCGGGATCGAATCCCACATCGGGCTCCCTGTGTATGGAGCCTGCTTCTCCCTCTGCCTGTGTCTCTGCCTCTCTCTCTCTGTGTGACTATCATAAGTAAAAAAATAAAATAAAATAAAGTGCTTTAAAAAAAAAAAAAAAAAGAAAGAAAGGCCCCATCCATTTTGAGCCTTCATTTTCTCATCTGCAAAATGGTTCACAAGCTGCTGCGAAGCTGCGGCTAGAGGGTTGCTTAAAACATGGTTGGCTCGCCCGAGTGGTCCGTTTGTGGTCTCTGAGCTCCAAAAGAGCCTGGCTGTGACTTCCAGTTTAGGGGAAAGGGAACAGAGTCAGAAGCTGAGCGGTCTGGGTGCAGATTTCTGCCCCTGCCTCGCTGGGGTAGCGACGCCAGGCTAGGCCCTCCTTGGCCAGGCCTGGTCACTCTCCTTTCAAAGACAGGGCTGCCCGGAAGTTCTCTTCTCACGTGTCGGTGCCGGGTGGTTCAGCAGGCCGGGCAGAGGGGTGTGCGAGGATTGGCTGCCACGCCTGGGTTCGATGGGAAGAGTACTGGTGACTGGCTGTGCCTGCCGTGGGCATGGGGGGGTGCAGTCTCATCCGGCCCCGCCCTGTGGTCCTTCATGGCTCATCTCGTCTGCCTGGCTCTCCTTGGACCATGTCTGGAGCTCCTGCAAAATAGCAGGCCGGTGGTTCTGGAGCCTGGAGGAGCTGGGGTAGAGAGAGGGCGGTGGAGAACGTCTCTGTGTCTCTAGAGCCAGAACCGTAAGAACATCTGCATGGTGTTTACAGCCTTCTAGAGGGCTCCGGCTGGCGATCGGGGGGTCCTGGCCCCATCTCCCGCTGCATCCCGCCCCCTGCCCTTAAAGGGCCTTCAGAGGCCTGTCCTCGTGCTTCCGTGTCCCTACCTCATGGCATCTGAGCCTTCAGGGTTGCCAGCAAGAGCCTCAGGACGGAGCCAGGTGAAGGCCTCTGCGTGAGCACCACTGTCCTGGGGCAGGATTGTGACCCAGCCTCAGTCGTGACCCCCTGGATCCGCACTGCCGTCGGCCCTCCTCAGGGACCCTCCTCACACGCAGGGCATTCAGGGCCAGGGAAGGAAATGTCTTCTAGAGGAAGGCCTGGCACGACCCCATGGAGGGCGTGATGCAGTAAAACATCACGGGGATTGTTATCAGAGCAGGGTTCGAGGCCTGGCACGGCTGCCCTCTCAGTAGCACGACCTCGAGCAGGCCCTGGGGCCTCTTGGAGCGCCAGCGTCTTCGTGGTGGCACTGCTCCCCGGAACACCTCAGCAGGTGGGGGATTCTGGGGCGCACGAGAATCGAATGACGTCCATGTCCACGTCCACATCGGTGCTCACTTAGGTTCTCTTCCCACCCTGAGCAGACAAAGAGCAGAGGCAGCGTGGCCCCGGGGAAGGGGGCGGGTGGCAGAGAAAACCCAGTGACCCTGTCCAGGATTGGATCTGGCCTTCCCTTGCCTTTCGGGGAGAGAAGCTGTCGGAGCAAGTTCAGCCTGAGGTCGTGGGTTTGGAGTGTGAGGGGGGGTGGGCAGGAGGGTCTGGGCGTCATCATAGCCCCAGGGGGACGGGGCACACCCAGTGCAGCTGGGATTCCCAGCACACTGTGGGCTGGGACACTGGGCTGGCACTTTTATCAGGGCCGTACTGACACATGTTCTCCCAAGGCAGAGAGCCTTCCCTCTGGATCAGCATTTGGGTTCCAGAACAGGCTGTCAGGCAGCCCTGCAGGGCCAGCCCTCAGGAAGCTCTGCGCTAGAACACCCGGGGGCACATCATGTCGTCCCACCCCCCCACTGGCCGTGGGTGTTCCTGCTGACGAGGGTGGGTGCTCAGAGGTTGGGTCATGGGGAGAAGCGGGTCCACCCTTCCAGAAGCTTCGAGTGCCGAGCCAGAGCATCTGACTGTGCGGCCAGGAGGCTGGAGCCGCGTCGAGTCTTGGCATGGGGGCACTCCCGGGCTTAGGGAGGGAGGAACTGGGTTTGGAAGAGCTGCTGTCCGGATCAGAATTTCCCTTTGCAGAACCCGGTCTCCTAAGTGACTTCCCGTTCTCGGCTCCTCAGCTCCGTGGGGTGGAGAAGGCTGCACCTTCCGGTTTGACAGATGAGAACCCAGGCTCAGGGAGGTACAGTGGCCTCCCACAGCCTCTCAGCCAGGAAGGTCTGACTGTCAGGGCCCACCCCCTATCCGGGGGGCCTCACGCTGGCCCGAGGCAAGGGCCTGCTCCGGCTGCCTGGCCAAGAATGGGAAGCAGCTGGTCCTGCTCAGCTGCCTGGAGCTGCCTCTTCCCTTCCCATCTCCTGTCCCTCTGCCCTCCCCTGGCTTCCCTGAGCTAGGGTGCAGAGTCACTCTCCCCTCACCATCCTTGCTTCCCCACCACCCTCTTTCTCTGCCACCAAGCAGTGTGCCCTGGTGTAGGCTACAAAGGAGGGTAGGAGCCACCTGCTGTGTGACCACAGGCAGCTCCTGCGCCTCTCTGAGCTTCTGCTCCTCACATCAGTCACTTTCATCCCACTTATACTATGTTTAAAATGTTTCTTTAATCCCCTAGGTCTGCACTGCTCCCCCAGTTAACCTCATCCTAAATAATGACATCCACAGACTCACCAGTGATCATTGTTCTAGTCCAAGCGCTTTACTGTGAGTGCGACATGTAAAAGTTGTGCCCGCAGATGACCTAAAACCCTTCTCGTTCCACCAGGGGTACAGGCATCAATCTCTGGGATGCTTGGACTGGGTTAATGGGAGTCTCCCTGAGGCCAGAGTTCCTCTGATTAGGGCCAAGTCATTAGGTTTTCAGCTCTTGCCACCGTGGGTCATGTGTATGTCCGTCCATCCATCTAATGAGCATTGCTGAGCACCTGCTGGGTACCCGGGCCCACACTAGGGTCTGGGGATCCCTAACTGGAAAATAGCCCAGCTGATGGGGGAGACAGATACCAGGACAGACTACTGGTCTAGTACCACCAAGATGGTGCATGACTGGGACACTGGGGGGCCAGTCACTGGAAGTGACTGGTTCTGCCGGGGGAGACCAACAAAGGAGGTGATGGTTGTACCAGGCTAGGGGTTCTGGGCTGAGGGACAGAGACAAAGGCAGGGAGGTGTGATCTTCAGAGCATGGCCCTGGATGCAGGGAGCAGCCCCAGGTGGAACCCATGGGAGGCCAAGGAGGACCTCGGCTGACACTGTCGTATACCAGGCTGGCAGGTCACTGCTAAACCCAGGGCCCATGACATCTGCCCTTCTTGAATCTGCCCTCTCTCTGAGAGCTGGTAAAGGAGCTGGCTGGGATGTGCCGCCTGGGCCCTGGGGCTCTCCCACCGGGCTGCGCAGCGGGTGGGCCCCAAACTTGCTGGCCCTGGCAATGTCTTGGAATGCAGCCTCTGCTCCGCGGGCTGTAGGTAAGCGCCATCCCCCCTCCCTGCCCCTGCTGCCAGCACTGCTCGCCCCGGGGGATCTGAGCTGCAGATGTGCATGGTGATTGAATCATTTCTGCACACCACTGCTCACACAGCTCCCCTGGGGACCCCGCCACTTGCCTGTGCAAGCTGTCAGATGTGTGTGTTCAAGTGCATCTGGCCAGCCCTGGAGTGTGTGTGTGTGTGTGTGTGTGCGTGTGTGTGTGTGTACCTGCACTGGCATGTGCAAGAAAAGCACATATATATGTGAGCATGCACGCACATCTACAAATGCCTCTCCCCTGGGGTGCCTGTGAGCTGAGTGTACCAGTTAACTTGTTTGCCCTCAAAACAAAACATCCTGATGGTAGTAGAGCTGATGTTGGCCCACCACCGCAAGGAGCTGCCTCCAGGGCTTCAGCACCCCACATTTCTGTGGGGCCGCTAAGAGCACCCCGCTCCCCGTTTCCAGGGAGGAAACTGCTAAGGGCCATGATGCTTTCAGGGAGCCAGCCAGATGGGTGCCGGGCCCACTCAGCCCTTGCCTCCATTTGTGCTGCCCTCTCTCGACCTCTGCTCCCCCTGCCCATCCTGCCACACAGGGCGTGGGACCAGGGGGTCCCCGGTATCCTTCCCATTCTTAACATTCTGATTCTGAGCAGCCATGTGTGCAGAAGAGCAGGTGCCTTCTGTGCTAGGTCCCGCCAGAGCCAACTCAGCCAGCGCTCTGCTGGAGGGGCGGGGGGGAGCATAATGCAGGAGCTTGGCCCTCCCAGACTTACCTGAGTCAGGAGACCACACTGACTCAGGTGTCACTAGCAGAGAACACCGAGGCGGCGTTAGGCCAGGAGGGGGTGGTGGTGCCTGCCACCCTGGGCTCCCCCAGACCAGAGCCTCTGCTCCCCAGAGTTGCCGGGGCTGCCGTGGGACAGACAGGTTTCGTAGTTTGAAGTCAGGCTTTCTGCCCTTGTTGAGATAGTTTTCCATCGAGCTGGAGCTAGAATCCTAAGGTCGTTGGCATTTGAAGGGCTGCCCGAGGCGGCCTTGTTCCACAGGTAGGAGAACTGAGGCCTGATGGGAAAGTCTCCGAGCAGGTGCCCCGGACTCCGCAGGCTGACTGGCTGTCCTCGCCCGGGCACGGGGCTGCTCAGACCAGGAGGGAGGGCCGGGGGCCTGGCTGCCTGAGCCCACACCCCACCCAGGGCCGGCCGGGCCGCGGGGAAGGGCCCAGGCCGTGGGTGCACCTGGGGCCAGGCCGCCTCCAGCTGGGAGGGCTCGCAGCCACTTGTGAAGGCTTCCAGAAGCCCCAGGGCCCGGAGGGACCCGGCGGCCCAGCCCTGCTCCCGCGGCGGACGGCGACCTCTGCTGGCCGCCGAGCGTGCCTCCTGCCCCGGGAGGGCCTTGCAGCTGGAGGAGTTTGGAGGGGCTGTGTGGCAGGAGGGGACTTGTCCTTGGGCCCAGACACAGCCCTGACGGGGAGCTTTCTGAAGGCTCTGACGTCCAGTGCGGGAGGAGCGGAAAGAAAATCACACCAATGGTTAGAAAGGCAGAAGGTTTGACTCTCAGCCCAACACCGTCCCAGCTGTGTGACCCCGGGCAGCTGCTTCCCCCTCTCCGAGCCTCGTAAGATTCAGTAAATTAGCAGTGCAGGCAATCAGGCCTGCCGCCTAAACACGGCAGGTACAGGACAAATGGAAGATTCCAGACTGCCCCACCAAGAGCTGCCCCTCCCCTCACCCAGCACCCTTCCAAGCCTTCACCCTTTTTCTCTGGGGGCTGGAGCTGCCAACTCCATCCATTCCTGGTATTAGTAACCAAAATTTTCCACTGATCTCAATGGTTTAAAAGTGTCACCTCACCTGTGAGTGTCTCCTTAGTCAGCTGCACATTTTGTTCTTCTATAGGTTAAGACGTATAGGACATGCAGTTGTTCCCGTGACCTGTGATATCTTTCCTGCTAGCTGCCACCCACCTCTGGGTCTTCCCAGTATTCCAGGCCCAGGCTGGGGCGTGGGGCGGGGGAGGCACTCAGCAGAAAGAACCGCCTCCGGGTGCCTCCGGGTGCGAAGGGGGCTGCTGGGGTTGATCTAGGTTCCTGATGTCTGCCTCGGGCTTCCCAAAGTGGACCGAGTGCCCCCTAGGTTTCCAGAAACCATCTGTCAGTCAGTCACTCAACAAACATTGACTCAAGGCTCCACTAGGTCTCTGACCCTAGATAAAAATGCTGCGTCGGTCCTGGGAAAAGTCTACTTAGGGTCTTGTAAGGCCACCTAATCCCCACTTACCATCCTGCTCTACAAATGGGGAATCCAAGGCCTAGAAAGCCAGAGAGGTGGGCTCAAAATGCCTACGTGTGGGGACGCTCAGGGGGGACTCGCTGCACAGCAGGGCCCTAAGGAGAGAGCCCCACCGCGCAGGTTTCTAACCCTCTGGTACTTAGCTTCATCAACAGCGCCCCCTGCTGGCCCCTGGGCACCACGATTTGTCCCCGGCCCCAGGAGCCCTTGAGGAGCCTGGCTGGAGCCAGGCTGGAGCCAGGCTGGCTGGGACGCTACAAGGAAACTCGGGAAGAGAAACTCAGCCCCTGCCTGGGGGGCCCACAGAGGTCGCGAGGGCAGTGACACTTCTCCCATGACACATACCCTACACACCTGTGGGCAGCAATCTCCAGTGGGGACTCCCGGCCCCTCCCCACCCGCTGCCCCAAAGCTTAGGTTGTAATGGGAAAGCCAAGATTCTAGAGCTGGCTGTGACTAAAGCCCCTGGGCCTCAGTGTCCTCATTTGCAAAATGGGGATATAGGAACGATGTCTGGCCTATGGCAGGCGCTTGGACCGACACCCGTCTTACAGGAGGAGCTCAACAAATAGTCCCCGGACTGGGCCATATGGAGTGAATACTAGCTTGGATGAGGAATGCCTTGAACGTACAAGAATGATTTCATTTTAATCTCTGCATGGCTCATAGCTGTGGCATAGGATCCAGCATGCTTCAGACATTGCGCGAGGTATTTGAGTCAGTAGGAAGGATGCACACGTGGGCACGTGGAGACGAGAGGTGTCTGGATGAATGCATAGATAAGTGGATGGATGGACAGATGGACAGACAGGCATCTAGATGAATAAGTGATGGATGGGGAAGTTGGCTCTTGAGGTGTATAAATGTGTGATAGGTGAGGGGTGAATGGAGGGATGTTGGAGGGCAGAAAAAAAATAAATGGGAGGCACTACCCCTACTTTCACCTTTTTGTGGGAGAGCTCCAAGGGTGAGTGAACCCAGAAAGCATTTATCAAAAGTACGAATGCCCAAATGACCCAGAAATGCCACTTCGAAGAATACGTTCTCTAGATGGATTCACACATGCGACCGATTTAAGAGGTGACCCTGCAACACTGTTTGGAGTGTTGCAACACTGCGTTTGGAGACGGCCTCAGGCTTCATCACTTGGTGTGGAGCGTGAGCCCTCTGAGCAGAAGGGCCTCCTCATCCGGGGCCTCGGGCCTTAGAGAAGCACCTGGCAGGGGTGGACATTCAGAATTTAGTTGGATAAATGATTCATCAGTACCTTGGAATACTGTGCAACCATTTAAAAATAAGAAGGCTCTTTATACCTCGGTGTGGAATAAACTTTGAGATATGATTAAGAGGGAGAAAAGCAAGGTCCAAGTACTGCGTATGGAAGGCTGTCGTTTTATGTGTTTTTGTAAGGGGTGGCAAGGGATAGTACCCATAGATCTTCACTTCTCTAAGATGAGACAACCCCCCCCCCCCCAGGAGACTGGTTAACACCAGTCCTCCCAGGAAGGCCACCTGGGGGCTGGGGACAGGGCCAGCACTTCACTGATTTGTGAACCGTGCAAAAGAGTTGCTTTTTCAAGTACAAATGAACAATACGAAGGGCTTTGAAGGAGCTGTAGTCGGGAGCTTCCTGGAAGTATGGCCAGGACTTTCTTCCCAAGGTCGAGGTCGGGCCTGGGCTTGCTCTGCTGGTCGTTCCTCAGCCAGGGTGCTCAGGCTGGGGGCAGAGAGCTAGGACGCGGAAGCAGACAGGCTCCTACTAGCCGTGGGGCCGTGGCGGATCTCAGATCTCAGACCTGTTAAATGGAGATAATTCTGTAAAATGGAGATAATTCTAGTCTTGCAAAATGGGCATGAAGAGTGAAGGAGAGAGTGCAAGGGCCCAGCACACAGAAAATGCCTGGTAAATGGGACCTTGGTTGACACGGCAGGAGGTGAGGGGCGTTCGAGGGGGGTGGGGGGTGCTTCTGTCCAGCATTCTGTGACTGTAGCCTGACATGCCCACTGGGTTGCAGGAGAGCAGACCCAGAGGCCCTGGGCAGACTTCGGCTTTGGCCCAAGGACCTGGACCACAGAGTAGTGGGTAGACTCTCTCCTCTGTCTCCCAACTTCCTCTCGCTCTTTTTTCTCTCTCTCTCTCTCCTCCTCTGCCTTTGCCATTATGGCCTCTCCAGAGAGACCTGGGGACTCTGGGGGCTTTCTGGCGCTGCAGGGGCTTCCTCCACTTAGTTTCACCACCCGGAAGGAAGTCACACTCATGTTTAAAGCTCCTGAGGCCCACAGCTGTTCAGGAAGTGCGCCTGGGGGCCAGGACATGCATGTACCCTGCCCACTGAGCCACGAGCTGGCAGTCAGAGCCCTAGTTCCTGGTTTGGGCTCCGATGCTGGCTCCCTGCGCCATCCCAGGTAACTGCTTTCCCCCCTCTGAGCCTCAGTTTTCCTGTCTTGGAAAGGGGGTGATGCTAATTCCTGCCCTTCTTCTTTCCCAGGAAGGGAAAGGGAAGAATGGGATCGTGGTTGGTACCATGCAGAACTCTAAAGCATGGGGGTTCGGGGTGGGGGGATCATGGTACCCATGACAGGGTTCATGCACCGAAACCATGTGTGCAGTGAGGGCCACGTGGGAAGACCCCTACACACGTGCACGCACGCACACTCACACAGAGCCACGGCAGGTGGGCTAAACCCTGAACTGAGAATCTGAAGATGGGGTTGCCATCCCCACCACCACCCCCTGACACACACACACACACACACACACACACACACACACACAGAAATGGGTGTGCCCGAGTGTGCCGTTCCGTGACTTATGGTGGCCATGTATACCCAGTGCTGACGTGAGTCACCCACAGAGAACACCCACCCATGCCCACAGCCCAGATGGGCTTCCCCGTGAGCTGGGCAGCTGTGGCCAGAGTTCCTCCCTCCAGCCAGGGCTGGCTGGGACAGAGGCCACAACAGCTCGTGAGGGGCCCTGGAACCTGCTGGGAGCCACCGGGGCCAGCATGTCCATGTTGGGGCCGGAGGGTGGCTGTGAGGCTGTCGGTGCAGTGCAACCCCGGTGACGCCCGCTCTCCTCTGTCTTCACAGGCTGGACAACGTTCATGGCTCTCGGGTAGAACCCAGTGAAACGGCCAGAATGAATTCTATGGACAGGCACATCCAACAGACCAATGACCGCCTACAGTGCATCAAGCAGGTGGGTGTGTGGCCAGTGCTGTGGAGCTGGGCCTCTTGGGCGCTGGGTGGAGGTGATGACAAGCCAGGGCTGACTGCCCGGGTCTCCCTGACCACCGTGTGAGAACGTTGCTGGCGTAGACTGGCCTGACTCTGACATCACACACCAGGGTTCCTGTGCCAGCTCCACCCTGTCCCTCCCCTTCCCTTTGGGGCCAGCGTCATGCCCTCTCTGGGCTCCGCTGTGCCATCTGGGCTGTTGTGAAGATGTAGTGAAGTGCTCAGGCTCCTTCCCAGACCTAAGCCCCCTGCCCCTGTGCTCCAGGGTTTCTCTATAAAGAAACAGAAGAAAGTTCTGGAAAATAGATCATCTTACAAGGAAGGAAACTGAGGCATGGGGAAGGGAAGGGAGTCAGCTAAAGTCACGGCCCAGCCTCACTCGTGCTGGGAGGGCTCTCCTCCCCGAGGACGACCGCTCCCACCGATGCTCAAGAGGCAATGTGCCTACCAGCATCCTGTGGAGGGGGGGCGGGGCGTCCAGGTGGGCTCGGAGCCCCCTCCCCCTCCCCCAGCTTTAAGGATCCTGGTGGAGCCCGGGCTGGCGGGCGCCCCCCAGTGTTGACCAGGGGTGGCGCGCTGTCCCCTGGGCACAGCCTTCTTGCAGCCTTGCAGTGTCTGTGCAGACTTCCTGAGTGTTATTTTTCTCCAGGAAGGAGCAATATGGTAGGAGGGGCACGGACTTTGACGCCAGAGAGACCTGGGCACACACCCTCATTCCCCCATGTGCCCACAGTGTGGTCTCAGGCCTGTCCCTTTGTGTCTCTGAGCCTGTTTCCCCAGCTGTTACATGGGTCCGGGCTGTCCCAGGGCAGCAGGGGCTGTTGTCCTCCATGTCTCAGCAGCAGACAGGCAAGCACCGGGGTGAGGCCCCTGGCTTAGGTGGCTTAGTGAGACGTTCTGGTCCCTGGCCCCTGTCGCCTGCCCTCCCTGAGCCCACCCTGAGGCCCGGCAGAGCTGAGGCCCGTCCTCGGGAACGAGGGCGCATGTCCTCTCATAAGCATCAAGCAGAGCTCCCTCGGAAGCCCGGGCAGGGTCTGAGAGGAAATTGGAGAAGACTTGTTACAGATTGAACTCAGCCCCAACAGCTCCCCCAAACGCCAATTATGCCTCTGCTCACGGTCACGGAATAGAAGCCAGACGGTGGCTCCCTCCAGCCCCGTGCTCACCGCCGCTGCCTCCTCCTCCTCCTCCTCCAGGCTCTGCAGAGCTTCTCCTGGCCCTGAAGGATCCGCTCCCAGTGGCCCCCATCCCCCCCCATGGTACAGGTGCACCGCCCTGCGTGAGCCCGTCCTGACACCAGGCACGCGGCTCCCTCTGAGGTCTGCTCATGACCTGACCTTTCTCCCAGGCCTGCCTCTGCACCCCTAGACATCAGGGCACCCTCTGCGCCCTCGAAGCATAGCCACAGAGCTCAGATTTACCAGTCAGCCAGTCTGCACCTCATTCCACCACTTGCTAGCTCCCTGACTCTGATGACGTTGCCCCTTCACCCCACTCGGTCTGTAGAATGGCATCAGAGTAGACTCCCGGCCTGCGTGGGCCAGGGCAGCTGGAAGCCCAGGGATCTCAGCCGCCTCCCCGGGCCCGCCCATAGCACACGCGCATGAGCATGTGTGAGCACATGGATGTACGCTGGAGCCTGACCCCAGAGCACTTGCAAGGGTCCCCACCCCCACCCCCGAGCCATCCAGAGCTCCCTACACCCCCCACATCCCCCTCCACACCTCCGGTCAGACACAGCCCAGCACTTAACGTCTGTCTGCTCCACGGCTGCCCCAGAGGGCGGCGCGTCTGGCTGAAGACTGTTGATTCTCAGACGTCCTCTATCCTAATCAGAAGAGAAAGGCGAGCAGGTCTGCGTGCTCTGAGGATGACAGATGTGCTGGCTGTGCCTAGCTCTGGCTGGTGGGTCTGTGGCTCCCGGGGGGAGCTGTGCAGCCTCAGACTCCCAGGCCTGCCTCACTTCCACGGCACAGGTTCCCCCACCCCACCTCACCCCACCCTGGTTCTAGCTATTGCTCACACTTGCCTTCCCCCAAGCACCCTGCTGCCTCTCCTCCCTCCAGGTCTCGGGCTCCACTGCCTTTCCCTGCTCTCCACCCCGGGTACTGGAAGAACCAATGCCCTCTCTACAATGCGCCCCACCCAGCGGTCATAGACACGTCTGGGCTGCATGTGCAAAGCCACACACATGGGCTAATTCCTGCACAGCGACCTCCCCCAGCCCCACGGGCCCTTCTGAGCACCTGCACCACCCATCTCTGAGCCCCACTGCTTCCTGGGCACCCAGCTGCCTCACCCATCTGCTCTTTCGCCTTTGAGACACAGGCCCTGTGGGGCACATATCAGGCCTCCCACCAGGCTGAGTTCCATGGGGGCAGAGGATGTGCTGTATTCATCTCAAAGTCAGCAGAGCCTAACACAGCGCCCAGGCCAGGGCCCACATGAGTTGAGGGAGAGCAGGGATGAACTGATCGATGGATAGCTAAGGGAATGAGTGGAAGGGTGGATGGATAGACACAGGGATGGGCAGTCAGGCAGGTAGATACAGATGATGGATGGATACATGGATGGATGAATGGATGGACAGGAGGTTGGATAACTTCTGGATGGATAGATAGGTAGGTAGGTAGGTAGATGAATGGATGGATGGGAAATGAATAAAGTAGCGAATGGTCGAATGGGTAGATGGGCAAGAGGATGGATGGATGGACTGATTCATTTTTGGATGGATGGACAGGTTGTTTGATTCACAGATGAACTAATCAGAAGATGCATTCATCACTTGGTCTGGGTAGCCAATCCAACAGGTCTGGGCTCTGGTGTCCCCTAATCCCCCCGCAACAGACTCAGTGGCCAGTGGATATAGCCCAGATCTTCTTCGGAATTGTGGAGATAGGCAGACGGTCTAGTGGGAGGTGAGGCATTAGTACCCAGTCATGGCCACACCCAGGGAGGCTTCTGCCTATGATTCAAACCTGTGCTCCTGTCCCCAGACCATCAAAGGCTGGCCAAGCTCCCCGCACCCAGCCCTGGCCACTCCACATGCCAGTAGGGACCTGTTCTGAAGCGGCCAGGTTGCCGGCCTCCACCGCAGGGGGACCGTCCTTTGGCCAGTTAACTGCTCACCAACCGTTTCTGCGTGGGCCTGGCCTTGTGCCAGCCTTACGAGTTCCAGAGGTGAACGGGGCACTATTTCTTCTCTCAAGAGGCTCATGGGAAGAAGGAACTGTGCAGAGGTCAGAGCAGTAGCAGTCTGGACCTGGCACCTACTCCATAATGGGGATGTCATCATTTAAATTGCTCCTACACCGTGGAGCAGCCCTGCGGGCTGTCACTGCCGCATCTTACCGATGAGGGGTCCCCAGGAACCCGCCCAGGCCCGTGTGGCTCAGTGGCTGAGATAGAGTCGGATCCAGGTCACGTATTGCTGCGCAGTCCAGTGACCTCATGGTCAAAAGAGAAACAGAAGCACAGAGAGGGGAGGGGCTGGGCCAAGGCCACAGAGCCGCTGAGCAGGATGCCTGTGTTCTTTCTGCCAATGAGTCGCGCCCACCAGTGACCACCCAGAGCCCAAGCCGAAGGCCGCCTGGGCTGGCTGGCCTTGCAAGGGTGGAGAGGCATGGAGGTGGGCTGGGCGTGCTACGGAAGGCTGCGTGCTCACGGGCCAGAACAAAACTGGGCCCCCGAGACCGGCCTCAGAAGCCATTTGTGAGCCTAGAGCCCCAAGCAGGGTGCCGAGGGTGAGGGTGCTACGGGCAGGCAGCTCCGAGAGCAGCATGTGGTGGCTGCTGACCCTGCTAATTGGGTGTGACATCACGTAAATAAACGGAATAACTCAGTTAGCCCAGAGAGGCTGCTGGGCAGGGAATTAGCCGATTTGCATGGCTTTGCGCATGGAGCCCGATGGCCACCCGCAGCCTCGGAAAGGGCACAGGTTAGGGAGCGAGCACAGGAGGCCCAGGCGAGGACCCCCGCTGCCCTCGCAGGGGCCCCTTTCCTCCGTGTCTCCACATCAAGTGCGGGAGCTCTGCCTCCGCAGAAGGAGCGAGTGTGAGCCAGGGCCGAGGGCTGCCGAGCGCAGCTGCGCTTCCAGGGGAGCCTCCGGGAGCACAAGTCAGGGCCAAGGGCAGCCCCACTTGGGAGCACCCCATGCACCAGACGCCCACCAGGGCCACATGAGCCTCACCTCTAACCCTCCCCGGCCCCGTGACCTCGCCCTCTTCTCCCCTCCGCGGCTCCCTCCCCCAGGGGCACCCTGTTCTAATTCACTTCCCTGCCTTCCATCCATTTTTAAATCTTTCCTGCGTGAACCACGTTGTAAGAATTGTCACAAAACCCTACACGGAAGAAATAAAAATCCCCACCCGCAAGCTGTGATCTGTCATCCCCCTTTTACAGATGGGACGACTGAGGTTCGGGAAGGCGAGGGACTGCCGTGGGTCCGCAGCTAGCAGGGGGTGAAGGCAGAGGGAGCCCCCAGGGCCCTGGCCTCCCGGAGCTCCCACTGCACATTCTGTTCCTTCCCAGTGCTGAGACCTGGCAGCTGCTAAGTCCCCTCCCGGCCTTGGCTCCAAGGCAGAGTGAGCCGTGGGCTGGGATAAAGTGGCCGCCCAGGGGAAGTGCTTGTGTCTCCTGGCACCAAGGCAACAGGGCCTTAGACAGTCCCACCATCCCCCTTGCAGTTGGCTTATGCTCCGACCCTTGCAGACACACCTTAGGTGTCCCGCTGGAGGACCTACAGGCGGTGACACCATTGCTGGAATCCCAGCTCTGCCCCTCACCTGCTGTGTGACCCTGTGCCAGTCGCTTGTCTTCTGGGCTAGGGCCCGACTCAGCGGGGCCTGGGAAGACCTGGGCAGGTGTCAGAGAATGAAGCCACCCCGCCAACCCCAGCAGCCCTGTGGCCTGGGTCTGAAGCAGGATCTAGAGGCCTTGGCACCAAGATTCAGTCTCTGTCGACTCAGATGCCCTGACATCTGGGGCGTGGGGGTGGGGGGGCTTGAGCTCAGGCATGGACCCCTCCCAACACTGCCAGCAGTGTTGAGCCTGGCCAGACTGGGCCTGGGAAATGCGGTTTTGGGGAGCTAAGCCACGTACACCAGACCCCGGTGTGAGAATCTCGGGGACGCAGCGTGCTTGTAGTTTAACTCCCCGGCTGGGTTTGGGCCCAGAGACCTCTGTCTGACCCACCTGACCCCCGCCCTATTTGGCCATGGCAAAGCTTCCCCTGAAGCCAGAGCTGGTGGACGTCCAGACCTGGGCGGTGTGGCGGTGGTGGTGGTGGTGGTTAGGGGGAGAGGGCCTCATCAAGAAGGAATTTCCAGGGCTAGCCTGTCCTGGCTCGGGGAGAGCCAGCCCCCAAGTATGGGGGCCACCAACCACCCTCCTGAGCCCTACAGAGGTTACCTGCCCCCTCTGCCACATCCAGAAATCACTACTATAATTGCCTTTCTCTATACCTTGATTTTCCTGTCTTTGCAGTGGGGCTACTAATCCCCATCCTGCAGGAATCGAGTGGGATGGATGCACAGAGAAAATGAATGACAGGTTGTTTGAGAAGGATCCTTCATCCCGGCCCACTCCTTTCTTTGAGTGTCATCCCCGGGGAGACCTGGGGTTCTTGTGGCCCCACACCCCCATACCACCCTGCCGGCCTCATTGCTGGAGCTTCATGCTGCCTTCTTCCCTCTCCTGCAGCACTTACAGAACCCTGCCAACTTCCACAATGCCGCCACGGAGCTGCTGGACTGGTGTGGAGACCCGCGAGCCTTCCAGCGGCCCTTCGAGCAGAGTCTGATGGGCTGTTTGACGGTGAGTCTGCACCACTCCTCACTACCCCCAACCTGCACTTGCGCCAAGGGAGGATACCCCGGGTGGAGGTGGGGGTCGTGCACTTGTCCAGGTGTCGGAGAGGCCACAGACAACAGAGGATGAGAGATAGAAAGACACCAGTGCTGGAGGGGACAGCCCTTCTGTGTGCACCCCCCTCCAACATATACCTGCAGGGAAACTAGTCTGATGGGGAGACACCATCCTCAGGATGATGTGGGCTCCCCACACTTGATGGGAAGGCACGGGGCCACCGGGGAGCAGTTCCAAGTCTGAGGAGACAAATGTTCCACCATAAACAAAGCAGAGTCATGGAGGGTTTCTAGCCATCCTTTTATGCACTCATTCATTCATGTGGTTGGGCAAACGTCAGTGGAGCTCTTTCTGTAGTTTTCCGTCCTTCTAACCATTTACAGAAGCCTTAATTGAGCTTCTATTATATCCATCCATCCATCCAAATAAACACTGATTGACCCCTCATTTATCACATATGATCCCCTCTGCTAAGTCCTGGGAAACCACAGAAGACTTTGCCAAGCCGGAGTCCCTCTGTAGTGGGGGAGCCCGATGCGGAAAGAGAAGAGGCTGAGAGCACTGTGGGCGAGGGGAAGCAGCACCAAGAAAGGGAAGCGCTGGCTGCTGGGAGGGGGGGCGGCTGGTGACAAACCCAGGGGAGGCGCCCCAGACACCTCCGCAGGAGTTCCCGAGCCGCTGAGCAGCGTGAGCAAGTTCTAGGCACTTGGAACAGCAGGTGCAAAGGCCCAGATGGACAGCAGAACCCAGAGAGCTGATGATCACTCGGCTCGGTTACGAGCCTAGGACACAGGCTGGGCAGAGGCCAGGCCCGGAGCTCGTGGCATGATGGGCCAAGCTCAGAGCTTGCCACCTGACAGCCTCGTGGAAGGAGCTCGCTGCCGGTGACCCCGGCCATGTGACCTGCCTCCATAAGCATGAGGGAGCCTTGGTGGCCAGCGAGGGCATCAGAAGGCCCCGAGTCAGCTCTGAGGAGAACACGGGTACCCCAAGGCTGGGGAGGAGGGCGCCCAGGTTGATGCCCGGCCAGGAAGGAACGATAGGTAAAGTGCGGGGGTACCGTGTTCTCTGAAAAGCTCTGGATAGGAGGGAGGCAAAAGGCCTGGAACAGGAGTGACATTGTCATGGGCCATCATCACAAAGCGCCCCTCTGTGCCTGCCACTGCACCTGGCCCACTACACACTCCTGCTCACCTGAGTCCTCACGCTGCATGAGGCGGGCCCTGCCATCACCCCCATTTTATAGAGGAGGAAGCGGAGGCTTGCTGGGATGGCTTCCCAAGGTCGCACAGCCTGTCAAAAGTGGCCCGTGACCTCTCAGCCTCTAGAGGAAACGCTCCTGGCCAGTCAGGACGTCAGCCAGGGATGCCGCTGAGACCCTCGGGGCTCCTCTGTTTGTCCAAGGCCGATGCCATCTGCTGCCTTGGAACCACCAGGCCAAAGCAGGCGGCTGCCTACACTGCCCCACCCTCCCCATCCTCCAGCCCACTGGGCGCCCCTCCCTCTTCCAGCTCCCTTAATCCTCTTTGCAGGGACCCTGGTTCAGGCTAAGCCCCACAGGCAAGGACAGATGTTACCAGCCTCCCTCCCCCATTTCCACCCCAGCTGCTGACAGCCATAAGTGACGTAGGAGGTGGGGGCCGCACACAAGGTGTGGCCAGACTGGCTGCCACCATCCCCAGCACCCCGCCCCAAGCCTGCCCCTGCCTGGGATATAGGGATTCAGAGCTGAGTCACACTATGGCCCTGGGCAGGCAGGGTGGGCACGGGGCACCAGATGACCGGTAAGCAGGCCTGCCCCAGCCCTCTCATTCACTTACTCAGTTGACAGACGTTCACCGAGGCCCTGTGCTCACAGGTGACCATGCAGACCCTCCCGTGTAAGCACAGCTTACCCCCCCATGTAAGCACAGCGGACCGTCTCCATGTGCGTTCCAGGGGGGACGGGGGAGGCAGACACTGAAGGAGCAAATGAGGACATAAGCCAGCGCCCCTGAGAGGGATGGGGTGCCGGTCAGGAGAACTCTCCCGAGGAGGCGACCCCCAGCTGAGACCGGAATGGCCAGAAGGAGTCAGCCGTGAGAGGGGAGGGTGCTCCTGGCAGAGTGAACTGCTGGCACAAAGGTCCCGAGGCTTGATTTGTTCAAGGAACGGGAGGAAGTCTCAGGGGGCGCCTGGGCGGCTCAGTCAGTTAAGGATCCTTGGCTCAGGTCCTGATATTCACAGCTCAGGAGATGGAGCCCCAGTGTTGGGTTCAGTCTGCTTGGATATTCTCTCTCTCTCTCTCTCTCTGCCCCTTCCCCTGCTTGTGCGTGCCCGCTCTCACTCTCTCTCAAATAAATAAATCGAGAAAGAGAGAAAGGAAGAAGTGTCAGATTCTCAGATGGCTGGAGCATAGGAGGGAGAAGGATACAAGATGAGGTCTAAGAGGGAAGCAGAAAGAAGCCAACGCAGGATGTGATGGTCGAGGGAAAAGAGCTCAGATGTTATATGAAGGGTGATGGGGGGGCCTTGGAGGGTCTTAAGCTGGTGAGTGATAGGATATGATTTATGTGAGGACAGGGGCTCTGAAGGGGAGCATCCTAGAGGATAGGCTAGAGGGATTTGGGAGGTCTTCCTGGAGGAGGGAACCCAGGGAGGAGCCTATAGGATCTGACTAAACAGCCGGGAGGCTGTGGCTTCTGGGGCAGGGACAACGGTGTGGACAGAAGCACAGTACCCGCTCTTCTGGGCCTCTCCTCATCTCCAGACAGCTTGAGCCACACGCTTGGCCTAGTGGTGGGCTTTGACCCCCGCCGCTCTGGCCTGCTGTGTGGCCACAAAGGGGTCTTTGGTTCACCTGCCACAGTTGCAGAGATGTTGCGTTTGACTGTCACTTGGAGCTCAGTGGAGCCAGCAGCAGGGACATGCGAGGCAGGGGGAGGTCACAGTGACCCCCTGCATGCCCAGGGATTCCTGGGCCCTGTCTCCTGGCATCCCTCTGAAGACCCTGCGGGCCAGACAGGGACGGGATCGTCACTTCTGCTTTACAAACGAGAGCTGAGAAAAGGGCAGCAGCCTGCTTGCTACATCCCAGGCTGGTCCTCCTGACCTCCCCCACTCCCCACCGGGCCCTGCTTCAGGTCCTCCTGTCCCCCTGCACATCCTCAGCCCTAGCCATGTCCCATGGGCAGGGAGGGGATGCGGGAGGTCAGAAGTCCCCCGGGGCCTCAGCAGGACAGAGCTGCTGGGCTCCCCCAAACACACGTGCCCCTCCCCATCCAGGTGACAGATCGAGGGGACCCCTGGGAAGAAACGCCTTGGAATTTGGCCTCCTTGCAGGAGAGAAATTAAAAACCACTTAGCCTCAAGCCATAAATGGGCACATTTTTGTCCTACCGGGACCAGGCCCTGGGGTGAAGAGCCGCTAGCAGCCCCCTGCCCCACTTTCCCCTTCAGGCCCTGTGACCCCACAATGCAGTGGTGCAGGGGCCCTGTGGCCTCTCCTGGGGGCTTAGGGTATGGGCCCTGGTCACCAGGTGTTTCCCGACCGAGCTGGCTGCGCCCCCTCTCCGGGTGCCCCCCTCACTAGCTGGCCTCCCCGGGCTCACTCCCTGGGGTCGGGCGAGCTCCATATGCTCAAGGCACAGAGAGGAGGAGGCTGGAGAATGGAAAGGGGGAGCCAGGAAGGAGAGGAACAGAGCCAGCGAGCCTAACACGGCAGTGCCCTCGCGGCTCTCCAGGGAGGACTTCCCCAGAGCCTCAGAGACAGCCTTCAGGGTGTGCACACCGGGCTCCTCGAGCTGG
Organism: Vulpes lagopus; assembly: GCF_018345385.1. Classification (NCBI taxonomy): domain Eukaryota; kingdom Metazoa; phylum Chordata; class Mammalia; order Carnivora; family Canidae; genus Vulpes; species Vulpes lagopus. The sequence goes on along the minus strand of NC_054826.1, from coordinate 59,474,787 downwards.
GCACTGGGTCCACGACTCTCGTCTGCACTAGGAGGGCATTTCACAGATAGGGAGACTGAGGCCCAGAGAGGCTAAGTCGCTTGGGTGAGGTACAGCAGCTACAAAGTGCCAGAACAGAACCCCATCTCCGTGCCTGACTCCCAGGCAACAGCAGCAACAGCCACAAGTACCTGCCCACCCCTGCCCCGAGAGGGCTGGCCGAGTGGGGAGAGGGTCTGCCCTGGGGGGCTTCTGTGAGCGCCCCGAGATAGAACTGGGGGGCACGTGGAACTTCCAGGGTTCACACACCCAGCCCCATCCACGGAGGAGGAACCTGAGGCTCAGAGGGGCTGAGGAGCTGGCCTCGGTCGCAGGGTGTAGGTCGGGGTGGGATGACAGTGCGGCCAGCCCGCCTCCAGGTCCCCTGCCATCCTCCGCACGTCACGGGCCGGTCCCCCCTCTAGCGTCTCCAGGACAGCGTGGCCTGTTCCGTGGCCGGGACGCTCACCACTTTTCAAGGCAGCACACTCCCTCGATGGGACTAACTGGACTAACTGGCCGCGTGACCTTGAGCACACGCCCTCTGTCATCTCCGGGCTTCAGTGTCCCCATGGCACAAGGGGCTGGACTCCCTGGCCTGTGGGTGCAGCCCCCTGGGCCCCGGGGTCCAGCGGCAGAGCGGCGGCCAGCAGAGGGCAGCAGCAGTGCTGCCGCCAGCCTTGGAGGAGGAGGGGTCTCCCAAGTCCACCGTCCCCACCGCTGCCAATCAGACCGGCCTCACAACACTGACCTGGGTCCCAGGCTGGGCCAGAGAAGCCGGGGTGTGTACTTAAGGCCCTCGAGGGCCTCGGGGTCCCGCATAGCCACACCTGCGCTGTGCTGACTTTCAGCAAGGCCTTGCCCTCTCTGGGCCTTGGTGAAAGGTGGACATTGCCACTGACCCATGTAAATGCTGGGGCTTGGGATTCGGTGACAAGCAGACATTCCCAGGCCCGCAGGACAGCCCTCAGATCAGCACCACGCCCTTCTTGCACAATTTAGCTAGGTTTTTGGTGTGTGTGTGTGTGTCTGTGTGTGTGTTTCAAACCAGAGCAACAGGATTAGCCAGTATTGGCCAAACAGAGGGACCTTTGCCTTCCTGCCCTCAACACAGAGCCTGAGGGTTCCTCTCCCTGCCAGTTGGGAGTTATGGCCTTAACCCCTTGTGGGCTGTAAAAGAGCCGCTCATGGAAAGAGCCCAGTCTTGGTGGCCTGACTGCTTGGGGCTGCACCCGGGCTCTATCATGGACAAGATGCTTCACCTCTGTCTCATATCTGTACTCAGTTTCCTCATCTGTAAAACTGCCTCCTGGAGCTGTTGGGAGAATTTGGCCCTTGACGGCTGACAAAGCTCTCGCTCAGCCCTCCTCCCGAGAAGCCAGCGTTCTCGTTAGGCGCGCTGTCTGCCCGTGTCAACATTTCCCACCAACAGCAGCCTCACTGATGCACAAGTCCAAACAACTCGTCTGTGCTCACTCAAATCCACCCAAAGAAAAGGTCGCCACTGTCACCATCTAAGCCAAAGGGACCCTTTCAGGCCCACTGCAGAGAGTGCCTGTCTCCAGACCTGAAACCATCAGCGGGCCGCAGAGAGCTTAGTGGCCTTGGTTTTTCTGCTTGGACAGTGAGACGAACAGTGAGGATGGCTGGCCCTGAGGTGGCCCAGAGCCTCTGGATCAAGGGGTGTGTGTGGGGACAGCAGGTGCCTTAAGAACCGTAGTGAGGAGTAAATAGAGCCCGTGGAAAAGACGCCTGGGGGAAGAGATGACTTCTGTGTCAGAGGCTTCTGTTTGCAGCAGAGAAGCTGAGCAAACATTCCATCCTGAGAAGTCCTTTCTCCTCCCTGCCCTGGGAGATCCCAGGAGATGAGGGGTGGGGAAACAGCACCCCATTCCAAGAGGCCGTGGTGGTCCTGGGAAGGGAGGGTGCACCGGCTACTGCCTGGTTCCCCGTGCGCACTCTGTCCAGGCCTTAAGTGTTCATGCTCTTTAAATGACAGGCTTGGCCTAGATCTGCGGATTTCCCAGCCTTTTTAGGCCTGGAGCCCTTGTAATGAACCCTTAAACACAGAGGAGATAACGGGGCACCTGCTCCGATGGTTCCAGGGGCCAGACTAAGCCCCTGGCAGCCTGAGGCCCTCCGAGCGCCTCTGAAGCAGGTGTCCCTAGGGGCATGATGGTGGAGTCTCCCCCCCGCCCCCCCTCCCTAACAGCACGAGCCCCCACATCTGGGAGCACTCCTTTCCCACTCAGCCGTGGCCGCTCCAGCTGCTTCCTGCACAGACTCCATCTTCCAAGGCCCTTCCTTGTTCATAAGAAAACCTAATTTTGCTGCCGTTAATGAGGAAGGCGGGCAGGAGGGAGCAGGTCAGGCTGTGGCAGGACACCTGGGATCGGGCGGGGAAGGAGGGAAGCCGGATGGGCCCCCAGAGCGCCCCGCCCCACACTGCCCCCAGGGACTGACGGCCCTCCCAGTCCCTCACCTCTCCCCGGCCTGGCCCACACTTCAGAGGTTCTCAAGAAGGGAGGGACCCCCGGGCTGCAGATACACAGCTGTCAGCAAGGTTCTGTTGACACGCTTATGTGTGCCAGCAGGTGCTTGCTGAGCGTGCGGGCCTGCGGTCTCTGGGCCTGAGAGGCTGCAGGGGGCCTGGCGCAGAGCTGAGTCCTGGGGAGCAGAGGTGTGTCCATCTGGAAAGGCCTTAGCGATCTGTCAGGCAGCTCCGAGCTCAAGCTCCGTGGAGCAATGTGTCCTAAATCCGTGCTTCTCCTTAGGCAAAGGCTTTGACTCAGAAGGGGCCAGTGTCACTGGGTGAGGACCATGCCTGCAATAGTGAGGGCAGCAAGCACCCACGAAGGTGGGTGCAGGAGCTCAGGGAGGGATGGGGAGAGGTGCTAGGTGCGGGAGATGTCCCGGGCTGGGACTTAGAAGGGAGTTTGGGAGCTGCCCCGGGGGGAGCGAGGCCTGGCCCCTAGCCATCCAAAAGGCAATGTACAGCACCTTTTGGAATGTGGCCACAGCGAGTCCTTGAAAAGCCACAGGGTCCAGCAGTTGGGGTTAGGTCCTTCGGCAGCCAAGAAACCCCTGAGGGCAGGGGCCAGGACCGTAGGGCCTGGCATGGAGGAGGTGCTTGTCCACGTTTGCTGAGTGACTGAGCAAGGCACACTTTGAGTCTCAGCTACGCCTGACCTTGGGGACTCGCCCTCGCCTGCCTGCCTCACTGCCCCGCCTGCTGAATGGACACATCGCCACTCCGGGCTCCAAGGCCTGGCGCCGGCAGTGACTCACCAGGCCCTTCCTCTCTCTCTCGCTGGCAGGTGGTCAGTCGGGTGGCAGCTCAGCAAGGCTTTGACCTGGACCTCGGTTACAGACTGCTGGCGGTGTGTGCTGCGAACCGAGACAAGTTCACTCCCAAGTCTGCGGGTAGGTGACCGCTGGTGGTTCCACAGATGTTCCTGGGAGGTGGGAGGATAACCGGATTCTAACCTGGGCTGCACGCCCCCTGCCCGCCCCCCAGCTGGCGCCTCGGTTCATCCAGGGCTGGTGTGAGCCTCCAAGGAACAGCAGCTTGTCCACTGGGCTATGCGGCCCACGGCTGAGGCCAGTCCCTCCTCTCGGGCAGTGTTCTTATCTGCGGGGGTGCCCCAGGGCCGGCCGGGGGCCCAAGCACACCCACACCCGACAGGCGTCCTCTCCTTTCATCACCCTAACGACCCCTTGGCATAAGCGCTGTGATCATCCCCATTTTACAGATGAGGGGACCGAGGCTCAGAGAAGTTAAGGAGGTTTCTCCAGGTCACAGAGCCGGAAAGTGGCAGAACTGGGGTTTGAGCCCAGGCCTGTCCTCTAGAGTCGACATGCTTCACCCCGACACGCATCTGTGTTCATTCAAAACATTTGCATTTAAAATAAAACACAAAATAAGGGTGAATCAGTATGTGCAAGGTTCTAGAAGCCTACTCGCGGAGCTTTCTCCCTCACCACTTGGTCACGCAATGGGACCGCCTGCCTCTGTGTTAAACGTGGGCCGCAGAACGTGCCGGCCGCACTGTGTGTGAGGGCTTTAAGCACACCAAGGATACGGTTCCGCGTTTCCCACCAACCTCAGGATCTTGCTTCAGCGCGGGGCGTGGTGTAAGCTTTCACTCCGACAGACCTGGGACAGCCCGGCCCTGTCACTTGCCAAGTGTGTGACCTCTGAGCCTTAGTTGATCTCCTTGGGAGGGCAGGAATGACGGTGAGACTGACCCTGGAGGGGTCATTGTAAGTTCTAGATGGATGCGCAGTGCCAAACGCAGTGTCCAGATGTTGTTAACCTTTTTTTTATGTTAGAGCAATTCACTGAAAAAGAAAAAACAAAATCAATTATTTCCTGTGTATGACAATAAAACAGACGTTTTCTCTGAATTCGTCAATCAGTTCTTTGGAGTGGACATAGAGTCAGCCTGGATGGAAAGGTGTAAAAGGCGTCTCACGATGTATTTTCGTAAATCTGCTCAACCTGTAATCTCTCGAATGCGGGTTCGTGCTCCTCGCCGTGTACGTTTGCAGAGCCCGGGCATGCGAGGTGGGGCAGTGCAGGAGGTGTGCGCAGTTATGGTTAGCCGGTGGCTACTCCGAAGTCCTCGCTGTGCCAGCTGTGTTGGGATGTCGCCATTGTATTGAGCTGTTGGCCAAAGAATGGTCTTGGAATATCATAAGTGATGTCTATTCCTAATGGAATCTGCAGGGGTTTTTTTGTTTTTTTTTTTTTTCTTGAATCTGCAGTTTTAATAATAACTTAAGTCAATACGATTTTGACAAGGTAAGAATTGTTACTTATCCGGGAAGGATTTATATCCATGCCTCTGTTGAGCACCTGCTTTGTGCGGACAACCTGGCCAGATGGGGTTAGGATGAGGGTTAGCGACGCATGTGCTCAACCTCAGGAAACGAGTCTAGAGCAGGGGTCAGCAAACTTCGGTGAAAAGCCGGAGAGGAAAATAGGTTAGCCTTCGCAGGCTACACAGAAGAAACAACCTTAGACGATACATAAACAGATGAGTATGGCTAATCCCGATAAAACCTAATTTATGAAATCTGGTGATTGCCTGTGGTTTCCCAACCCCGGTCTAAAAGGAAAGAAAAACATCAAATAATCATAGCCGTGTGTGGGTCTGCGTGTGCATGTGTGTAAATTCAAGCTCTAGAAAGTGTCATGAAGGGTAAGGCAGGGATGCTGTGAGACCCCTCGGGGGTGCAGGAAGGCTTCCCTGAGCCCGGAAGATTGAGACGTGTTAAATAGGTAAAGAAGAAGAGGAAGGGCTTCTTCGCAGGTAAAAGGAACAGCCTGAACAAAGGTCCTGAGGTAGAAGGAAGCATGGCTTTGTGGCAGAACTAAAACAAGGGCAGTGGTTCCAGAGCCCAGAGGCAGGAACCAGCAGCAGTCAGACACACAGGGCCTGTCTCAAGGGTTGTGGTTTCTGTGCTACGAATGATAAGAACATGGCTAAATTCTCATTTTGCAAAGATCACTCTGGCTACGAAGGAGGAACAGCTTGTGTAGGGGGAGGGGCCGCGTAGATGCAGGGAGTGGGTTGGCAGATGGCTGCGGACAAGGGTGGTGGTGGCCAGCCCAGGAAGGTTCCCCTGCTGTGGGATGGAGTGGAGAGAAAGGGATGAACCCAGGGGTGCGTAAGAGGCAACACCAAGACCCGGAAAGTGTGGCTGGGGTGGGGGCCAGAGGACAACAGGAGAGTGGCTGTCGCAGAAGACCCAGCTGCTCCCTCAGCGGGGACGAGAGGCTTGGGTCCCAAGGCAGCCGGTCCCTCAGGGGCTCTCATGCCCCCGGCTGGCACGGACAGGATGCTCTCTTACACTTGGCTGCAGCGCACTCGGTTGTGTGAGACAGCGGGTATTGTCTCCATTTACGGATCAGGAATTAGAAGCCCAGAGAGGTGTGTGACTTACCTGTCGTCACACAGCTCATGAAGGATAGAGCTGGGCCTTCACCCCAGAGCCTCCCGACTCGGGCCCAGTCTCCGTCCACTCCATCACAGCTGCCTCTGGACCTCAACTGCGAAGGCCCCTGTGTTCCTGGGCAGGATCTGGGAAGGCAGTCCGTTTGGGAGAGCCCCCCAGTTCGCTCACATCTCCGTAGCCTGGCCCTGCCCTCTGCTGAGTGGTGTTCCAGCCTCGCTCCTCCTGCAACAAGGGCTTTGTTCTTCCCTCTGTTTGTGCTCCCCATTGTGCACGGCTCTTCACAGTTTATGGAGCCTTTTCCTGGGCATCGTGTCTCTTAAGTTGAAGGATATACCCTAAGGTGGGGCCTCCGCACACCCACTCTGCAGCTGCGAGAACGTCAAGGCCCGACAATGCTGGTGGCTCCGTGATTGCTTTAATTCCCCTCTTGGCACTCAAACCCCCATGGCCTTGACTAACCACCTCCCGCGGTTCACACCCCCACCTTGGGAAGTGCGGTGGCTCTAGCTCTCAGCCAGGCCCCTGCTGGGCCCTTCCTGGGGAAGGCAGGCTGCCAGCCTGAGGCCGGAGGCTTCAGCTGCTGCTCTTGTTGTAAGGATAAAGGGTCTGGCAGGTCGGGTCATGAGAGAGGTGCAGGCTGTGGGGGTTTGGGTGGTGACCCCGAGTTCTCAGGCGGCTCCAACTCTGGCTCCCATCTCTACTGCCCCCCAGAGCCATGGCCTCATCTGTAAAGAGGGACGATGTGCCTCCCCGCAGGCGTCCTGTGAGGGTTAACGCAGCCCCCTAATTGTGGAGTAGGGGGAGCTACCCATACCTGAGCACAGCGGTGCTGGTGCCGAGTAACGGGCCGCCAGCCTTCCGTCTGCCCTTGACCCCTTCCCCGGCCTCCCCACAAAGTGCCCTGTCTCTGAGGCCTGTGCAGCCCCAGCTGGGCTGTTTCCCACTGCTCTGTCTCCCGAGGCTCAGGGTGGTGCATGACCTGCTGTAACCCCACCTCTGGGTGCAGCCCTGAGGGTCGCCATGGCCTCGGGGGGGTCCACACTGGCCACAGCCAGGCCGCTGTGGTTCCAGAGCATGCTCTATCCACAGAGCTCCTGCCGCCAGCCCATGTTACCTCTCGCCCTCCTCTCCATCTCCGCCTGGGCTCCGGTTGTGTCTGACTGGCGTGTGCAGTTCTCACCCACTGAGTCTCTCCCTCTCCTTTCTCTCTGAGGGTCTCTGGTGTCCTATGTCTGTCTCTGTCGGTCCTTCCTTTCACTACTGCCCCTCAGACCTTCTCCCTGTGTGTGTGTGTCTGTGTGTGGTAGTGAGGGTGTCTGTGTGTTGGGGATATAGATCTGTGTCTGGGGGTGTGCATCCATGTGTGTGTTTGTGTGTATACTAATCTGTATTTGGGTGTGTGCATCTGTGTGTGTGTGGTGGTGAGCGTGTGTGTGTGTTGGAGATACAAATCTGTGTCTAGGGGTGTGCATGTGTGTGTGTGTCTGTTGGGGATGTGTATCCATGTCTGGGTGTGTGCATCCATGTTTGTTGTGGGGGAGGATGTGTATCCGTGTCTGGGGGTGTGCATCCATGTGTGTATGTGTGTCTGTTGGGGATGTGGTCTGTGTGTGTGTGTGTGTGTCAGTGATGTGTATCCGTGTCTGGGGGTGTGCATCTGTGTATGTATGGTGGTGAACGTGTGTGTGTGTCTGTTGGAGATACAAATCTGTGTCAGGGGGTGTGCATCTGTGTGTGTGTGTCTGTCTGTCTGTCAGGGATGTTTATCCGTGTCTGGGGTGTGCATCTGTGTGTGTCTGTTGGGGATGTATATCCATGTCTGGGGGTATGCATCCATGTTTGTGTGTGTATGTGTCGGGGATGCGTATCCGTGTGTTGGGGCGTGTGTGTGTCTGTTGGGGATGTGTATCCGTGTGTTGGGGTGTGCATCCGTGTGTAAGTGTGTGTCAGGGATGTGTATCCGTGTGTTGGGGGTGTGTGTGTGTCTGTTGGGGATGTGTATCCGTGTGTGTGTCGGGGATGTGTATCTGGGTGGGGGTACCTGTCTGTACGGTGGCTGCACGCCTGTGGTCTGTGGGGATGCACACATCCATGCGTGCGCCTGTGTCAGGGCGCCATGCCCGTCGGTGTGCCCACCCCCCACGACCCCCTCCCCCCCGCCCGCCAGCTCCCCGTCGGTCTGTCGGTCCCTGGCAGGAGGCCCCAGCGAGGGTGGCTGCGGGGATGAGATCATGCAGGAGCAGCGGGGCTTTGTGGGGAGGGCTGCGGAGCTGGGCTGGGCTGGGCTGGGCTGGGCTGGGCTGGGCTGTGCGCCTGCCTCGCGGGCCTGGGGGCAGTGCTGAGCGCTGCACGGTGTGCGTGTGTGCGTGTGTGCGTGTGTGCGTGTGTGTGTGTGTGTGTGTGTGAGAGAGAGAGAGAGAGAGAGAGGGAGAGAGAGAGGGAGACGGAGACGGAGCGGGAGCGCAGAGCAGACACTGCAGCAAACCGCCACGCCAGGCGTCTGCACGTGGGCCCCCCGCCTCCCAGCCCCCAGCTCTTTGTTCTGGCGCAGCCTTTAGCCTGTGCGCTCGCACACGGGAGCACGCGCACGCGGGCACGCCGGCCAGAGGCTCCCGGGGCCGGGCCCGCCCGCCCCTGCTCGGCCTCCCGGAAGGCCACCTGCCTGGCGCCTCCCCGCGCCCTGAGGCCGCAGCGCCCCCGCCCCCACGGCCGCCCGTGCCAGCCCTCAGCAACTTGGCAGGCGGCGCGGAAATGTCAGCCTCCCCGCACCGAGCGGCCCACGCCTGCCGGCTGGGCAGGCACCAAGCAGCAGGCGCTCCCCCAGAGCCCCCTGCCTGCCGCGGCCAACGTCCCAGGTCGCATGACTCTGTGTCCCCCCAGCTGACCCCAGCAGAACGGGGGGGGGGGGGGGGGGGCACACCAGCACCCTAGGGCAGGAGGCCCAGGGCCCGGAGGCTGCAGCGGGCCTCGCCCCGGGTCCCAGCAAGGTGGGGCTGAGCCCAGGCGCCAGTGCCCGCCACCCATCCTCGGTCCCTCCCACCTCCCCGCCCGACAGGGCCAGCGTGGCGCTGGGCTCTCGCGTGGGAGACAAGAAGCCCCGGGCTGTGGGCAGATGGGCCCCATGCAGAGAGCAGCGGGTGCCGGAGATGCCAGGTCTTCCCAGCAGGGTCCTGGGAGAGGTGACCAAGCGGGCTTTGGAGAAGGGACCAGAGCACGGGGGAAACAGGGATCGGGGCCGGAAGACGGTGCCCCTGACAACCCTTCCTTGAGGACGAGCAGAGGGCGGGTGCCAGTCACCAGCCTGTGGGCTGGATGTGACCCGCAGACATCTGAGCTCCGATGTTTGGTGGTTTTTAAAAATGCGTATTAGTTGCCAACATTTGCTCTTTGGGAGATTGCACCGTGCGGTAAAATGCCTGTCTTCCTCTGAATGGGAACCTTGGAGCCGCAACTCACCGCTAACTGGGTGACAGCTGACCCCTCCGAGGGGCCGGTGCCTCCCCCGTTGTCTCGTGCCTCAAGCACTCTCTGAGTCTGGGAAGCCGGCAGGCCCTGCGGATGGACGCGTGTGTTTCTGCCCTCCGCTCTGTGCACACCCCCATGTCCCGACACAGCGGCCTGAGCCCAGGGCCCGGGAGTGGAGACCCAAGCAAGGTGCATCACCCGCTTTGTGTCCACAAACACCTGCTTGCCAGCCAGGTCATTTCACTGCTTGTACCCAGGACTTTTTTTATATATATATAAATTTATTTTTTATTGGTGTTCAATTTGCCAACATACTGAATAACACCCAGTACTCATCCTGTCAAGTGCCCCCCTCAGTGCCCATCACCCAGTCACCCCCCAGCCCCGCCCACCTCCCCTTCCACCACTCCTAGTTCGTTTCCCAGAGTTAGGACTCTTAAGCAGGAGAAGGAGAAGGAGGCTCTAAACTGCTTCCCTCTGTCTTTGACAACAATCCTTCTTACTCCCACCTGGCTGGACGGGGGCTCTCAGGCCTCCCTGGTGGTGGGGACATTGCTGGTCTCCTCTCTCAGAGGCTCTGCTTCCATCTCCACCTTCGTGCCTCCCCCAGGACCCCACCCCGCCCCCCTCTGCCTCTGCCCACCCCAGAGCATGCAGCCACCTTCCCGTCACCGTCACCATCACCAGGGAGGACAAATGGCCTCATTCAGGGACACCCTGCCAGATCTGTCTCTCTAAGACAAAGCTGTGCGCAGCTCTGCGTGAAAAATGGCTCGCGGCCGCCCAGTGAGCGGGCGGGATTGGTGGGTGCAAATTGCAGGGGATTTGTTAACGCTTGCTGGCTTCCCCAGAAACAGCGGGGCAGGCGGGCCCTTGCCCTTGAAATGCCAGGCCGCCAGGCTGGGCGCCTTGTCAAGGCTGGGGACAGACTTCCTCCTGGACACCGGCCCCCTCCCCCACATCCCAGCTCAGCAGAGCTGGGATGTGGGGGAGGGATTTGGCTTCCTTCCTCCTGCACTCCAGGGCAGGTCCCGCTCAGGAAAGGGCTCTGGATTTCATCACCAGGCCCCTGGGAACGACTCCTGGTCAGCCCTATTTAATGGATGAAACCTGTTCCCAGGGCTTGCTCACCTCCTGCTGATTCACTGCTATGGGAGCGGCTGCAGGGGCTCTTATCAGCATGCCCATTCTATAGAAGAGGAAACTAAGGCTCCGATGGGAGAAACAGACCCGGGCCACGTGACTCACGGTGCTGGGAGAGGGCTTGGACCTCCAGCTGGTCAGATGTGGAACCCAGGGAGTAGTCCCCCTTCCGAGTGACCCTGAGTGAGCAGGTGGGGTAGGTCATCCTGGGCCAGTGGTACCCAGCTCCCCTTCCATCTCCCGGCTCCCTGAGGGCAGAGGCCTGGGATCCAGTGGCCTGTCTCAGCTCTTGGAGAAAAAGAACAGTGAGGAGGAGCACACGTGACAGGGTTTGCAGACGCAGCATTCCAGGCTAAGGCACTGGGGGGAGGGGTAGCCCTGGGGTGTCCGGAGCGCGCAGTGGGGAGCCAGGCAGTGCCACCGAAGAATGGGAGAGGACAGACTGGGATGCAGCTACAGGGCCCTGGAAAGACAGAGCTGAGTATTTCCATGGCCGCCCCACATCCAGTAAAACCAGGTCTCCCAAGAATTACTACGTGGAAATGCTTAGGATATAATATTAATTTTCAGAAGGGTAACAAAAATGGTTAACTTCAGTGTGACCTCAACCAGGTGCACAGGAAACAGAAAACAAAATATACCCAAATGTCAACTTATAAATAATGGATCTATCTGGAATGGGGCGGGGGGGTGCAGGGGGGTAGGTGGGTAGGGCGGTAACACTTTATTTCCCACATTTTCTGCGGGGAGCAAGCACAGATTCTGTTTTTAAGCAGAAGCAGCCACGGGCATTGTTGGTTCCTCTGGCATTTGGCTGGTGCTGGCAGGGGTGGAGCGAGACGAGAGTGCCCTTGTCTCCAGGCTGGCTCAGCAGTTTTCTCTCTCTGGTTCCCCGGGAGCCCCCGGGGGCAGGCCTCTGCTTGTCAGGAGGCTACTCTTCCTGTCTCCCTCTCTTCGGCGGTATTAGCTCATTGCTGGCTCCCCCACAGAGCCGGGGTGTGCAAGGACACAGCTGCCTGAGGCCCAGCTGGTACATATCTGCTTTCCAGGCCTGTCCAGAAGGAGAGGGGGCAGAGGGCTGAGGGCATCGGCTTACGCAGGGGGGCATCTGGGGGCCGGGACCCCGACAGGCAGTCGGGACCCCTCTTGGGATGAGGCTGCTTCTCCTACCTGGACCCTCACAGCCCCGGTCCAGGGCCCCAGCTGCATATACTCATGCTGCATGATTGGGGTGGGGGTCTGGGAGGGGTGGGGAGGGATTGACCAGGCTCCTGCAAGGGGAGGTGAGGCTGCGGGGGGCTCCTCTATCTAGTGATGTGCGTCTGAATTTGGGTTCCCCAAATGCAACCTGCAACCAACATGCTGGTGTAAGAGGTTTATTCTGGAGGATCCCAGAGAACACCCGTTGAGAAGCAGGGAAAGACAGGGAAGGGAAGGAGTTCAATGAAAATCTGTTGTTAAGCACTGTACCTGCTGTGACCACCTGCCAGGGAGCTCCAGGAGACCGTGGAGCCCGCCTCTCGGCCCCAGAAGCAAGGACAAGGAGTTATTTATCCTGCAGCTGGTGTCCATTATTATCAGTTGAGGGCTGCTTGGGGTCGAGGCGTGGATGCCCCCTCCAGGGTTTGCCTTAGTGACGAAGCCCGGCACAGTCAGGGGCACACACAGGAAGCGGAGGGCATTGCGACCAAGCACCCACAGGGCCAGAGCAAAGCACTTGCCACCATTTCCGTCACTTGCAGCCCATCCTCGACAACCCTACCACATTCCAGTCCTGTTCATATTGATTGTATCCTTCACGTTGCTACTCGCTTATTTTCAAGATAGAAATTTTAAGAGGGGCAACTTCCTATCTCATATGCCACTAACTGGCAGACCAGTCTCCCTGGCCACATTTAGAAACTAACTCTCCGAATCAGGATGCCAAAGCCCATGCCCTGTTCTGGGTTGAGCCACAGGTGTGTCTGGTGCCTGTTAGAGCCTGGGGCCAGCTCTCTGCCAGTTAAAAAAAAAGAGAGAGAGGTGGGGGTTTAGGGAATTGGGAGTCCCCTCCTTGAAATAGCGACACCCCAGACGTGGGAAGAGATCTGACGTAGCAATGGATTCTTGTTGGGGCCCGTGACCATCTGAGATATCTCGGGATGGTCACATGGCCTAGTCCACACCTGTCAAAGAGGAGAGTCCTGGCCAAGGCCACGGGGGCCTGGGTGCCACCCGCTACCTCGGGGCCCTTCCAAGTCCATTTCTTCCACAGGCCAAAGCCTTCACTCCTTTTCTCTACCTCCGTGGCTACAGGAAGAATGACGAGGTCGTGGGTGTAAGACTCCCTCTCAAAATACAAAATACTAAACCGGAATTTTCAGGCAAGGAATGACTGTCGTCTTGTCCTGTCCCACTCTGTGCCAAGCACAAGGGCTACAAACATATATAAATGCACCACACACACAGTCCCCGCTCTTGAGATTTGAAATAAATGAATGGTCCCATTCTGTGGGTGAGAAATGACAGTAATCCTACACACAAACACAGCCCTTTACACAGCCTCCCTTGTCCGGCCCTGTGAGATCCCCAGGGCAGGCTTATCCCCATTTAAAGAGGAGGGGACTGCAGCTCCGAGGGGTGGGGAGGTGGCCTCAGGGGGAGCAGAAGTGGGACCAGAGCGCTGGCCAGCCCATCCCTGCTTCTCTGCATGTGTCCCCCGAGGAGTGGGCACAGCCTCTGGGGAGATGCAGGCCCACAGTTACCACCCTACAGGGACCAGGGTCGTCACCCTGCAGCCACCATGCCATCCAGCCCAAAGGCACGTTTGGGACAGAGATCCTGCCAAAACCACCCCCACTGCCCCGGGGTGCCCTGAGGATGCCATGGCTGCCTGAGACGTTAATAAAGCCATCGGCAGCAATTAATTCTGCAGAGGAAAGAGCCAGGTAAGAGGATTAAGGAAGCCAGAGCTTTGGTTTTAAGATGGAGCTTAGCATTCCCACCGACAGAGGAGGGATTTCGGGGGATCCGCTGGCGTGAGAGTGAAATGGAGCAGTGGCTTGGCAGAAGGCGGGCGAGGTGGTGACGGGACTTCTGAAGCAAGCTTTGCTGGCCACACAGCCTTATAAATTCTCTTCTGGGTTCGACAGACAGACGGGAACTAGCAATGGTGCAGGTGCTGGGACCCTCAATCTCGCCTGTTTAGATTTACAGGGCAGGGCATCTGGATTGGCAAAAAAAAAAAAAAAAAAATCTGATTTCTAGCCCCTTCCTGTCGTGACCATGGCCAACACGTGGTCAGCCTTTTCTTGGCGCTGAGCGCTCACTGTGTGTAGCAACAATGAACCCACGTCTTCCACATGGTGATCTCAGCCAGACCCATGTCTACCCCATTTTACAGATGAGGGAACTGGGGCTGGGGAAGACTGAGTCGTTTGATCAAGGCCATTTGACTAAAAAAGAGCCAGGACCAGAATGTCTGACCCTGAAGCCATAGGCTGCTCCATACTCTCTATGAACGGGTTGATATGAAGTCTGGAGAAGGACACGTTTAATGACTCAAGAGAACGTGTCAAGATCACCTGAACTGCTTGCAGATGGAGGTATTAAGTGTTTGACAGTGATTTGTCCTTGTCGGTAGGTTAAACACCCTCCTGTCTTTGAGCTTATTCAACACTCACAGTCCCATGGATGGTGAGTGGCAGAGAGCCTGGCACAGAGTAAGCATTCAGTACATGCCAGATGTTATGATTGAAGTGTCCTGGTCAGCCCCAATTTCAAATATTTTCCCCAGAAGCCTTTCAGCTATTTCATAGAGAGGAGTGGGGGTTAAAGCCATGGACTCTGGGGCAATCGGCCTGGATATGAATCCTACCCAGCCTTCCACTCACCAGCCGCGTGACCTTGGAAAAAGCCACTTAACTGCTCTGTGCCATGGTTGCCTCATTTGATAAAAGGGGTAATAATAACACCTACATCATAGGCACTCACTGGGTGAACGGATGTACGGTGCTCAGGACAGGACCTGGGGTATAGTAAGTGCTGTGTCCGTGTTAGCGATTTTATTCCAAGGTGTTGGCATTCAGACTGTCTTAGGATGCCTCCTGTACCTGGAGATTACACAAAAGTCTGCACCTGACCCTGTGTCATGATTTGGGGCCTAGAAAATATGGAATCTGTGTGTGTAGATAGGGCCAAGATAAATGCCACCATACGTACCTCCGATAGGGTAGGAGATATGAGTGGGGTGATGGCCTCCCCCTGAGGTTCCAAGAGAGGTTCACATAGGGTCCAGAATGCATCTCCCTTCCCCCCAAGAAGGGGAGGCTGAGCCCCAGATGGGGAGGCAGGCTGCCTGCTGGAGTGGAGGGTAGAGAGCTGGCTGTGCCTTGGGCTGGGAACGTTTGAGGGCCTCTTTTGTCCCAGCAACCCTTCCCAAAAATTCTCTCGAGAGAAAGTCATGTTTAAAGTACCATTTATTGAGTTCCTGCTTCAGGCCAGACATTGTGCTGGGTATTTTATGAACATCAGCTCTGACCCTCACAAGGAACCAACCCATTTTATAGATTGTGAAACTGATGCACAGAGATTTTTTTTTTTTTACCCGCCCAAAGTAACCCAAATCCTTTGTAACAAAGCAAGGGATGATTGGATAGATGGCTCTGAGTGGATGGATGTTTGATGGGTTGGGACTGAAGAGAAGGAGGAAAGAAAGGAGAGCAGGATGGAGCCTGGGTGTGCACCAGGGCTGGCCCCAACTCCAAGCTCTTGCTGTTTCTGCTCCTCCCTGGTCGTGCCTTCTCTCTCTGGGATCAGGCGCATTGTGAGTGACCCCCTGGCTGGTCCGCAGGCACACCTGGCAAGCAGAGTCCGAGAGGAAGATCTTGGCCAACAGAACCTGCCCCCTTGCCCGGCACCAGCTACCCTGGGTCAGCCTGCACAGCAGAGCCAGGAGAGGCCAGGCCTTGAAAATGGTGGGTCTCGGCCTGCAGGCCCCTAGTTCTCCTTGCCTGCACATTTTCAGCCACCCTCAAGTCAGGCCCAGTGAGCTTCTGGGATAGGACCGGTCTCAGGACATGCAAAGCCAAGATCTGGAAACCAGAGGTGGGTCCACATGGGGTAGGGGTCCAAGCTCAGGCACCAGGGTCAGGCTGACCTAGGCTCAGCCCACCTTCATCACGTCCTTGCCACCTGTGACCCTCCTACCCTCTCACGAAATCTTCAGTACAAAGTACTTAACACAAGCTGGCATCGCAGAAGGGCTACATAATCATTCGGATTAAGTCTTGCGTCGTCACAGTGCAGGCTCCGAACCGAACCGACTCCGCTGTGTGACTTTATGCAAATTGCTTCACTTCTCCCAAGCTTGGGGGTCCAGCAGATTTAGAATCTGGGTCTCCTGGCTAGAGCAGCAGCAATTCTGTTTCCATGGCAACCCAGCTGCCTCTCAAGGGACCATCTGGATCACATCACCCTGGCAAGGTGCTGCCCAGGCAACCAGGTGTTTGTGTTTTGCAGTGGAAGCTCTGCTAGGTGGTAATTCCCCTCACGGGGGACAAGGTCATGGCCAGGCAGTGGCTGGAAGGGAGTTGTGGGCACCTTGGGCCAGGCCTGCTGCCCTTGCACTTCCTGCAGGCGGAGAGAAACACACCTCAGCGCTTGAGAACTCTGACTTTCCTTGCAGAGCTGTTAACAGTCGCCTCTTTCTATTCCTGGGCACATTTCCTGGCTTGTTGAGGCTGGCCAGGTGGGAAACACTGCCTGGGGCAGGACTCCTGTAGGGAATTCCAAAGGGCCCAGTCTCACCTGCTTGGGATGAAGAGCTACTATTGTCTTCTGGCTGCAAACAGAAATCACTGGGGTGGGGAGGGGGAGTGAAATGAGGAGCCTGCCTTTCAAACAGGCACATAATTATGACAGCAGGAACTCAGTGCAAAGGATCAGCTAAATTCACCCCTTCAACAAGTGGGCACGGGCGCGTGGTACATACAGACGTGGTGATGGGCCCTTGAGTAACCCTGGAAACTGTCTGGGCCCTCAAGGAGCTCACAGGGACCCCAAGTGCTCAGGGGAAGGGTAATGTCAACAGACCCACAGCAGCAGAGGGTGAAGCTGAGCCAAGACGACTAGGTGGAACCCCCTGGGGCCAGCCCCTGGCTGCCCCTCCCAGCCCCTGGGGTTGGGCAGTTCAGAGGGACCCTGCTAGCTGCCATCACTTCACGAAGGGGGGGGCCCTGGGCTCCCAGGACAAATAGTCCCTGAGACAGAGGTCTAGCCCCTTTCCAGATGGGGAAGCCAGGGCTCTGAGGAGTGAGGAGTGAGGTCGCACCCAGGGTCGGCTGCTGCAATCCTGGTGGGCTGCCTGGGAAAGCTCCATCCTCGCCCCCAGACCTCAGGCCTCGTCTAAGCTGAGGAAAACAGCCCTCCCCGCCTCTGTCCTTCTTTCTCCCTCCCTCCCCACCTCCCTTCCCTCTCTCCCTCCTCTCCCTGGTCTCCCTCTCCCCCCCTCTCTCTCCTGGTCCCCCCTCCTCCCACGCCCGCCAGCTCCCTCTCTCCTTTGGTTCCTTTGTCTCTCCTTTCCCCTTGGGACCGGCAGCATTGGCAGCTCCATGCGCCACTGGGCCCGCGGGCTGCAGCTCGGCCCTGCCCGGGAGCCCTGCCTGAGCCTGGGGTGCAGCCAGCCCCCTCCAGGCTGCAGGGTCCCCGGCACAGGTACAGCACCCGGGTCCTGCCCCAGCCCAGGCCCCAGAAACGCCGGCTGCCCCCTCCTGCCCCACTCCCTCCGCTGAGGAAGTGACATAATTGCCTGTATTCCCATTTCCTCCAGGCTCCCCACTCTCAGATGTGTGCCCCAGATGTTTAGACTCACTTCCTCCCAATTAAGCGTCTGCCAGGAGGCCGGGAGGCGAGGGGCCGCGTGTGCCTGCACACTTGGGCTGGGAAGGAGAAAATGGGAATCTGCCCTCCCCGGGACCACTGGGCACCCAGGGCTACTGGGCTCCGTGGGGAAGCTGAGGGGCTGGGAGTGAGGCCAGAGGCCCCTGGGTTGGGGGCCTGCCACCCACCCAGCTGCCATGGAAGCTGGGTACCTGGGGGGGGGGTCTCCAGGGGAGATCCTTGGGCTCAGCCCCGGGGGGATGGGGCTCCTGGGTCTGATTCTTCTCCTCCCAGGTAAGAAAAAGAAAGAGGAGCAGAAAAGTACCACCCCCTCTAAAAAGCAAGGTCAGGGAGTGGGCAGGTGGCTGCCCAGATGGGGTCTGTTTCCTCTGAGGCACTGGTGCCCTCGGCCAAGGCTGGGCCTCAGTGTCTGCTCCCAAGCTCCCTCTTTGTACTGCAAAGGTCACTGGGTGTCACAGTCCCGTGTCCTCACAGCCAGGTGTCACACAAAGAACAGTGGCATCCAGGTGGAATAAGAGCCCATGGCCACCAACGGGGCAGCTACTGCACAGGGTGCCACCTGGGGCCATGGGACATTCCAGCCCAGAACCAGCGGGGTTTCCAGTCCTGTGAGAAATCTCCTGAGGCTATTAATGTTGAGACCACCCTTTCTTTAAGATCCGGTGCTAGCTAGGCCAGCTGTGACGGAGGGCTGGCTCCCGGGGGCCAGTGGACAGGCATGGGCCTTGGATCACCGGGGACCCAGCCCAGGACAGATGGACCCATGACTCATGGAAGAAGGAAGGGTCAGTCTGCAGAGTTTGTGGGATGTTCACTGAATGCAGAAAGGGGCCTCAGGCTGTGTCAGCAGGGCAGGGACACTGTGAGGCAGAGAAATTACCCATATGGGAAGTACCCAGCATTCAGGCAGGCCACCCCGGGCTTGCATCCTGCTCCCCTGCTTTCAAGCTGTGCCACTTTAGGCAACTGGCATGACCTCTCTGGGCCTCAGCTGTGGCATCAGGAAATGGGGCTAACCGTACCTCCCTGCCAGGGTTGTTTGTGTTGGGGTGTTGAAGGTCAGATGGGATGATATGGGGTGGGGCGGTTGTGCCTGTGTGTGTGTGGTGCAAACTAGGTATCCGCTTGCCAGGTCCCAGTCACAGGCAAGCCAGGTGGGTGGATAGCACCCTTCCCACTCAAAAATCAGCTGTCAGAGGAAGGCCAGGTCAGGGAGGGGGCTTCTGTTTGTTGGACAGGAAGGGGAAGCAGGCAGACGGTGCCCTTTTGGAGAACACGAGGTACATATAATAATAAGGAATGTGTGTAGGGGCACCTGGGTGGCTCCATTGGCTAAGCGGCTAAACGTCTGCCTTTGTTTGGCTCAGGTCATGGTCCTGACCGGGGTCCTAGATCAAGCCACCGGGCTCCCTGCTCAGAGGGAAGCTGCTTCTCCCTCTCCCTCTCCCCACCCATGTTCTCTGTCTCTCTCAAATAAATAAATTATTTGAAAAAAATAATAAGGAACGACTATAAGCAATAAGCATCTATGGTATTGTTTTTAGCACTACTATTACTTTCAGACGTGGATGTTGGAGTGTGGAGGGCTTTGGGGACCACCTGGCCCAACCCCCTGTGTTTATCCCAGAGGAGACTGCCATGGAGAGAGGGAACAATCTTCCCAGCATCCTCCTCGTGCCCGGGGTGGGGCTTGCATGAGACAGTATTTACCACTAATACTCTTTTTGTTACTACTAGTAGCACCATTACTCCCACGACAGCTGTAATTACTGCTCATGCTACCATTATCAGCACTACCTCGCTAAACCTCTCTAATGCTATCATTTCTCTCTTACTAAGTCAATTAAAGAGTTAACTTTTATTGAGTCTTGACCACGTTCCAGACGCTGGGCAAAATACTGCATGTGCATCCTCTCATCTTCATAGAAATTTTGAGGAGAGACTCAGAGAGGTGAGTTACTTGCTCAGGGCCACACAGCTAGCCTGTGGCAGGGCTAGAATTAAACTCAGGCCGTCCCACTCCAGACCTGCACACTCGGGTACCAGGTCAGATGCCTTCTAGAAGGAGAAAGGACGCTAGAGAAGCCCAGGGTCCCAGAGGCAGGGAGGCCTGATGTGTTTCCAGAGCAGGGCTGCCTTGTGAATTAGCCCATTGAGAGCTGCCCTGGTGGAGAGTCTAATAACCTCTGTCTTGCCTTGTTTCCCAAAACCTGAAAGTCCAGCTTTGAAATTCAATGGGTTTTCTTTAGATTTAAGTACTTGTCTCTCTGTATATTAAGTACTTGTCCCTGGCTTGTTTGCTCTGGGGTTTGGGGACCCCGGTGTGGGGCAGTGAGGCCAGGTCCCAGACTAGGGCAGGCCCACCTTCCAGTTCTGGATCTGTTTGCAAGCTGGGTGACTAGGCCTGTCCCTTCGCTTCAGGGCCTCACAGGGCGGCCATCTGTCCATCCGTCTTGGAGGCCACTAGGTCTGGGGGGGGTGTCTGCCCTGCAGCCTCACTGTGACTCTGAGGGACTCCTCGGACAGCCCCGGTGCAGGACAGCCTCCTACAGATGAGACCCCACCCCCACCCCCACCCCACCACCCAGGGCCCAGGCCAGTGATGTCAGGAAACCAACACACTCTGTCTGCAAAAGACCCGGAATTTAGAGGTTTTTCAGCCACTCATTGGGCCACCACCGCGTCCCAGGCCTTAGGCTGGATGCCTGGGCACAGGGCGAGTGATGCAGGTGTGCTCCCTGCCCGCTGGGAACTTGACTTGGTAGAGAGGACAGATTTGGAATAAACACCCTCCAGTGATGATGTCATGGTGATCAGCTGAGAGGCTTTCTCGAGGAAATGACCCTAGCAGGAGAAAATCTGCCCAGAGAGGAGGGCAAAGGAAAGGCATTTCAAACAGAGGGAACAGCATGTGCAAAAGCCTTGGGTGCAGAAGCAATGTGGGTTCAGATCTCTTCTCTTCTTTTTTCCAACTTGATATCCCTGCACAAAATGCTCTGGGCCTCGGTTTCCTCACCTGTAGAATGGGAACAATGCCACCTGCCTCCCAGGGTTCTGAGCAACTGAGAGATTAAGGAATATGAAGGTGCTGGTGTCTAGTACTGCTCCCCTGAATGCCTAAGGAATCTGGAGGCTGCCACTTGGCTCCTGGCTTCCTGTCACCCCTCGACACTCGAGGCCCCTGTCAGTACTGGTTGTTCCTCAGCACAATTAGGTAATTAGGCCAAATTCAATTACACACCACACTCCCAGGTCTGTCTGGGGCCCGAGGGAGGCGTGGGCTCCCCTCGCTGAGGGGGAGCAGCGGAAGCGCTGGCTTGGTTCCCAGGGCTGTGCCTTCCTCCCATGCATCCCAGAATACTGCCTGCATTCTGAGTGGGGAAACTGAGTCAGGGAAAAGGAAGTGCTGCTTGGCTCCAAACCATCACATCCCCAGAGGTGAGATCTCTGGGCTCATTTCTTTCCCTCCACCCCTTGGGCATCCCAACTCAGGCTGTTGGCTCATGGCTTGCCCCGCCTTTCAGATTCATCAGAGGTCCCAGCTCCTCATCCCTCTAGACAGGCCCTCAGAGTGGTGGCAGGGTAGGGTTCAGCTTCTGTGTCACTTCTGGATTTGTGGCCATATCCCCTGCCGGCTGCAGGCAGGCACCCAGGCACTGTTCAACACTGTTTGGCATTTTGGGTTTTTGCAGTGAGCCTACCTCCAAGGAAGCTGGGCAAGCCAGGGTTTATCAGTGCCTTTAAGGGACTTGCTGGAGGCATCTAGATAAGAGCAACTCAGGTTGCGAGTAGCAGAAGGACCTTCCTAGAGCTACCATAAGACTTCCAGGGCTTTGAGTGCCAATCTAGGGAGCTCAAGCTTGAACCTGAGCCTGGCAGCACTGGGGAGCCATGGAAGGTTTTCAAGAAGGTAGTTATGTGGTCAGATTTGCCTTTTATAAAACCGTAGCAGGTAGAGGGGGGACCGAGGAGCCAGAGGCAGAGAAAACAGTGTGGATGCTATTCTGAGTGTCCAGAAAAGAGCCTGCTGGGGTGGAACTGTGCCTTGTGTCGAGGGAAAGGTACAGATTCTAAGTCTCCAGCAATGCCTCTTGCCCGTGGCCAGCCCCATAGCTGTGCCTCGGAAGTTCCATTGGTGACTTGGGATTTGTTTTAAGCTTTGCTGTGGAGTTACTGGTTCTGAAGACTGGGTACAGCACCTTTTGGAGGAGAAAGTCTTAACTTTGGACTCATTTCATTCTACAATGAAAGGGGTTGTATGGGGTGTTTTTTTTTTTTCTAATCACAAAAATAATATATGCTCCTTATAAACAGTTAAGGCATACCGAACATTATAAAGAAGGTAGAGCTGAGGTGCCACTGACATGGGATAATGACTTGGTGAATAACTGTTATTCAATGAGTATTTGTTGAGCACCTACTATGTGCCAGGTCCAGAGCCACCAGGGATAGAGCAGTAATCAAAACAGACAAAATCCCTGCTCTTGCGCAGCTCAGGATCTACCAAGAAGGATATGTGTACAGACAGACTGCACATAAATTTGCAAGGATGGATGTTAGCAGGCCCAGTAATTCAGAACTGGCTTCTTTGTCTTAAGAGGATTGTGTGTATTATAGGCACCCTGCCTGGCTTGCTCCATCCTTTATAGGTTGTTCCTGGGGAGAGGTGGGGGTATCAGCTCAATTGTGACAGTTCTTCCTGGGACCTTCCCAATCAGACTTAGCGAGACCAGTGCCCCTAGTAGCAGAGAGGCCAGCATCTGCACTAGATGTCCACACTGCGTGGGGAAGCTGTGTCGCAGAAAGAGACAGTGATGTGCTGTTGGCTACACAACAAGCCCCCAGCCTCTCTCCTGGCAGCATCTCTCAGCTGGGGACTTGGCCTCCGGTGGAGGGAGGGGTGTGCTGTTCCCACCTGCCAAGCTCAGCTCTGCAGATCCCGATTTCAACATCAAGCCTCCCACTCCTTGCCCTGCCCTGGCGGCCACTTTGGATTTTCCCCAGACAGACATTCCTACGTGGCCTGTCTGCTCACGTCCAACCGCTTCCCCCCCAAACCCCCGGGCGCCCTAGGGAGAGGGGGGACACCTGAGACCACACGGGGGAATGAAGGAAGCTGCCAGGTTCCTTGGGCTGCTTTGGGCTGGGTGCAAGGGGCTGGCAGGGAGTGGGCAGCGGGAACAGTGTCCTCTCACTCAGGACTGTCAAAAGAGGAAGGAAGATGATCATCACACAGGTGATGCAGGGTTCCTGATGAACTTCAATGGGTTCAGAAGGTTCACAGAGCTGCTGTATTGCTGCCCGGAACATACTGAGGTGCTTGGGCATGCTTCTCAAGCACCCATCTTCTCCTCTTACCTAGGAGAGCACCCCAGAGCAGAAATGGCCACAGAAGCCCTAGCCTACTACTCCTAAGATTCCCTCTGCATTTTCTCATCCTCAGCTTACACACCCCAGGTGACAAGGTGCTCACTACCTCTAGGGCAGTCCTGACTGTCCTTCTGAGCCCAAATTCAATGCCCCCACCCCGCATTCTTGATGTGCATGACCCCCTATGGATGAGGAAAGGAGCCGAAGGGTCCCGAGTCTGGCCCCCAACGTCCCTGTGAGGAGGAGGAAAGGAAGACAGAGTGGTGCAGACCCTCCACATCCAAATCCCATCAGCTCAAAAAGAGGCAGCTGATGGACAAGAGCCCTTTAGAAGAGTAGGCCTTCAGATCTGTCTAGCACTTTACAGTTTGGAGTACATGCCCTTGACCGTATAGTTGGTGGGAACCAGCGTCGGGAGACATGGCTTGAGGCTCTGGAACAAGCCAGATGTCTTAGGCCTAGTCCTGGCTCTACCACTAATTTCTCGTGGTATTGCCGGAAACCCAGGCCCCTCTCTGAGCTTCTGTTCCCTCATTCCAAGTGAGGCTAGGAGCCAAATGAGTTGATGATCCCAAATGGTCAAGTAGAGGCTCTACAGGCAAAGGGCTGGCTGTAACAGGCTATGCAGACTCAGGGGGCACAGTGGGGTCGGTGGTTGCTGGAGCAGCCTGCGTTCAGCTCCACGGCCCCCCAGCCTTGGGCCAGACTGTCTGCATTGCCTTATTAACCCCTTCCCTGTCTGAGCTTCATTACTCCGTCTGCAAGGCGGAGGGCATCCTCCCGGGGCCTGCTTGAGCCTTTGTCTGGGGAGTGTCAGGAGTGGAATTCGGCTGCTCCCGGCCCAGGACGGCCGGGGACGGGGAGAAATGCTGCAGAGGCAGGGAGGCAGGGAGGCAGGGAGGCAGACAGCTTCAGCGGGAAGGGAAATTGCCTTTCCAACTGCAGGGAGCTTATGTCAATCCAACCCGGGGGCCGTCCGGAAGCCCCCTGTCAAAGCTGTGTCCTGGGAGAAGCAATAAAACCCCAGGACTGCTGAGGCACAGACATTCGAGCTGCCTTGGCTGGCCCTTCCCTTCAAAGGCAACTCCAGAAATCAATGGAAAGAGATTCATTAGAGGCCTGGGTGGCGAGCTCCCCACCACCTCCGGCGGCCCCTTTGTTAGCAGGCCTGGGCTTCCTGTCTGAACAGGCTGCCTCCGCTGAGAAGCCACCCCGTGTTCTCCCAGACGGTGGTTCGGGGCCTCATCTCTGGGCGGGCGGGCAGGCGCCTCCCGTGCACTCAGTCACTCCTTGACTCACGCATTCATTCAGGCAGCTGGTTCTTGATTCGTTCCTACAGCAGAAACCTGCATGTGCCTGGCATCCTTTAGGTCCTGTCCACACCACACATACACAACAGACAGAAGTCGCTGTTGACGTGCAGCTTGCCTTCTGGCCAGGACACAGCGTTAACGAGAGAAATAAGCAGTCACAAATGCAAAGGGGCGAGGGAAGTCAGGAAAGAGTGGGAGGAAGTGTGGGGAGGGGCCGCCTTTGTGGCAGAGGAAGGCTGCCCGAGAAGGGGTCACCCGAGCCACGTCCTGGTCCTGCAGGAGGTGGGCCGTGAGCCTGGCTACCTGGAGAAGAGCGTGCCGGGTGCACCACCCGGGGCACCTGCGGTCAGAAGGCCAGGGAGGCTGGAGCCAAGTTAGCCGAGGGCAGACAAGAAGGAAATGAGGTCGGGGAGGTGACAGGGACCAGGTCACGCGGGGTCTTGTGGGTAATCGTAAGGGCTGTGGGGCTTCACACACTGACTGAGCCAGAGGCACGGCAGGAAGGGACTTGTGGAGAGGAGGGACGTCCTGTGACTTCGACTCTGCAGTGTCACGGGGCGCATGGTTTTGTTAGGGATGCCATAACAAAGTACCACCTGCCCCGCAGCTTGGACCACAGAATCGCAGGGCGCTGAGGGCCAGAGTCTGCCCCAGCTGAGATCAGGGTGTCTTGTCAGCAGGGCCGTGCTCCCTCTGAACACACTAGGAAACCATCCGTCCCAGGCCTCTCTCCCGGCTCGTGGCACCATGACACCATTACCAGTAGGCATACTTCCCCCTGTGTGTGTGTGTCTCTGTGTCCAGATGTCTGCTTTTTATAAATGGACATCGGTCCTATGGGAGTAGGGCCCACCCCAATGACCTCATCTTAACTCAATCATCGGCAAAGGCCTATTTCCAAATAAGGTCACACTCACGGGTAGTGGGGACGAGGACTTCACATCTTTTGGGGGGGATAGAGTTCAACCCACGGCATCACAGCACACACTCAGCTTCTCAAGAATTATCACCGATACCTCCTTTGGTCGCCCTGAGGACCTGGTGTTAGGTGCTTTCACCGATGTCGTATGAAGGAGGAGATACCGGCCCAGGAAGCCTAGGTGACTTGTCCAGGGCCACCAGCTAGTCAGTACTTGTTTCCTGAGCCTCAGTCTCCAAATCCACAGCTCCTCAGCTAGCAGGGACATGGCCAATTCCTTCCTGTCTGCCAGCCTCTCTGCCCCAGTAGCATGGGCAGACAGCCTAAGGGGGTGGCCCCCTTCCCAGCTGAGCAGCTGAAGGACAGACAGCTCTTGGAGACTGAAGCTACCGGACCGCCCATCTTGGGCCTGGCTTCTGGGTTCCCTCCCCTATCTCTCTTCCTTTGGCCTGGCAGGAGGCTCTCCTGGGTCCCCAGTAACCTTGCAATCGTCAGGGCCTCTCAGAGGTGCCAAGTGGAGGTGTGGGGCAGGGGTGGATTTTGTTTTTTGAAAAAAAAAAAAAAAAAAAAGATGATAAGATTTGGGCAGAAGCCAAATACAGCCTTCTGGGAATGCAGTCTGAGTCTGGGCTAAGGGCCCTGCTGGGGGAGAAATCCAGGAAGGGGGGCGGGGTGCAGGGATAGGAGGTTCTGATCCAGGCAGGTTTCATTCTCCACCACCACCCCAGCCTCCCCTCGGGTGGGGCCTGGCCAACCAAGATGTCAGGTGCACTCTTACAATCAGACGGTAAATAGGATAAAGAAACACAAAGAAAATCCTTCTGTATATGTAATGTGGTTTGGTGTGCTGGAAGCAACAGAGAACAAGAGTCACACAGCTCTCATCACTCCAGCTCGCTGGAGTGACCTCGATGGTCACTGTCTTCTGGATCTTCAAGTCCCATCTTAGGAATATAATATGACGGTTCTGTGCAGACTTGGCCAAGTGGTTTAAATCTTTCTGGAGAGTTGTCCAGACCTCCCTGTGCCTCAGTGTTGTGGTCCGTAGAGTGGGAATAATAATCACACCTTGTTAGAGGGTAGGGACCACATGTTGATATTCAGAAAGTGCCTGGACAGCAAACAGCCAGTCACCCACAGTGAGCCTCTGTATGATTAGGAAACAGGAGAGGCCTGGATCCAGCTCAGGGGGTCCCAGCTGTTTCCCAAGTAGGAGTGCGCCCTCCCGCTGCCCCCACGTGTGGGCGGGGTTCTGAGGCCTCGCAGGGGCACCTCATTGGCTGGGTTGCTGGACTTCAGTCAGTGCCTTCCTTCCTCAGGAGTGTGGGAGTAGAATCGAAGGGATGGACCTGCGGGAAGGAAGAAGGGAAAGGGGACAGAGGGAACAAGCATTATCAAAAGCCATGGGAGTTGCTGCCCTGGCCCCTCAGAAGTGGGCAGGAGAAGGTCTCTGGAAGGCAAAGGCCCTGAGTCGACCCCTGCCCCCAGTGCAGTTGCTTGAGCCTTCCTCAAGCAAGGGCCAGCCAAGCTGGCAGTGAGGCAGATGCTCCACGTCTTGTTACCCCGAGTACGTATGCATTCCTTTATTGATCATTTTGGACACCAAACTTCTCCATGGGTCCTGAAGTGGGCCAGTTGCATGAAGGTGGACGACCCAGGCAGCATCTAGGTCCTCTGCCCACGCCGGTCACACTCATGTAGACATCGGCCCGGGGCCTCCCTGGCTATTTCATCCTCCCTCTGAGTGCTCCAGCCTGCATGGGTGACATCTCTGAGTCATCGGGATCCTTGCTGAGACCTGCTGAATCAGCAGGCCCGGCTTGAGAAAGACCCAGCTCTTGAGAAGGGAAGGCCCAGAAGAGCCTCCCATTGGGCTCATTGTTCTGCCTCCCCTCAGCCTCGGTTGGAGGGAGCTTGGCTTTTGTCTGCCCCCCAGGCCTCCCACACAAAGCCTTGCTGGAAGCCCTGGGCGGAGCTGCTGCCGACCCCTGGGGGAACATACCTCCTGGGTGGCTCTGCTCTTTCTGCTCTTTCTCTCCTTACCGGCCTGGGCTGGGATGGGATCCGGACGGCCCTGCCCCCTGTAGGGTAGCCAGGGAGCCCGGGAAGATGCTTTTCCTGCACCTCCAGGCACAACTGTGGTCCCCTCCCCCCACGGTCCTGCAGGAGTGGGTTCCGCATGACAAGTTTCCCCAGCGAGGGGAAGAATCCTCCGGAACGAGCCGCTGCTGCCTTCCTGGCTGCAGCGCTGTGATTTATTGGCGGCTCTTCCTCGCCAGGGCCCATGGCAGGAGGAGTTCAAACACCCGCAAGAAAAGCCACCCGCTATTGATCCCCACATCAGGCTTCCCAAGCGCTCACGGGCATTCATCAAGGAGCCAGGGCACTGGGGCCGCAACTCTCCCTTTTCTTCTTCCTTTCTTCTGCCTCCCAAGTCATTTCCCCCCGGGCTGTGCCCCCCTCGCCGGGGTCACTCGGAGAGCTCGCCGAGTGACTGCCGGCAGAGGTGGAGGGCGCCTTTGTCTGCGGCCCCTTTCCTGCAGATCCTTATCAAGGCGTGCGCCCAGGGGGTGGAGCAGGCCACTTTGGGCTCAGGCTTTTGAGATCTTTGGAAGTTGGAGCCTCGGAGTTGGAACGTCAAATGAGGAGTAAGCCCTTCTGAAGCAGGAACTGGTTACAGTACCCGTATTTCTGTATACTCGGGACCTGTGGTATTAATAAGAGCTCGCTAACCTAGTGGGCCTGATAGGGCCTTGCGGGCCTGGAAATTAGCATGTGAAAACCCCAGCTCGGGTCTGGAGGCCTTGTGTGCCGGCTGGGGAAGGGATGCTTGAAAACAATTTGTTTTCCTGGTTACGTAAATCTGCTCCAGGATAATATTTTCTTTTCTTTTCCTTTTTTTTTTTTTTTTTTTTTTTTTTTTTGGCTTACCTGGAGAAAGTCAAAAACAATTGGTCCCAGCCTGAGGAATTTACATAAGCATCTTAATGCTTTTCTCCCACCCTGTCCTGGTGGAACTGGGAAGCTGAGGAGGCAGACTGGTGGGGCTGTCTTACTAGTTTTCAGGCAGTGACGCCAGGTCTGTGTCCCTCTGGTATAAACCTCAGCTCCAGTCTGCCAGATTCTGGCTCAATGGACAGGAAGTGGTTTTTCTGAACTCAGTGCCTGGGGGCCGGCTACTTGGTACCAACACATACAGGGAATTTCAAGAATGAACCTGGAAGTTCCGAACATTCAGGTCTTTGGTGGCTCGGCAGGCACTGAGGATCAGCAGGCACTGAGGATCAGATCGGTGCGGTGAACTACCATCGTACAGAATTGCTGGGAGGGGAGGATCCAGGAGGAGTGTACTCTGGTTATCTGAAATCTTGGCTATTTGAATTCAGGGTGATGTGACATTATGTTAAAACCAGGTTAATGTTAGAAATCTGGTTTTGAGGACTTCTGTCTCAGTGTTTCCTTCCGAAATTTGGGCCAGATTGTCAGGCTCTGTCTGTTTCCCAGAGGGTCACTGGCTGAGCACTGGGCTTTGGAGAACACTGTCTAAGGAATCTGCAAGTGGGGACTGGGTCATCCAAAGTAAGAAAGATGGGAAAGTCTTTATGGGGCCACAGGGCTCTTCTGTCTTGACATCCCAAACCCCTATGGGGCTGCTTGGGAGGGCAGAGCCCCCAACAAATATCTCACTTAAATGACTGTCCCACACAGAGACCATCCTAACCCAAAATAAGGAAGACTCCTTGGAAGAGGTGAGACCAGGGAATTCATGCAGAGCAGAGAAGTCCCTGTTTGCCTGGCTGCCCCTGGGGTTGGCCCTGCAGGAAGGGGACGCCAATTAATCTCTCTTGCAGGAAGTTAGTTCTTGTCCAAAAGGCAGCAAGTTATGAAGTATGAATTAATCTATTTAACCAGCTCCACGGAGGGAAAGCCCATGACAACTGCATTTCCAAATGCCATCCCCGAAAGTGATATTTCAAGTGGCAGTGGGTGGGATTAGAGCCTGCTAACGATTTATGTCAAACAAGGAGCAAGAATATAATTTCTAGATAAGTGATTTGTCTCAGCCACTTCCAGGGCGGGCAGGAGGACAGACGGTATGGTTTAGGGGCCAGCCAGAGGCTCAGACTGAAAAAGGGGGGGAGCATCCAGGAATGTGAAGTGTAGAGCAGCAACAAAGGCTAGTGGACCCGGTCAGCTCCCCTGTGATGTCTGAGAGAGCAGGGCACAGCGGTCAGTATAGGGGAGATTGTAAAGACAGTTCTGGAACCTTTCTCTAGGATGAAGGATGGGGGGAACCCCTTAGCTTCCTAGTCGTTTGACTTAGGTCACCCGAGACATTTTCACTGGCAGGTGGGTAGGGCTGGGGGAGGGGGCCAGGAAACGTTTCTCCCGTGGGGGTGATGATTGAGGAAAGAGGGAGGGGCGCAGAGCCCTCGGGGCAGGACGGCGGGGGGTGGGCTTCCAGGGGCGGAGGGGTGGAGACGGGACGAGCTCAGCTCAGCGCCAGGAGACCTTGCGAAAGACAGGCTGGAAGGAAGAGGCCGCGGCCACCACAGGATGCAATGTCAGGAAGGCAGCAGCTCCCGGGGCGGGGCGGGGCCGAGGCGCGCACCGCAGCCGCCCCCGGCTTCCCTGCAGCCGCTGGCCGGGGGCACAGGAACTCCCCGAAGTCGGGGGGGGGCTCGGGCTCCGTGCACCCGCGCCCCCTGCCCCCGGCTCCGCGCTCGGGGAATCCCGGAGGGAGGGGGGCCCCCAGGGTCAGGGTGGATGCCAAGTCGCCTGCCTCCTCCTCCGCCCCCCTAACCGGTTCCGAAAATCCTGCAAACCGAGGTCGCCATCCGGATGACCCAGTGCCGCCCCGCCCCGCCCCTCCCCTCCCCTCCCCGCCGGCCGAGACCGCCCCCGGGCCCGCTCGGCCCTCCGCCCCCACCCTGCCGGGGACCCTCATTAGCACACCGCCCGGGGGGCTTCGCTGGGGGGCCGGAGGGTGGGGGCGGGAGGCACCCCAAGTCGGCCCCCTCCGGCGACAGCGCTCGGGGAGACCCGCTCGCACGAGCGTGGCTTCCTATTAACCGCGCGGGCGCGGGCGCGGGCGCGGGCGCGGGGGCGGGGCGGGGGGAGGGGGCCCTGGTCGCCGCCCCCGCCCGGAGGCTGGAGCGCCGCTCGGCGGGTCGTGCGCTCGCTCGGCGGCGGCGTGCACCAGCACCACCCCTGCGTGCAAGTTTGAAATGTGAGCTGCTGCCTGCGATTCCTACTCGCTCGCGCTCCCTCGCAGCCAAGTGGCTGGGCCGGCGGCCTGCGCGCGCGAGTGAGTGCGGGCGGCGGGCGGCGGGCGGGGGGCGGGGGGCGGCGCGGGGCGGGGGGCGGGGGGCGCGCGCGAGCCGGGGCTCCCCGGAGACGCCGAGCGGGTCTGCGAGCCTTTCATCTTCCTCGCGCGCTCCTCCTCCTCCTCCCTCCCCTCCCCCTCCGCGGCGCCCCGGCCCCCCGCGGGCGCACGCAGGGTGGGTGGTCGCGGCGCGCGGGCCGTGGGAAGTTTCGCCGGCGCGCCCCGTGCGCCCCCGCCCCCCGCGCGCCCCCGGCCCGTCCCCGTCCCCGGGGGGCCGTCGCCTGCGCCCGGGCGCGCGGCTGGCTGCCTCCTCGGCGGCGGCGGCCCCATTAGCGGAGCCTCCGCCTGTGATTGGCTTCGCCCGGGAAGCTGGAGACGGGCGATGAATAATTGATGCGTGCGGTGCGGTAGCCGGACGGCGGCGGCGGTGGCGGGCAGCCGCGAGCGGGAGCGCGGGAGCCGGAGCGCCCTCGGAGCGGGCAGCGCGCAGCGAGCGGGCGCCGGAGCCGCCGGGGCCCCCGCGCCGCCGCCGCCGCCGCCGCCGCCGCCGCCGCCTTCGCCCGGGCGCGGAGCGGGGATGCAGGCGGCGCCCGCTGCCTGCGCGCAGCCTTTGTTCGGCGCCGGCTGAACCCTGCCCGGAGACGCTCGCCGCGGCCCTGAGCCGCCGGGCCGCAGCCCCCCGCGGGCGCCGGGGCGGGACCGCGGCCGGTGCAACTTCCAGGTGAGTGCGGGGCCGCAGGGGTCGGCGCCGGGGCGCCCGCGGGCCGGGCCGGGCTCCCTGCGGGCGCGGGGTGAGTGTGCGAGCCTGTGTGTGACAGCGCCGGTGCATTGTGGGTAGCGCCGTGTGCTGCATGGTGTCAGCCCAGGCTTGGCCGCGAGTGGCACAGGCGTGCACCGGGCCCTTCTGTGCGCCCGCCCGCGGGGGGGGCTCGCTCCCTCCCGGCGCCCCCGCACCCTCCCCGAGGCCAGGTGTGCTCGGCGCTCCAGCAGACATTTTACAAGGCTCCATCCTCCATCGGCTCCTCTTGCACAAATAAGAACGGGCCGGGAAGCCTTCCTAGCACAGCACCAGGCAGCGGCCCAGGGTCTTTAACTTCGAGCTGCTCCTTTGTCAGGTTGCAGCCCCGAGACCCCCACGGGCGCTGCTGATGCCACCATTGCGGCGCCCTTTGGAGAGCTGGTGGGTGCGGAACAGACTTCTGACAACTGTTTGCTGGGAAGCCGGCTGGAGAAGGGGGGGGGTTGCACCAGCCGGGAGGAAGGTCCCTTCCCCCGGGTGCCCCCGAGACAGGGTTTCTCAGAAGGCAGCGGGGCCGAAAGGTTGTTTCTGGGGCCTGAGCGCATGGTTTTCTGGTGTCGGGGTCTTCCTAGGCTTGGTGCCCAAGCCACTAGATAGGTCCCGGTTCCCGGGGCCAACGGGAAGCCCGCTCTGAGGAGACTGGGTGAGTTCAGGGCTGTGACTTTCCCTGCCCTAACCCCTTGCACCTGCAGGGAGGTGGCACTTCTTGAGACGGGCTTCAGGTAACTGTCATTCTCAGGGTGGGGGGCCAGGACCCCTGCCCTTGACTGCCAGGCCCAACTGCCAGGTGGGCACTGGGCATGACCGGTGGATCTTCCAACAGAAGATTTTGTGAGGCAACTGGCAACGAGCTGGTGCCAGAATGCTTCTTAATGGCCCAGCCTGGAGGCGGGGAGCAGTATGGGCCAGAAATCCTGCTGGGCTGTGAGTTGGAGTGGATACGGTGGTACCACCCTGAATGCAGGGTGACCATGGTGGTGTGTAGGGCCTCAGGCCCCTCCGGTCCTGGGGCAGGATGCTCACCACCCATCCACTACAGGGCAAAAGGCTCTGTCCCATGGCAGGGGCTGGGGGCGGGAGTGGGAATCTGAGCTGTGGGGTCCACGTGGCTACTAACAAGCCTGTTCCCCTTTTTGTATATCAGCTAAGCCATAACTATCCCCCAACTAGCTGGATTCAAGTCCCCTCCTGAGCTATTTTTACCGTGAACTTCCTTAGTGAGAAACCACCAAACAGCGATGCTTTGGTGAGAATCTGGGTCTGAACCGGAAGCAGCAGGCTGCACAGGGTTTGCCTTGCCTCACAACGCCGTCTCCACTCCCCAGCACTGCCGCCGGGCGCCTCCACCTAGCTCCCTGGTCTCACTGGGGCCTGTGCACTCAGGGACTTGGGAGCCCCGGCTTCAGATGGGAAAACGTGTGAAACCCCGAGACCACCCAGTAGGGGACCGAGGAGCTTAGCCGGTCTGAGGTCCCACTGGAAGGAGAGGCCTCGACTCTGGACTCCCTGAAGGCAGGGACCATAACTCCTCATCACCGTGTCACCGTGTACCCTGGTGCCCACTGCAGTGCCTGCCAAGTGGCAGACCCTCGGCAACTGCTGTGAGGACTGCATGAGCGGGTCTGGAGCTGCTTTCCCGGCTAGGATGGGGAAGGGGACAGAGGGGCAGCAAGAGCACTTCTAGATTTGAGTTAGTGCTGGTTGAGCACCCAGCGGCCAGGTCCTGTTCAGCCCCTGGGAACTGTCGGATGAGTCCCCATTCTGGTGTCAGCCAGTCAAACTGAGAAAGGTGCCCCCACCAATACTCAGCCCAAATCCTGCCTGGGAGTTTCCTGCTGGCTCTTTCTGGGTCACACCCCAGGGGGTAAGGGTGGCAGGTGCATCAAGAACTATACCATCCAATATGATAGTTCCCAGCCATGTGTGGCTGTTGATAAATTTCAGTGAACTAAAAGTAAAAGTTGAGTTTTCTCCTTTGTAGCAGCCGCATTTCAAGTGCTCAGCGGCCACATGTGGCTGTTCGGGTTGTAGATCGTTTCCACTGTGATAGAAAGTTCCACTGGGCAGCACTGGCCTATGAGGATGGAGACCTGAAGCAGAAGTGATGTGAGGATGCTGGTCCAGAGCCCACAGGTGTGACAGTGCAGGATGAGTCCATTCAGTAAAGCCATCTTCTGTCTTCTTAGCACCTTCTTTTTCTGGCAGCTTCCCTGTGAGGGGAGTATAGACTGGTCAGGTATTCCCATTTAGGGCACAAGAAAACGGAGGTTCAGTTTTGCCCAAGGTCAGCCAGCGGGAGGGCGGGGTGGCGTGAGCCCCTCCTCTACCGGTGCTCTGCCTCCTAGTAGAGGTCAGCCAGGGGGCAAGGGTGGGCAGCGGTCCCAAGAGCAGCCTTAGGCCTCCCCGAGGACCGTCTTGGTGCCTGCTAGGCGTCACTCTTGGTGAAGTCATCCATCGATCGGGCGGGAGAGCCAGCTCAGCCTCTGGTCCCCAGGAACAGAGAGTTCTGTGCTGGCAGAGCTGGGAGAGGGAGAGAGGCTCTGGGTGAGGGCGGTGTTTACCTTGATCGATGCCGCTCTGGTCCCGGGGGAGAGGCTGGCTCATCTCTGCAGGGAAGGACCCCGTCAGTGGGCCCGAGGCCGAGTTCGTTAGCACCACCCCAGGGAGGGCTGTGCAGACCCCAACCCAATGGGAAGAATGAGCTGGCGACTTTGGCTGGCACAAGATGCCCTTCGCTCCCTCCCTGCCAGGGCCTGCTGCCCCTCATGTCATGGGGCATTTGCTTGGCACACTTGCCCTCACTCCGCCTCCCCACCCCCCAAGCCTCAGCTGCTGGAGGAAACTCTCCCAGGGCCTGGCAGAGAAGCATCAGCCTCACGGGGGAGCCTGCTCAGGGAAAAACAAGCCCCTGCCCTGCAAGCACACCCAGCTCCTCAGGGAGCTCCCAGGCCACTAACCACAGGCAGGGAAACACAGTCAGCCCACGGCCCAGGCCGGTGAAGGGACTGCCTGCCCCAAGGTCACACAGCGGGGCAGGCCGGCATGGAGCTAGTGCCTGCTCATGGCCCGCTCCGAATCCCAGTGTGTCATTTTGAACTTGAGGTTTTTTTAAGATTTAATTGTGCCTTCGGTTGTCTGTTCCAGCAGTGAGGTGAGGTCACTTTGTCTCTGGCCTTGGCCCTGTGTCCCGTGGTACCTACCTCCCACCAGCATCAGCCTTCCTGCAGCCTCCAGCCCTTACGTGGCCCTGAGCTGACTTAAGGGAGGGGTCTGAGAAGGGGGTGGCCCTCTGCCAGGGACCTCCACACCCCTGGGAGAACATCTTCAGGCCCATCCGGGGGAGCTGGAGGGATGAAAGGACCTCTAACACCATGCCCAGGCTCCCAGGCCCCGTGAGTGAGGTAGGGCGGTGTTTAAGGCCCCTGTGCCTTTCCCCGGGGACGGGGCAGCAACACCCCCAGCACTCCTGCTCCCCAGAGTCTGATGTGCTATTTGTTCTTCAAAATAGACCGACAGAGTTAGGCCCTCGCCTCACTGCCCAGAGCGTTAGACTGCGCTGCCCAGCAGCACCCAGGCAGGTGAGAAAGTAGGCCCTTTCCTTCCCTTTGGGTACCAGAACCGGGGCACTTATTTCTGCTCTGCTCAAAGCCAGCGAGCTCTCCAGCCTTCTCTGAGCCCCCTTGCCCCGCTCTGGGTCCTCCTCCTGGCCCTGCCCACCTGTAGGGAAGGCCCTGCCTCCCCAGTGCCCCACCCCTGGCAGTAGTAGTGGGCACTTCCTGCCTGTTTGGTGAGAGAAGAACGGAGAAGGAGGGGGGCTTTAGTCAGGATCCTCACATTCCCAGACCCCAATTGCTTTGGAGAGTCAGTAGTTCTAAGGTAGGGCCTGGCCTCTGTGATTGGGCTTTGGTCTTGTCGAGTTCCTCCAGATAATTCGGATACCGTCGTGGAAACGTGGCTCCCAGGGCCCAGCCCTCAAGTGATAGTATCTGTGACCTGGTGCCAAATTAGCGTGAGCCCTTTGGCAAGTCATTTCCCTTCTGGGGGCCTCTGTTCTCATCTCTGTACTGAGAGCATTGCTCTGTGCCTCATCTCTAGAAGGTAAAGTCCGCTCTAGGAGTCTTGGGTGTGTGTGGGTGTGCGGGGGGCGGGGGAGACATGGGCAGAAAGCCTTGGTCCTGCCTTTGGGCGCTGCCCGCAGCGTCTGATGGTACAAGGGAATATGAAGGCACAGCTGGGCCAGGAGGCTTGAATGGCCACAGGCCTGGGCCCCACCCCCCAGGAGCTGCGGAAGGTAGAGGGGGAAATGGGAAGTCTGAGGCTGGAGTAGCCTGAAACTCCTCCCAGGTGGAACTTGGTTTTTGGAAATGGTAGGATCTGGGTCTTGGGCGTGAAGGGCAAAATGAACCAGCAGAGGGGGGATGGCAACCTTGGAGAAGGGAGGGTATCCCTCCCGATGAAGCACCAGAGTAAGCGTGGGAAGCGGAGCCATGGCTGAAGCCCCACGGGGAGCACAGATTGTATCCTGGGGGCACCGGGGAGCCATTGAAGACTCTGGATCCGGCGATGCTGCTGAGCTGCGGCCGGAGTCCATGCAGGGAAGTGGGGAGCAGCGCGAGCCTCAGTTCTGCTGCGGGAACATCCCTGCCTCTGCTGACGCAATGGAAAGCCTCCTCTTGTTGCAGGGTTCCTGTTTTGCGGTTGCCCGTGGTGGGGGGCGAGGGCAGCCAGCGCTGCTTCTGAGGAGCTCCGGGAACTTGGTGGAACTTGTCCAGACCTCCTCTTTGCGCCCTCAGCTCTGTCCTGGGAAAAAAAAAAAAAAAGGATGTGTTTGTGTCTCCAGTCCCCCCGGGGCGTCACAGCCAGGCCCCAGAGGTTTTTAATCAATGTGGGCAGTTCCCTGGGGCTGCAGGGGGACAGGTGACAGGGGATAGCCTATGGGCTTGCTGCATTTGGTCTCGCACCATGTCGGTGGCGTCCTGGGTCGGCGGAGCCCACGAGGTGGCCGGAGATTCATAGGCGCCTCTGTCCACCTCCCAAGAGTATAGTCTGGTTGGCAGATCCACAGCGTGCACGGAACATTCAGCAGGGTCTGGTTCGGTTCCTATGTGCACGGGTGGGCTGTGAAAAATTGGAGGGCCGGGGGCATGTGGGGAAGGAGCCCAGCGAGGCTTTCTTCTATCTCCCCTCCATCCTGTGGCTTCTGGGCCCAGCTCAAATGTCAACACCCAGGAGGCCCCCCCTGGCCCTCCACCCCCAGCGTACAAAGACTCGGGACCCTGTCTCCCGGCAGCCCCGTACCCTCCTTTGGATGTCCGGCACTCACCACCTTATGCCAGTCTGTTTCACGTGGTCGCTTGCCCACCCAGGTGCCAGCCCCACTAAGCTGTGAGTCGCAGAACAAGACATCCATGGCTTATACCGGTGCCAGGTGCTTTCTCTTAAATAAGCAGCCCAGGGCATAAGTGGGTCACAGCAAAGGCAGTCACCCGGGGAGGAATGGGGAGCCCTGAGTTCCTGGCCCAGCTCTGGCTTCCCAAGTTGACCCTTGTGACGTTCCAGAGCCCTCGTCCTTCTTGGGCAATGCACCTACAGGAAGAAGCGTGGGGTTTCCTCTGCTGTCCTGTAGGATGGCCAGTAGCCACATGTGGCCACTTAAATGTGTATTAGTAAAAATTAAGTGAACATGGATTTTCAGTTCCTCAATCACACGAGGCACATTTCAAGTGCTCAGAGCCCCAGGGGGCTAGTAGCTACCGTATTGGACGGGGCAGTGGTTGGACGTTTTCCACCATCACAGTGCTGTTGGACAGAGCTGCTCCTGCGGGCCTCAGCGCCTCTGTAGCTCTCATGGTGGTTGTCTGAGGGGGGCGGGGTCCCGAGGCCTGCCTCCCTGCCAGGGGTTCCAGGGGCTACTCCTACCCCATATCCCCCTTGCTCAGGGCCCCAGACTTCCCCTCCATCCTTTCTGTGAAGCATAGGGTCCCAAAGGACCTCCCTGCCCCATCCCCACTGGGGCTCTCAAAATGGGGCCACAGCATCCTTCCAAAGACAGCGTCGGGGAGTAATTATGAAACCCACATCTGTCATTTACTGGGTGACTTTGGGTAAGTCACTTAACTTCTCTAAGCCTGTTTCCTGGTCAACAAAATAGAGCTGCCTGTGCTTGCCTCTGCCTGGCAGGGTGGCAGTGGGGAGTCAGCGAGACGGGGTGGAAGGCACGGTGCTCGGTGTCTGGCACATGGGATTGCTCAGTACATGGCAGCTTTCATTACCATCGGGTTGACTTAATTCCCTCACAATCTACGTTTAGCTACCAAGCCAGCTGGCCTTTTGGCTTCTCCCGAATTCCTGAGTCTGAGAGACGGGGTTCTTTCTTGTCCCAGCTCCACCTCGGGCCTCAGGGTCCTCATCTCTGAGATGCTCCTCCTGCTGTGCGTTGTGACCAGAGACCTGGACTGTGCAATCTGGAGGGTGGGGCTCTCCAGGGGCTCATGCCTCCTGCCTGACCTCGGTGATGGGAGATCCGGAGAGGGTCAGGGGGAGGCAGAGAGGGTGTGAGTGTCCCTGCCACTCTTCCGTCCTGATGGGAGACTGAGGGGGCTGCTATGTGTGTCCCAGCTCTGCAGGAAGTGTGCATGGGCCCGCACGCATACCCACTTTCATTTCCCTCCTGGGGAAGGAGCTGCAGATCTATACCTTGGACTCCTGAAGCCCCCTGGGAGACTTGGACAAGAATCTCTCCGAGCCCTTGAAGCCCACTAACTGTTTGCTGGAGCCTATGAGCCCCCAGATTGTGTGGGTTGTGTTTTCTGGGCAGAGTGCCCCATGAGCCATGCCATGTTGACATGGCTCTTGGAATCACAGCAGCCCTGAAGAAGGTAGGCTGACAGGTGAGGCCTGTGGATCTGGGCCTGGCTTCCAGGGGTCCAAAGGGCTTCTGGAAAGGCACTCAGTGCCTTCATCCTGGAAGTTCTAGGAGCTGGGGTGAGATCCCAGAGCCTTTGTGCTTGGTTCTGGACCCTGGGCAGCGGGACGACACTCAGGCCCGGCCTTGGGGAGTGACAGCAACAAGTCTCAGGGAACAGACTGCGTGTAGGAAGGGTGCGGAGGCATCTGGGGTGGACGCCCAGACAGGGGCTTCCCGGGGATTTGTCTCCATGGGGAGTGGTAGAGGAAGTGAGGGCTGGGCATTCACAGAGGGGGTTCCATGGTATGAGGTGGCAGGTCAGGTGGGAGGGGTGTGGCCCTCCTGCTCCCCCTATTGTGGGTTGACAGCTGTCAAGTCCTCAGAGCTCACCCTGCTGAGCCTTGCCCACCAGCATCTCCCCCAGCCCCTCTCCTGCCCCTTCCACACTGGGAATGGAAGGGACATACTCCCAACCCTCCCTGCACCTGTTTCCTCATCTGCAAAATGGGGGAATAGTGCCCCTCTCACAGGGTTGTAGGAGGATTAAGGAGTAAATTCCAGCTGTAGCTTTGTTTGTTTGTTTGTTTTAAGACTTTATTTATTCATGAGAGACCCAGAGAGAGGCAGAGATGCAGGCAGAGGGAGAAGGAGGCTTCCCCTGGGAAAGCCTGATGCAGGACTCGAT